>NC_133650.1:165120042-165720042 GCF_009905375.1 Apium graveolens | reverse complement strand
TAAGTCACTGACACAAGCCTAGGTTAACGGGAATGGGTAGAGGGTTAGGATTAGAAGTAAGGAATAGAATGATAAGACGTCGAGAGGTTGAGTGTTACGGTATAACCGTTATTAGTATAATTCGCGTCATGGTTCGAGATTCTTATATTGCGATATGATTTCAGATAGCAGCGATGTCCGACTCTTTTATCCTCGTATCAGCTGATCACTCAGAGCCTTCAGTTGAAGCGCCATCATCGGATCCATGTCCTGTTATTCCACCAGCATTGGCTATTCTACCTCCACCTGTGTTGCAGCCCGTACCACTGCAGGCTATTCCACCCCCAGGCATGAGGCCACCTATCAGAGGACCCCCACCAGCTAATTCAGATTCCACTGGGCATTCAGTTGCGAGTGCCCCATTCCAGTCTATATTGCCCCCAGTTCCTTATTACCGGTATGAGGCTCTTCTATTGGAGCGTGATTCCTTGTTGGCCCAGATTAGAGAGCTACAACATATCATCAGGACTACAGATGTTGATCGTGGTGTGAGGGAGCTTCGAGAGGAGATTCATGTGACACGGAGGGTTCTTGAGGCTAGGCTACATGGAGCTACACTACCTGGAAGAGGCCCTGATGCACTGATGGGCTGGGCTACTGAGGTGATGGAGGACTTTGAGAGGCTGGTAGGACTAGAGTTTCCATGGAGCTGAGACAGAGATTCAGAGATGGAAATGCTAAGCAGTGTTGTTATGGTTGTATAGTATGTATAATAGTGTATAGTGTGTATCAGTAGACTTTTGAGTTATATTTATAGACTAGCTATGCTGACTAGTGAGTAGGTTGTTGTACCCTTTTGCTTTTACTTCTGAAGCGTCTTTACGCTTGTACTACCCAAAACTTTTGATCTATATATATCAGTACCTTTTCCTTTCTATTACTGTCATTTACTTTATTGCACCTGTTTTACTTTACCTTATTTATTGCACCAGCTATACCCTGCGATACCATGTACCCTGTTTTCCATAACTGTGTTATATTCTATAAAGAAGCATGCAATTTACTTAGTTACAACTATTTTCAAAAAGAGATATTTCTGTTTTACAAAACTGTTCTTTTATGCAAAAGATTTGATTTAAAAGCTAAATAAGTTGTTTGATTCTTTACAGGAAAATGCCTCCTAGAAGAAATACCCGCACCAACACCCAGAATGAAGAAACCAACAACAATAACAACCAAGATTATACAAATCCAAATGTGAACCCAGGACCCATAGATCCAGCAATAGCCCAGATTCTTCAAATCTTGGCCCAACAAACAGTTCACCTGGCACAACAACAACAAAGACAGACCAATCCCCAGGTAACTTTCAAAACTTTTCAGGCAGTAAACCCACTAGAATTCAAGGGTTCCCTAGAGCCGATTGAAGCAAATGTTTGGTTAAAGGAAATAGAGAAGGCATTTGCCTTAGTCAAAGTAAAGGAAGAACAGAAGATTGAGTTTGTAAGTTACTATCTGAAGAATGAGGCCACCTATTGGTGGGAAATGATGAAGACATTGGAAGGTACAGATTTTATTATTTGGGAGAAGTTTAAGGAATTGTTTTTAGAAAAGTATTTTCCCCAGTTTGTTCAGGATCAGATGGAGCTGAAGTTTTTAGAATTAAAGCAAGGGAACATGTTGGTGGCAGATTATGAAAGTAAGTTTGAGGAATTGTCAAGGTATGTGCCGTCGTATGTGGAAATTGACAGGAAGAAAGCTAAGAGATTCCAGCAAGGCTTGAAGCCATGGATCAGAGGAAAGGTAGCTATTTTTGAATTAGAGACCTATGTAGGAGTGGTACAGAAGGCCATGATCGCGGAGACAGAAAGTGAGATGTCATAGAAGGAGAAGGAAAGCAAGAAAAGGAAATTTGAAGGGAATGAAGGTCAGTCACAACTAGGGAAGTTTCCAAATTTTAAGAAAGGCAAGTTTCATCCAGGGAGAAATTTTAATTTTAAGAGACAAAATGCAGGCGACGGAGGCCAGGGCAACCGTCCAGCTAATGCGAATCAGCCAAATCAGTTGAGACTAACTTTTCTAGATTGTCAAGTATGTGGAAAGAAGCATAGAGGAGTCTGTAATAAGTTAAATGTGGTATGTTTCAAATGCAACCAAAAAGGGCACTATTCAAGGGAGTGCCGAAATTAGCCAGCAAGAGAGCCAGCAAATAAGGATCAGCCTATCCGGAATCCAGCAGTAAAGGTTCCAGCCATTGGATTTACGTGCTTCAAATATGGAAAGCCAGGACATATGGCCAGGGATTACAAGACACCAGCCCCAGTCAGTAATGCATTGAGTATTATGAAATCTACCCCAACAGTGAATGAGACTCCAAGGGCTAGAGTTTTTGACATGTCTGTGAAGGATGCTATCCAGGATACGGATGTTGTGGCAGGTACACTTAATATGAATTCTTTATGTGCCAAAGTGTTAATAGATTCGGGAGCAACTCGATTATTTGTTTCACAAAATTTTATAAGTAAGTTAAATTGTCCAGTTGAGTATTTACATGAAATAATGACTGTGGAATTAGCAAATCAAGAACGTATATCTGTTAACCAAGTTTGTGGGAATTGTGAGATTGAGATCTCTGGTAGTAAGTTTTGTGTAGATTTGATACCATTTAAGTTAGGAGAATTTGACGTTATATTAGGGATAGATTGGTTATCTAAGCATGATGCCTAGATAGATTGTCGAAATAAGAAGGTAATGGTGAGAACGCCAGACGAAAGGATAGTAATGTTCAAGGGCCAGAAGCAAGTAAAGAAGTTCATAACAATGATTCAAGCTAAGAAGTTATTACGGAAAGGATGCGAGCATTTTGTAGCATATGTGATCGACAGAAGTCAGGAGCCAGCAAAACTTGAAGATATTCCAGTAGTGAATGAATTTCCAGATGTGTTTCCCGAAGAGTTACCAGGACTTCCTCCAGATAGAGAAATTGAATTTGCGATCGACTTAGCACCTGGAACAGAACCAATATCCAAGGCCCCGTATAGAATGGCGCCCGTTGAGATGAAAGAGTTAGCAAAGTAATTGCAAGAGCTGTTAGAGAAAGGAGTAATCAAACCCAGTGGATCCCCGTGGGGAGCCCCGGTATTATTTGTCAAGAAGAAAGATGGAAGCATGAGACTGTGTATCGACTATAGGGAGCTCAACAAGTTTACAATCAAGAACAAGTATCTGTTACCCAAAATTTACGATTTGTTTGATCAATTGAAAGGAGCCAAGTTTTTCTCCAAGATTGATTTAAGATCGGGATATCATCAACTGAAGATCAAGCCAGAAGATATACCAAAAGACAGCTTTCAGAACGAGGTATGGACATTATGAATTTCTAGTAATGTCTTTTGGATTGACTAATACCCCGGCAGCGTTTATGGACCTGATGAACAGAATTTTCAAGGAGTATTTGGACAAGTTTGTGATTGTGTTTATAGATAATATTTTAATTTATTCAAAGACGGAAGAGGATCATGCGAAACATTTGAGAACAGCTTTGGAGATTTTAAGGAAAAAGAAGTTATATGCTAAATTCTCGAAGTGTGAGTTTTGCCTACAGGAAGTTCAGTTCTTAGGACACATAGTCAGTAACGAAGGGATCAAAGTAGACCCGACAAAGATCGAAGCAATTACGAATTGGGAGAAACCGAGAACACCCACCGAGGTAAGAAGTTTCTTGGGATTGGCGGGATATTATCGACGATTCGTCCAGAATTTCTCAAGGATTGCAACACCATTGACAAAGCTTACACGAAAGAATGAAAAGTTTATATGGAATGACAAGTGCGAAGAAAGTTTCAGGAGTTGAAGCGGAGATTAATCACGGCACCTGTTTTGTCACTTACAGATGATCAAGGGAATTTCGTAATTTATAGCGATGCTTCTCACAAAGGATTAGGATGTGTTCTAATGCAGCACGATAAGGTGATTGTGTATGCGTCAAGGCAATTGAAACCACACGAACAAAAGTATCCTACTCATGATTTGGAGCTAGCAGCCATAGTTTTCGCTTTGAAAATTTGGAGACATTATCTGTATGGAGAAAAGTGCGAGATTTTCACGGATCACAAAAGCCTAAAGTAAATATTCACACAGAAGGAACTTAATATGAGGCAAAGGAGATGGTTAGAATTGATCAAAGATTATGATTGCTCGATTAATTATTGTAACACCCCCAAATCCGGGGTCGGGGATTCGGGTTGTCACGAGTTCCATTTCCCTTATCAATACTTAATCTTAACATTCAACCAACTACTGCGTACTGTGACCCCACAATATACACACACACACACCATAAGTTATAGTCTCAGAGATGAATACCAAAAATAACACAAGTCATTTTATTCCATAATTATAAGTCATTACACCTCAAAAGGGTTTCTGAATAAATTTACATATTCCTTGCCATTATTATAATTCATAAATATACATAAGTCTGGTACATCAAAAGTTGAAAGCCTAGCCTATTGGTAGATCCTACCTCAGCTATAATGGCATCAATGCCTACAGGAAACTGCGGAACGTTTCCTATTCGCTCGCGAATTGGGAGCTCGATCCTGTTCATCTTGTCTATCTGTTGTTGTATGATGAAAGAAGAAAGCAAGGGTGAGCAACAAGCCCACCAAATAATATGTAGAATAATTAACAATATATGAGCATTCTCATAGTACTCATGAAAGTCTTGGTCAAAAGAAATGAACCAAGTTTGATCTCTTATGCGACCAAATCGCAAAATATTCAGTATATATACATATATACTTTTCACAATCTTTGAAATCCTTTGACCTGTATAATATACACAGAGTTCCAGTTTATAACTGTATAAAAATATCGTTGCAAAGTGATCTCATATATCTAACCTTATCTCAACGTTTTTCTGAAAATCTTTGTCATGCATAAGATAATCAATAACCAGATATAAGTTGAAAAGATGAAGTTACAAGATACCCCAATATACTTATATCTTTCCTAAATACTACTTGAACTACCACCGTTCAAGTTATAATCAGTTTCAAAAGTTCATCACTTAGATGAGACTACAAGATAAGACATGAATAGATTCAATCCTTGAAATATCATTATAAATAATGAAGTTATGAGATACTTTATTAAGTCCCGATATATACATATACACCTATATATATATACATTCATACACTCCTTTAAAACCTCTGTTATAAAAATAATAAACAGAGTTGCAATATCCAATGAATTTGGAAAGGAGAAAACCTTGGCATAAACCTGATATCTTGCTGATCAGGCAAAGATACCAATAAGTAACCTTTTCTACTAGTAGATGGACGAATTCCCCACTGGTCATCACCCTGGTCGCAATATGACCTTATGCTGGACTGCCACTCAGCCACTTACGCATTTGATGGACTCCCACTGAGCCACTTACACTTTCATGGACGCCCACTGAGCCCATGTTGCTTATGCCGACTCGATAGATGGACTTACTTCCCGAACGTTGGGTAAGTAATCAATTCATTTACCAAAACCGCAACCTTGTTGTGAATATAATATACACCTTAGAGCCGGATCCCTCTGGTTTTGAGCGAGTATTTAAATCCCCTTTAAAAGGAAGATCTTAAATATATAAAAATGAGTTTTGAGATCCGCTCTAACTTTTTAAAAATCATTTTAAAGACTCGAAAATACTTTAAAAAGTGTTTGGAGTAATGCTGATTTAATAAAGTAAATCTGCCCCAATATATTAGAAAATATCTGAATATTATCATTTAAATAATATTCCCTTAAAGAATAATCTTTATACAAATAATTGAAGTAGAAGTTGTAAAACGTATACTTGAAATGAGTATTAAATAACCAAAGATATACTTATACGAAAGTACTATCTTTATTTGAATAATCAAAAAAATAAGTTTGATTATCGACACCTTATTCTTTAGTAAAATAAAGAATACATTTAAGAAAATAATCGGAGTCATAGGTCCTCATATGAATATTCAAATAATATTCAATTAAATAATATAAGCGGAGTCATCTGTCCTCGAATGAATATTCAAGTAATATTCATTAAATAATATAAAGTGAGTCATAAGTCCTCGAATGAATATTCAAGTAATATTCATTAAATAATATAAAGTTATCGAATAAACCTTATTCGATTAATAGTTTTTAAAAACCATATCAATATATATATATATAAATATATCTATATATATATCATATACTCGGGAACATCTACTCCCGGTTTTAGAAAAGGGTTCACCTTTGGGTCCCCTATACTCAGGGTATACGCAACTACTGCTTATCTCTAGCATATGTATTATGCAACTAATAAGCATTTGAACCAACAGATATATAAATCAAGAATACGAAACAGGCATGCATATATACCATATCACATGCTCCAATATATCGCAAGAATTTGCTAATAATAAATATGCATTTATCACAAGATCATGCATATACACATATACATCACAACAACAGTTATACGGGTAGAAAACTTGCCTGAGCGACTGGGGGTTACAAATGGCTTGGGACGAGTCCGGTAACCTATAAACAACATATAAGTTGGAATTAAACCAAAGTCACTTATAAATCTATACGTTAACCAATTTAGACTCTAAAGCTCGCTTTGCGCTTAACGATTCACTTAAGTCGCTCGAGTACCCTCGGCTCCACCATTTTTAATAAATTAACCATTATGAGTTTTAAAGCGATTCTTTCGCGAGTGTCTTACCAACTGCCTATTACACTTTACATAAATGTTTCATACTCCAATTAGTCCTTTAAGGTCTTTAACCTATGTTTCAAAGTAAGGAGAGGGGTAATGGTTCGTTCGCGAAATGTCGTTACTTAAAACGGCCGTTTCTCCTAAACCGTACATCGGAATCAAACGAACCACATATCAAAACAAAGCTTGTAACATGAACTATCTAACCACGGCAATGGTCAAAACTTAGCAGGGATTAATCGGGTCCTAATGTTAAGAACAAAACAGCCTAAAGTAAATCGGACATTACGACGGCTATGTTTACGCGATTTCCCGAATTTAAAACACTCCAATTCAACCAACAATCAATCCACAATCACAACCCAATCAAAAATCCATCCATACTACATCATAACAGCCCCAACAACTCAACAACAACAATTTATACTTATTTTTAAACTTGAATTTAACTACACTTAAGTTCATTAATCAACAATCCAAGAACTACCACTCCAAAAACTTCACAAAATCAACTGATCTCTACATTTACAACTAGCAAACCTCTCATGAATTATAACAACAAAACTAAACCTAATTACTCAAATAAAGTTAGGGTTTGGAGGGGTTATACCTTCCTTGGAGAGTGGAGAATCACTTAGGAAGCCTTAAATAACCACTAACTATCTTTACTAAGCTTGGATCTTGAAGAAAACATAAGAAAACACAAAGTGAGTTTCTTGAAAACACTATTCACCAAGAACTTTGATGAATTGATTAGCTATGTTAAACATGGAATCTTGAGCTTAAACTTATGGCTCATCTTAGTTATGAATTACGGAAGCTAAAGAAACAAACCGCTTGAATTATGAAGGTGTGTAGCTTGATTTTTGAAATTTTCTCCTTTGCTTTTCATGGAAAAGCCGAGAGCAAAGAGTGGGGGAAGAAGAAAATGTTTTTGTTTTGGTTGCTTTTGATTTTTGTGTTTGTTTTGCTTGTTAATTAGGTTGTTACCATGGTAAATATTGTGTGGCTCACAATCATCCAACAACACACTTGCTTGGTCATGCTTATGTCACCATGTGATGTCACCCTCCCTCCTTTGTCCTCTTCTCATTGGTTTGATGACATCATCCCCACTAATCTCTTTGATTAGCTTTTAATTATTTGTCTAATGACCGCTGATCTGTTATACGGTTCGCTTAACTTTCGTTTTCGTTTATCATTTGAGGGATCATACCCGGGATCTTATTACTTGGGTTCCCTTAACCTTTCTCAATACATTATATTCCTTTTATGATCCTCTCTCATAATCCTTGAATTTAAATCCTTTTAATCATGTTACCTTATACTCAATTCTTTCGGTATTTGGTGGATTTTCGGGAAAAATCAAAGTGTTCGGAATTGGATTCTGACGATCTTTACATACACTTATATACCATATAAAGTACTAATAAAATCTCAGAATATCAATAACAGAACTCCTACATAGTGTGGCATGAAAAGTTTTCTTATTCAGCATATTCTGCAAAATCACTATTCATAAGGGTTTCAAAAATTTCCAAAAATTGGGGTTATTACAGTCTCCCCTCCTTAAAAGGATTCCTTCCCGGAATCAGATAGAAAATGAATAGGGATACTCTCTTAGCATTGCACTTTCTAACTCTTACATAATTTTCCCACATTGTGGTTCTACCATCAAACTCTGACTAGTTTGATAACTCTTCTCCTAAGCATTTGTCCATTTTTGATCTATAACCCTTCCTGGTTGCTCCATGTAGGTTACGTCTGGTTGCATGTCTATGCACTCATAAGCCCCTATTTGTCTGGCATCCGAATTACACTTCCTTAACATTGATATGTGGAACACGTTATGAACTTACTACATGTTCGGGGGTAGGGCTAGCTCATATGCTAACTTCCCAATACGTCTTAATACCTCAAAGGGTCCAACAATTCGTAGGCTTAGCTTTCCTTTCTTTTTGAACCTCATCAATCCTTTCCAATGGATACCTTTAACATTACTAGGTCCCCTATTTCCTATTCTTTGTCCTTTCGTGTCAAATTAACATATTTCTCATGTCCTTCTTGGGCTACTAGCAGCCGTCCTCTGATTAGATCTATCATATCCTTGGTCCTTTGGACCACTGCTGGTCCGAGCATCTTGCGCTCTACAACTTCATCCTAACATAAGGGAGATCGACATTTTCTTCCCTCAAAGATCTCATAAGACGACATCTCGATACCTGACATAAGATCTATTATCGTGAGAAAACTCAATCCGCGTTAAGTGATCATTCTAAATTCTCTCAAGTCTATTGCACAGACTCTCATTATAGCTTTTAGCATTAGACCTTTTGCTTCTCAATACCCATTCTTTTCCAGTTCGTAATCGCTACTACCTTCCGTTCCTAATATTATACTGGTTATACTTTTGCTCGTTAGCGTTCTATAACCTTTTAATAACCACGTCAACCTTAGTATCACTAACGCGTTAGAATCGGAATACCATCGTACTGATACTACTTCCTTTAGCTGCTTCCATCTTCGAAAGCTTGATCCATCATATAGAATAAAGGAATTTGTTGAGAGATCACTATGATCATGAACACTTGTTCTATTGCATAGTTAGTACAGAAGGTGGCCAGCCTTTAGCACTTGACAAGCAATTAAACGACATGTGGTACCCTACTAGGCTTCTATCACACAGATAGATAGTCATTCGGCAATACCTCCCCTTCTGGAAGGGTTGTTCTTCTCATCTTACATGAAATGAAAAGAAGAGAAAAGAACGAACTGAAGAGAATTGTATATATGTAAAAAAAATATTGCCATAAAATATCTGGCTTGGAATCTACCTCTGAACTATAGAGGTTTGTCATAGGAGAACAAAACATATATGTATTTATATCAACATCAAGTATTATAGCATCGTATTTCACATGCCTAAATATTTTTGCTATTCCGTCCATCATTCTATGGACCCATGCTCTTCCTCGAGCTTATACATAATCACCTTTGAAACTCCCTCGACATCGAAAATTGAATCTGGGATCTCATTCTAGACACCATCGTTACTAGAATTCTATGCTTGCATCGCAACCTTCCTCGTATAGTAATACGACTCTCTATTCATAAGAGGGAATAAATATTCAATAGGTAGATACTCTACTTAATTAGTCTATCATTTATAACTTATACACTACCACGACCCGATTAGTGGTACTCAATCTCAACATCCATTCCAATACAACTCTCACGGTTGTAATCAGCTCATTACTCGCAGAATCATTGCTGCATTACTATGGTCCACCACTGACCTACTGTCGTCATTCACTTTCCATGAAATCTTAATATCTAACCATACGGAGTCCATACATGTCGTATAGAATACTTCTAAGGAGTTAACATAATCACTAATCATAATTCATGAAGAACACTCCAAACTCTGACGTACTTTCATGATATAAAGTAGATAAAATTGCAGAAGAGTTTCAGTCAAAGCAACGATAGCAGGTTAATACCATTCTTAATCGTATGCCTTAAATAGAAGACTTAACTCAAGGGTTCGTCTAGTCCTTTTTGAAACATGGTCCTGGCTTATCTCAAGATAGTATCTTCTGAGATAGATAGCCCGCTCATGGCGTTTATACGAATTAAACCTTTACCAAACTACTATTACAGTTGGGTATTGCACATTCATCAGAAGGAAGGTCAATCTTTCAAATCATAATACAATCTTCACGGCTTTAACCATTATCATTGTATTCTTCTGGCACGAGCGCCGATAATTATCCTCTTACCTTTAAAGTGTCGGCCACCTCTTTGGCCTTTCCTGATAGTAAAATTTCCTTACAGTCAATGTCATTTTAACCACCTCCAAATAAATTTTCTACCTCATTTCAATCACAGCTTATGTAAAGATGTTTTCCTTAAAATCTGATGAGTAAAAAAAAATATCACCATTTTTCCATAAGTTATTGCCTCAGTCTTTAGAGGTTAATCACTGTCACGACTGACTCTCAATCATACTTAGAACATCTTTTATCTGAAGTCCTAATTGCCCTGAACAATTTCGACCATTACTGGTTCGATCCATACTTTCTCGTGGTTTAACATGTGCCCCACTTGGCATCATTATAATTACATCATATTTCCTTTATCAACATTTCTATTCTTGAGAATTTTGAATATTACCTTTCTCCTTGTAAAACCTCTAAGGTTATCCTTGAATCGTTCCTCATGTATTCCCTAGATACAGGGCATATCAAGATACCATTTATTAATACCAGAATCATTGTCTATATGCCTCTGAAAAAATTTCTCCACTAATTCTTAAAGGTTGTTATTACCTTAATCCTTTCCAATTCATATTGTCAAAACTCATACTATCCCTATTAAGGGTGAAATGCCAACCTTTATGCATTCCCCTAGGATTCGTTTTAAGTTATCGATGTTCTATCCTTAATTCCACCTTTAAAGAGGTACATGCATCCTTCCATGGATAAATCAAGTCATATATCCCTGATAAGGGTGTCTTATTCAATCATTCCCACCTCGATAGTATATGCCTAATTTCACAATAACATCTGTATTCAAAATGAGGTCAATCAATATGGCCTCCAAAAGAAATCAATGGTTATCCGCTTTTCTTGCCTAATTTGGTAATGATAACAAGGATGTTCTGGAAGATATTGGCCGTGTTCAACGTGAACCTCTTCTTAATAATTCCTTATTTACTTTTGTTGTTTATCTCAACAGTCACCTCAATGTTGGGATATCTTTCATACCTGGCGTCTCCCTTTCTGGGTATCGAGCCACCGGTCTTACACTTCACATTCTTGAAGGTCACTTCCTTCATCCAATTTTCCAAATTTCTTAATTCCTTGTCTCCTCAGTCTATCCGCGTCTCATTATTTATCCTTCGAATTATCTCAAGGTTTCCCGAATCCTTCCAACTTGAAGGGGGTACAACATATATGTATCTCTTATGCCTTCAGCCATCAATTTAACTCATGGTGAATCACCCTCATCCTGACGATTACTTACTTTTCTATTTCTATTGCTACGAGTCTTTAGGGTTTCCTCATACCCAAATTCCTTATTATTCCTCAACCTCTATTGCCTTTATATTCCTTTCCACTTCAGTTTCTTTTTTATTTTCCTTTCTCTTAACATTATTTCCTGAACTAACACAACATAAGCATTGATTTCAAACATCCCGTCATTCTGGATTCGTGTCCTTAGAACGAATCTTGACAACTTTTACAACTTAGATTCATAATTCATCATACTCGTCCGCCTTGTTCTGGCTCTAAAGCTTTTACACTATCTCCATAACCTTGGAAAGTACTTTCCTGAAAATAATTGACTGAACTGTAATCAGTTTATCATAAACTCTTGCTCCGTGCCTTTCTTGGTCTTTCACCAGTGGGTGGTCTCTCTCTTAGGAGGGTAAGTGACAAAAACACTATTTTCTGATTCGTCAATCATTTAGAATCTCAAATAATTCCTATATTTCCTTTAGCCAGGCTCTTGCCTCGACTGGGTTCGCTTCTTCCTTGGAACTCCGAGAGCTTAGTGACTTAAAGGTCCTGAAAGATTTTCCCACCGCAATGTCCCCTCAGGGTGGTGGTTGGGGATAATAGTCTAAGTTCTCTTTAGACAGGTCCATGAATTGTCGTATAGGAGTACCGTCTCAGGTCTCCTTTCCTTACTCAACTTTCTGTTTCCTTAGTATGAAATGTTTTATCCTTCTCCCATATTTGGGGTTATCTTATACGTTAAAATCCTTATTTTCCACTTCATTATGTTATGGGCTCCTCCTTTCTTAATGGCAACCTCCCTGACTATCACATTCGAGGTTTGCCCTAAATCTTATTCCTCGAGCTATGGATTTCGTCTAAGATCCAGTCCTTACGCTCTTAAACATTTGGAACCCGAATTCGGTAGGAATACCTCATTATTCCCTTATCATCTTTCTCGGTATTAATCTTTTCTCCAGTCATTGGCTCTCTGCCTTCATTTATCACTTTTTCTTGGCACAATATGATTTTCTTTTCCCATAATTCGGGCTGCATTACAATCTCAAACAGCCTTTCAGTACCGGCTCCGATTACCTTCACTTCTATTTCCATTTTCTCAAAATCTCTTATCAACTCTTCCGAAGACATTATCATCTTGAGTCTCTCCTTTTTACTAAGGGCATCATCCACCACATTGGCTTTCCCCGAATGATAAAGAATCTCCCTATCATAATTCTTGATTAGCTCTAACCGCCTCCTCTGGCGTATGCTGAGCTCTTTCTACGTGAAAATGCACTAGAGCACTTATGGCTTGTGTAAATCTTGCACTTCTCTCCATACAAGTAGTGCCTCCAATCTTTAGGGCAAAACTATTGCCACGAGCCCAAGCTCATGGGTGGGGATATAGAACTTTATATTCCCTTAATTATCTTGACGCGTACGCGATTACCTTGCTGTGCTGTATAAGAAGCACCCTAATTCCTTATGCGAAGTGTCACTACAATTCACAAAATCTCCTTTTTCATCCGGCAACGCCAATATAGGGGCCGCCACCAACCTTTTCTTTAGTTGTTAAAAGCTTTTCTTGTATTTCTCAGTCCATTCAAACTTCTTAGTCTTACGAGTAAGCCGCGTCAAAGGGGCTACTATCTTTACAAACTTGAACGAACCTCCGGTAGTGACCGGCTAATCCTACCTCTGGTAGTTTCCCTAATTATGGTCATCAATTCCTCAGTGGTCCTTTATTCATTCTTTTCAGGATCCTCCACGGGATCCTCCTCAGCCACAATCCCTTCTAGGACAACATCCTCAACTGCTACATCCTGAATATGAACATCATCTGGTCCTGCGTTAGGACGCTCTATCGGATCCACAATCCGATCTCCAATTAGTAATAAAACATCATCACGCTGTTGCTCCTCATCCTCAGGGTTCGGAGTCCCGCTACCATATACGATAACGAGCTACACTTCTATCACGATATTTATAAGGGTTCCCATAAGGGTTTTAACTATCAGTACTACGTTAGGTAGCCCGACTATGAACTTGGCAAGAGTTCTTATTATCTTAGTGAACTTATTATCTTAACGTCACATCATCTCTGAGGTTTATAACGCTTGGCTCTGATACCATTTCTGTAACACCCCCAAATCCGGGGTCGGGGATTCGGGTTGTCACGAGTTCCATTTCCCTTATCAATACTTAATCTTAACAGTCAACCAACTACTGCGTACTGTGACCCCACAATATACACACACATACCACAAGTTATAGTCTCAGAGATGAATACCAAAAATAACACAAGTCATTTTATTCCACAATTATAAGTCATTACACCTCAAAAGGGTTTCTGAATAAATTTACATATTCCTTGCCATTATTACAATTCATAAATATACATAAGTCTGGTACATCAAAAGTTGAAAGCCTAGCCTATTGGTAGATCCTACCTCAGCTACAATGGCATCAACGCCTACAGGAAACTGCGGAACGTTTCCTATTCGCTCACGAATTGGGAGCTCGATCCTGTTCATCTTGTCTATCTGTTGTTGTGTGATGAAAAAAGAAAGCAAGGGTGAGAAACAAGCCCACCAAATAATATGTAAAATAATTAACAATATATGAGCATTCTCATAGTACTCATGAAAGTCTTGGTCAAAAGAAATAAACCAAGTTTGATCTCTTATGCGACCAAATCGCAAAATATTCAGTATATATACATATATACTTTTCACAATCTTTGAAATCCTTTGACCTGTATAATATACACAGAGTTCCATTTTATAACTGTATAAAAATATCGTTGCAAGGTGATCTCATATATCTAACCTTGTCTCAACGTTTTTCTGAAAATCTTTGTCATACATAAGATAATCAATAACCAGATATAAGTTGAAAAGATGAAGTTACAAGATACCCCAATATACTTATATCTTTCACAAATACTACTTGAACTACCACCGTTCAAGTTATAATCAGTTTCAAAAGTTCATCACATAGATGAGACTACAAGATAAGACTTGAATAGATTCAATCCTTGAAATATCATTATAAATAATGAAGTTACGAGATACTTTATTAAGTTCCGATATATATATATACACCTATATATATATACATTCATACACTCCTTTAAAACCTCTGTTATAAAAATAATAAACAGAGTTGCAATATCCAATGAATTTGGAAAGGAGAAAACCTTGGCATAAACCTGATATCTTGCTGATCAGGCAAAGATACCAATAAGTAACCTTTTCTACTAGTAGATGGACGAATTCCCCACTGGTCATCACCCTGGTCGCAATAGGACCTTATGCTGGACTGCCACTCAGCCACTTACACATTTGATGGACTCCCACTGAGCCACTTACACTTTCATGGACGCCCACTGAGCCCATGTTGCTTATGCCGACTCGATAGATGGACTTACTTCCCGAACGTTGGGTAAGTAATCAATTCATTTACCAAAACCGCAACCTTGTTGCGAATATAATATACACCACAGAGCCGGATCCCTCTGGTTTTGAGCGAGTATTTAAATCCCCTTTAAAAGGAAGATCTTAAATATATAAAAATGAGTTTTGGGATCCGCTCTAACTTTTTAAAAATCATTTTAAAGACTCGAAAACACTTTAAAGAGTGTTTGGAGTAATGGTGATTTAATAAAGTAAATCAGTCCCAATATATTAGAAAATATCTGAATATTATCATTTAAATAATATTCCCTTAACGAATAATCTTTATACAAATAATTGAAGTAGAAGTTGTAAAACTTATACTTGAAATGAGTATTAAATAACCAAAGATATACTTATACGAAAGTACTATCTTTATTTGAATAATCAAAAAAATAAGTTTGATTATCGACACCTTATTCTTTAGTAAAATAAAAAATACATTTCAGAAAATAATCGGAATCACAGGTCCTCATATGAATATTCAAATAATATTCAATTAAATAATATAAGCGGAGTCATCTGTCCTCGAATGAATATTCAAGTAATATTCATTAAATAATATAAAGTGAGTCATAAGTCCTCGAATGAATATTCAAGTAATATTCATTAAATAATATAAAGTTATCGAATAAACCTTATTCGATTAATAGTTTTTAAAAACCATATCAATATATATATATATATATATATATATATATCATATACTCGGGAACATCTACTCCCGGTTTTAGAAAAGGGTTCACCTTTGGGTCCCCTATACTCAGGGTATACGCAACTACTGCTTATCTCTAACATAGGTATTATGCAACTAATAAGCATTTGAACCAACAGATATATAAATCAAGAATACGAAACATGCATGCATATATACCATATCACATGCTCCAATATATCGCAAGAATTTGCTAATAACAAATATGCATTTATCACAAGATCATGCATATACACATATACATCACAACAACAGTTATACGGGTAGAAAACTTTCCAGCCGGAGTTGTTGGAGAAAATAAAGAAAGGTCAGGAAGATGTAATGGATCAAGATATAAATCGTTTGGTAGGTGAAGAATTATGCACGCAAAAGGATGATCAAGGTATTCTGAGGTTTTCATCTAGAATTTGGATTCCACCGGTGACGGAGTTAAAGAATGAAATTTTATAAGAGGCACATAGTTCAAGATATTCCATCCATCCAGGCAGTACTAAAATGTACAAAGATTTAAAGGAAAATTATTGGTGGCCAGATATGAAGAGGGAAATTGCGGAATGGGTTAGCAGATGTTATACATGTCAGAGAGTTAAAGCTGAGCATCAGAGACCAAGTGGATTGCTACAGCCATTGGAGATTCCAGAGTGGAAGTGGGAACATATTGTCATGGATTTTATGGTTGGATTACCAAGGACAAGGGCTAATCATGATGCCATTTGGGTTATAGTGGATAGACTTACCAAGTCAGCTCATTTTCTGCCTATAAATGAAAGATTTTTGCTCGACAAGTTAGTCCATATGTACCTGAAGGAAATCGTAGTTTGTTATGGAGTTCTAGTGTCTATTGTATCTGATCGAGATCCAAGGTTTAATTCAAGATTTTGGAAAAGTTTTCAAGAATGTTTGGGAACGAGATTGAATATGAGTACGGCCTATCATCCCCAGACGGACGGCCAAAGTGAAAGAACGATCCAGACAATCGAGGATATGTTACGTGTTTGTGCTATTGATTTCAAAGGAAGTTGGGACGAGCATTTACCTCTGGTAGAATTTGCTTATAACAACAGTTATCACGCCAGTATTGGGATGCCACCCTATGAAGCCCTTTATGGACGCAAATGCAGATATCCAGTGCATTGGGACGAAGTAGGAGAACGCAAAATACTTGGACCTGAATTGGTACAGCAGACAAAGGAAGTTGTTGAAATAATCCAGAAAAGATTGATAGCAGCACAAGACCGTCAAAGGAAATATGCAGACCAGTCAAGAAAAGACATGGAATTTGAAGAAGGAAGCTTGGTATTACTGAAAGTATCACCATGGAAAGGACTAACGAGGTTTGGAAAGAAAGGGAAGCTAAGCCCAAGATATGTCGGACCTTTTGAGATCCTAAAGCGCGTTGGCAAAGTAGCTTACGAGTTGGCGTTACCACCTCACATGGAGCACATTCACAATGTTTTTCACGTATTAATGCTTAAGAAGTACAATCCAGACTCCAGGCATGTAAAAGAATATGAGCCAATAGAGCTTCAGGCAGATTTGTCATGTATAGAGAGTCTGATAGAAATTCTAGAGGAAAGAGAGAAAGTATTGAGGAATACAGTGGTAAAGCTAGTAAGAGTATTGTGGTGAAACCCAAAGGTTGAAGAGTCAACCTGGGAGTTAGAAAGTGATATGAGAGAAAAGTATCCTCACTGGTTTTCTTAGGAGATTCTGAGGACAGAATCCTTTTAAGGGGGGGAGGATGTAATATCTGGGATATATCGTGTAATCATTTTTTCTATTAAATAATTATTATCTGTGTTCAGTATCTATTCTGTGAATTAATTTTTAAGTGTTATCTGTGTTTGGATATTTAAAAATAATATTAATTGAGTATTTTAATTTTTATATGTCCAAAATAAAATATAGATAATTGTCATATCTTCCTAATTATTTTTATGTTGATTTATGGATTTATAAGGATCATATGAAATTTATAAAATCTTTTTCCGATTATTTAAAATCTATTTTATAAAAACGGGAACCAACCGACATTATCCGTTGTTACGTTTTTGGAACCCGAAACTCTTCCGAGAACTCCTTCCTAACCTAATTGCAATATTCCGAGCATATTCCATGTTTCGACTTTTTCGATCCGGCGTACGGTTTGTTCTGCGCGGGTCCCGGTGCAACATTTTTGATACAATATTCGTTTCGGTAAATCAATAAAACCCGTATTTTCGATAAACGAGAGCTTTTTATTAAACTATCACAATTATCACCTCGTAGTACGTGTAACCAAGCGCTGAGACCAAGATCGCAGTACAAATTGTCCTGGTTTGGATAATTATCCCGAAAATCGATACCGTTTTGATCAGTTTTTATAAATAAACGTACCGTTTTATATCCGGAATGATCCAACGGGATACTAATTTTCCGTAATTATAAATAGCCTTTTACCATATTTTATTTCGTATCAAAATCATTTGTAGACAGATAATTAGATAATTTTCAGAGAAAAACCCAAAATTCATAAACTGTTCTAGGAATCAAACAAGCTTTTGGAGGTGTTATTGAATTCAGTTTGGAAAGCTCGAGTAACCAATCTGAAGGTCTTGAAGAGCTCTACCAGATTCTGTAATCCATACACCTGCAGAAATCAAGGTTATTTTTCTATAAATTTATTTATTTTCGAATTAATTTTAGTAAAAATATGAATTTTTGTTCGGATGATTGTTTGTATGATTCGATGACTGCATGTTGTAGAGCTTGTTTTCCTGATGATTTTGATATATTATACGTCTGATTTGGAGTTCAATAACATGTTCAAATTTGAGTTTGATTTTCGAATTTTAAAATTAGGGTTTATAACCCGTATGAATGTTCTTAATTGAAATTTGGGGGTTTCTTATTTTGGAATAGATAGACGTTGTGGTATAGTGGGTTGTGTTCTCTGTGAAATTTGCAATCCAGTCGTATAAGTTTCATGAATCAACGAGGTCTGTAGAGAAGGGAGTTGTGTTTTGAAGTTTACGTCGAGCTCGCCGGAAACCGGCGAACTTCTCGGCCAAATTCCGGCCAACTCAGGGATTGTTAGGTTGATTTGATCGTATGGTTAGATTCTTGGTGAATTGTAGATTAAATCTGGAGTTTGTGGTGGTGGAAGGATGCCGGAGTTGAGTTTTCCGGCGAACCAAACTGTTTTCTGGCGAAGTGCAGGAAAATTGCAGTTTAGTACCCCAACTTTTGAAAACGATGAAGTTCAGTCCCTGAACTTTCCAGAGTTTGCAAAAGTTGGATTCCTGTTTTAAAAATATTAAAAAATCATATTTCCTATTTATTTTTATTATAAAAATACATTTTAATTTCTGAAAATTCCAAAAATTATTATTTTAATTCCGAAAATTATTTTTAATTCAAAAATAAATCTGAATTAATTAGTTAATTAATTTCAGTTAATTTTTAATTAATTAATTGGTCAATTAATTGGTCAATTAATTGATTAATTGAATTAATTAATTATAAATTGATTTTAATTAATTATTTAATTAGATTTAATTATTTAAAAATGATTTAAAAATTCCGAAAAATAGTTTCGAGCTTTAAAATATTATTCTAAATTATTTCCAAGGCTCGATAATTATTATAAAATTGTTTCGGAGCCAGAATTGGTCAACGGAACTCTGTTTATTACCCTGAAATTGATCCAACGACCCGTTTTAATTCCGAAAAATGTTTTAAAAATCATTTTAAATACCTGAAAGCCTGTTTATGACCCGAGACTTAATTATAAATGATATATCATTGATTATGTGATGTGTCATGTGTTATATGTGACTTGTTGGTTGACTGTCGGTCTGTATGTTCGATGTTTACTGGTTTATTGCGTAACTTTCAATCCGTTAATCGAATTTGGGTGAAACGAAGGGTAGATAGAAGTATGTGTTGAATAGAATCCTATGAGTTAAATATTGATAGATGCTTATGATATGTGAGCAGAAGAGACAAGGCGTAGGAAAGGGAAATAGGTAGTTGAGGAGTAAGACGATTGTGATTGGAAGCAAGTGCAGTGCAGTAAGCTAATACCAGGCAGGTGTTCTGAACTTTCTCGAGATATTGTCATGATTAATATTCTTGTTTTATATTGTAAGTGCTTTGAAGCACTGAACCCTAAACCTTGATTCCAGTTGTTAGATATATTTGATAATGTCATGGCTAATATGATTTATGTTTAGTTATCAGATCTTACTTAACAGGATAAATCAGTACTTAACTGGGAATCAGTACTTAACTGGGAATCAGTACTTATACTGGAAGTCAGGACTTAAGGATATCAGTACTTATATTATCAGGAGATAATCATCAGAAGTTGGATATCAGAACTTAAGTGCTGAAGGACGATCAGATAAGGACAGTAGCTGATTAAAGGAAAGAAGATCGAGATAAACATAAGAAGAGATGTGCATGAAGAAGAAGTTCCGTGAAGAATGGAATACTTGGAAGAAAAGATATCTAATTGATATATTTTAGGAAGCAGAATTATATTCCATATCAATTAGCGATTATCTTGTAACTGTGTAATATATAAACATAGACATAGGGTTTACACTATAAGTGTTATCATATTCGAGAAGATTATTCATTGTAACCCTAACAGCTCTCGTGATATTTGTTCATCACTGAGAGATAACAGTTCCATACTGTAACAGAGTTTATTGTTTCAATAAAGTTTGTTTTCTGTTACTTAAGATATTAAAGTTCAATTTGATTGTATTTTACACTGTATTCACCCCCTCTACAGTGTGTGTGACCTAACAAGTGGTATCGGAGCCTATCTGTTAACACACATACAGTTAAAGATCCAAACACAATCATGTCTGACACAGAAACTCCAACTAAGCCTACCAAAACTGAAGAACCTCCAAAGACACAAATCCAAAGTCGGTATGAAACCATCAGAGTTCCCATACTGAGACCATCTGAATATACAATATGAAAGGTGAGGATGACCATGTTTCTGGAAGCTACAGATCCAGAATATCTTGATAGAATCAAGGAAGGGCCTCACAAACCAACCAAGCTCGCTGTTACAGTTGCAGGTGACGCAGCAAAGACTGTACCAAAGGAAAAGAGTGGTTATACTGCTGAAGATATCGCATCAATTGCTAAGGATGCTGAGGTACGACACTTACTGCATAGTGCCATTGATAATGTAATGTCAAACAGGGTAATTAACTGCAAGACTGCTAAGGAGATATGGGATGCTCTGGAAACAAGGTGTCAGGGAACTGATACAATTAAGAAGAACAGGAAGACAATACTCACTCAAGAGTATGAACACTTTGACTCAAAGGCTAATGAGTCATTGACTGATTTATATGATAGATTTGTCAAACTCTTGAATGATCTGTCATTGGTTAATAAGGAGTATGATCTTGAAGATTCAAACCTTAAATTCCTATTAGCTCTTCCTGAATGTTGGGATTTGAAGGCAACAACAATAAGAGACAATTACAATCTTGATGAAACAACTCTTGATGAAATTTATGGAATGCTCAAGACTCATGAACTTGAGATGGAACAAAGAAGCAAGAGGAAAGGAGGAAAGTCAAGGACAGTTGCTCTTAAGGCTGAAGAAGAATCCCCCAAGGCAGCTACCTCAAGGAAAGAGAAGGGTAAAGCTCTGTTCACAAAGTCTGATACTGAGTCATCAAGTTCTGAAAGTGATGATGACTCCGATTCTGAAAGCTTGCCTGAGACTGATGCTGATGAGGAGATGATGAAGCTGTGTGCCCTTATGGTGAAATGGATCACAAAGATTGCATACAGGAAGTTTAGGAAGGGAAAGAAGTTTTCCAGAAATGCCATAAGTTCTGATAAGAAGAATTTCAGAAGATCTGAAGGCAGAGGAGGAAAGTCTGATAGAGGAGATTATACCAATGTCAAATGCTATAACTGTGGTGAGAAAGGCCACATATCTCCTGATTGCAAGAAGGTAAAGGGTGACAAAGGCAAGGCTCTTGTCACAAAGCAGAAAAGCTGGACAGACACCTCAGACTCTGAAAGTGAGGAGAACTATGCGTTGATGGCAAATGCTGATAAAGAAAGTGCTGATAGCAGTTCTGAAGCTGCTGAAACAAAGGTACCTCAGACTACTTATGCTTTTCATACTGATGATATTAATGAGTTGAGAAGATATCTTAAAAACATGTTTATTAGTTATAGAGATCAGACTTTAACATGTGAAAGATTAACTTCTGAAAATCTTGCTTTTAAGAAAAGAAATGATTTCTTAGAAAAAGAGTTAGTTATGTTCCATCAAACTCAGAAGGATAGAGATGATGCTTTTTATGTTAGGGATGAAGTGCTAAAAATGAATGAATCTCTAAAAACTGAGTTAGAAAAGGAAAGAGAGATAATCAGGACTTGGACTAACTCTGGCAGAACAACTCAAAATTTGCTAAGTAGTGAAAATTGGAAAGAGGGCTTAGGTTATGGAGAGGATAAGAATGATAAAGGAACTGTAGAAATTAAGCCTGTTGTTAAGCAAAAGCCAAAGTTAAAACCTGTTAGTTTGTAACTGTAAAATCTGATAATGATAAATCAGAAGTTAGAGAGGAATTAACTTCTGACAAACTAAAACAGGAAAAGACTGCTGAAATAAACATAGGCTTAATGACTAAGAAGCAGCTTAAGCATAAGCTGAAAGATGTTAAGAATGTAAACAAGGTAAAATCACCTAGGAAAAATAGGAATGGAAAGGAAGGTGTGAATAAAAGCAATGATTATAAACCTGTTCCTGATGCTCCTAGGAAAACATGTCATAACTGTAAAAGTTCTAATCATCTGGCTTCTTTTTGCAGGAAGAATAAGAACATTAACTCCTTACCTTCAAAATCAGGAGTTAAGAGTCAGTCTGTTAGATATAAACCACAGAATCCTTGTTTTCATTGTGGTAGTTTATGATATTCCATTTATATTTTTAAGGAATATCATAGTTTATACTATGATTATTATCAATTAAAACCTACTTTGAAGAAAGTTTCCATTGTTCCTTCTAGTGTAAATTCTGATTCAAAGTCTGATAGTGTAAGTTCTGATAAGAAAAATGTTAACATAAACTCTGATGCTAAATCCGCTGCAAATGTTAACAAACTTGATAAGGCCAAAGGATCCAAGCAAGTCTGGGTCCTTAAAACTAATCATTAGTGGTCTTTGTGATTGCAGGGCAACAGGAAAAATATCCTAGTTCTGGACAGTGGATGTTCAGGACATATGACTGGAAATAAAGCCCTGCTATGAGACTTTGTGGAGAAAGATGGCCCAAGTGTTTTTTATGGAGATGGCAACATTGGAAAAATATTGGGATATGGCAATATCAATCTTGGGAATGTCATCATTAAAGAAGTAGCTCTGGTCTCAGGACTTAAACATAATCTGCTGAGTATAAGTCAAATCTGTGATAGAGGTTATCATGTTGATTTCTTTGAAGAACACTGTGAAGTTGTGAGTAAATCTAAAGGCAAAGTTGTTTTGAAAGGATACAGGCGTGGTAACATTTATGAAGCTAAGCTTTCAACAAGTACTGATGGTTCTGCAATCTGTCTGATGAGTAGAGCATCAATTGAAGAAAGCTGGAATTGGCACAAGAAACTCTCTCATTTAAATTTCAACAATATAAATGAGATGGTCAAGAAAGATCTTGTGAGAGGACTGCCAAAGTCATTATTTGCTCCTGATGGCCTTTGTGATTCTTGTCAGAAGGCCAAACAAAGAAAATCTTCATTTAAGAGCAAGACTGAATCATCAATTCTTGAGCCTTATCATCTATTACATGTTGATCTATTTGGTCCAGTGAATGTCATGTCTATAGCAAAGAAGAAATATGTGTTGGTCATAGTGGATGAGTTCACCAGATACACATGGGTGTATTTCTTGCACACAAAAAGTGAAACTGCATCTATCTTGATTGATCATGTTAAACATCTCGGTAAATTGGTCAAAGATTCTGTGAAAACAATAAGGAGTGATAATGGCACTGAGTTCAAGAATTTGATAATGGAAGAGTTCTGCAAAAATCATGGAATTAAGCAGGAATTTTCTGCTCCTGGAACTCCACAGCAAAATGGAGTTGTTGAAAGGAAGAATAGAACTCTCATTGAAGCTGCACGTACAATGCTTAAAGAAGCAAAGCTTCCAACCTATTTCTGGGTTGAAGCTGTGCAGACTGCTTGCTTTACTCAAAATGCAACAGTCATTAACAAGCAAGGAAAAACACCATATGAGATGGTGAAGAAAAAGAAGCCAAATCTGAAGTACTTTCATGTATTTGGATGCAAGTGTTTTGTTCTCAACACCATAAAGCTGATAAAGGAATCTTTGTTGGATATCCACTTTCCACAAAAGCCTTCAGAGTCTATAATTTGAGAACAAAAGTGGTCATGGAATCTATCAATGTCTCTTTCGATGACAAGAAGATTACTGGTCTTGAAGATTTTATTGACCATGATCAGCTGAGATTTGAAAATGAAGACTCAAATTCTGATACTGAAAATCCTGACAGTCTAAGTCCTGATACTGTAAACTCTGATGGATTAAACTCTGATGTTATTGAAACTGTGGTGACTACGCCAAAGGAAGATGCACCTATGCAGGGGGAGTATACTCAAGATCTTACCACATCTCAAGAAACATCAGAACATACATCTGGCTCTTCAAGTTATGATTCGTCAAGTTCTGATAAGACAAGTTCTGATAGTGCTGAAAATCTAGATTCTGAAGAATCCAACTCAGAGAGCATAGTTTCAGGGGGAGCATTAGAAAATGAAAATGAAGACAGCATGGATCATGGGGGAGCATCCAGTTCTAGAGAAAACCTTCCATCTGCAAGAAAGTGGACAAAATCACATACACCTGATTTGATAATTGGAAATCCTGATGCAGGTGTCAGAACTAGAATAGGTACTTCAAACGAATGTCTTTACAATTCTTTTCTCTCTCAGACTAAGCCAAAGAAAGTGGAAGAAGCTCCTCAAGATGCTGATTGGGTGCAAGAAATACAGGAAGAGTTAAATGAATTTGAAAGAAACAAAGTCTGGACCCTAGTGCCAAGACCAAAGAATAGATCTGTTGTTGGTACAAAGTGGGTATTCAGAAACAAAACTGACAGTGATGGCATAATTACAAGGAATAAGGCAAGGCTGGTTGCAAAAGGATATTCTCAACAGGAGGGAATTGATTATAATGAAACATCTGCACCAGTTGCTAGGTTAGAAGCCATAAGGATATTTTTGCCTTATGCTGCTCACAAAAAGTTTACTGTCTTTCAAATGGATGTGAAAAGTGCTTTTCTCAATGGAGAATTGGAGGAGGAAGTATATGTTGAACAATTTCCAGGCTTTGTAGACTCCAAACATCCAGATTATGTCTACAGGCTTGATAAAGCACTTTATGGACTTAAGCAAGCTCCTAGAGCATGGTATGAGACTTTAGCTCAGTTTCTTCTGGAAAGTGGATTCAACAGAGGAACAATAGACAAAATATTGTTCTACCTCAACCATGGAAAGGACTTACTTCTGGTCCAGATTTATGTTGATGATATCATTTTTGGGTCTACAAATGACAGACTTTGCAAGAAGTTTGCCAAACTCATGCAGTCAAGGTATCAGATGAGTATGATGGGGGAACTTAGCTATTTTCTGGGCCTTCAAGTCAAGCAGAATGAAGAAGGCACTTTTATTTGTCAAACTAAGTACACCAGAAACTTGCTGAAGAAATTTGGAATGCAAGATTGTGCAAGTGCATCCACTCCCATGGCCACTGTAACAAAACTGGATAAGGATACTGGTAAATCAGTAGATATTACTGATTACAGAGGTATGATTGGCTCTATACTCTATCTAACTGCTAGTAGACCTGATATCATGTATGCTACCTGTCTTTGTGCAAGATTTCAAGCAGATCCAAAAGAACCTCACTTAACAGCTGTAAAACGAATTTTCAAGTATCTTAAAGGAACAGCTGATCTGGGATTGTGGTATCCTAGAGAATCAGATATTAAACTAATAGGTTACTCAGATGCAGATTTTGCAGGTTGCAAAATTAACAGGAAAAGCACAAGTGGAAGCTGCCAATTTCTTGGAGGCATATTGGTTTCTAGGTTCAGCAAGAAACAAAAGTCAATTTCCACATCAACTGCAGAAGCAGAGTATATTGCTGCAGGAAGCTGTTGTGCACAGATTCTTTGGATGAAGAATCAGTTATTGGATTATGGGTTAACATATTTCAAAATCCCTATTTACTGTGATAATCAAAGTGCTATTGCAATGACAGGTAATCCAGTTCAACACTCTATGACAAAGCACATCAGCATCAGGTACCACTTCATAAGGGAACATGTGGATGAAGGTACAGTGGAATTGCACTTTGTTCCAACAGATCAACAACTAGCAGATATCTTCACAAAACCATTTTGTGAAGCAACTTTTAGAAGATTGGTAAATGTACTTGGAATGGTTTCAGGTTTTTTTTCTAAATCTGCTTAGTTTTGCTCTGTTATATCAGTCTTTATGATCAGTATTTACAAAATTTACTCTCTTTGTGTATTCTGTGCTTAATTGACAAATGTGTTTAAGTACTGACTGTTTTCTGATATATGTTTCTAAACTCTGATAAGTGATATGTCTGTTTAAGTAACTATTCAATCCTATGAGGATAACTGTGCTAGATGCTAACCTAGTAGTCTTCAATAAACAAAGGATCCCATGTAAGAAGTAATTATTTCTGTGGACATTAAATGACAAAAGCAAATTCTGATAATTGAGCTTAGTTAAGTTTACTTTGTCTATCTTATTACTAAGTCACAAACTAGAATAATGCTACTCATCTGTTAAGTTCTGATGCTAGTAAATCTGCTGAATGCACTAAGTGCTGATAAACCTCACTTATCAAAAGAAAAAGCAAAAGGATCAAAGAATAAAATCAGGTACTCCTTTAAGATCTAGAGTAAAAATGTGGAAGGGATGACCCAAGTGCATTGCTGGTATTAAGTAAATATGCATTAGAAAAGTAAAATATTGTTTTGGTGACTTTTCACACTCTATGATTACTGGACAAATACTCTGATAATAGCATAAATTCTGATAAGCAGTCGTGACTCACTTACACTGAGAAGCCACTGTGAAATGGAATTTAAATAGATGCATAAAATTAGCACAAAATAGTTGAGGTGGACTCAAGCATGAACTCATTCAATAATAGGTTTCAGAATAATGACAGCTCTTTAGCAAAGTTTTAGTTATGCCTTATTTCTAAGATGTACTGAAGTGAATTAGACTTTACTCTTTGTTTGACATTCAGCTTAATGCACACACTAATCACTCCATATGAATGATGAAAATTATTGTGGTGATCTATGTTGTTTTAGATAAACAGTTATTATGTCACATTGCACAAATTCTGAGGACAAGTTCTGGTTGCATGCTCTGATGATTAAGTTCTGAAGAATATAACTCAGAACCTCTATGAGGACTTACTAAGATAGGCATTCCTTTTTCGAGTTAAGAAATCATGTTCTGATGACTGTTAAGTTCTGATATTACAGTCTAATTCTTTACTTGACTTATCTGTGGATAAAATTTGATAACAGTCTTGGTTCAAACTGGAATATGTTGAAGTGGAAGATTAATAGTCATTATGGTTAGGGTTAATGGTACTCGTACTTGAACAGTCAACTTTTACTTGCTTCTTGGGCGCATTAAACCATGTTTTCTCTTTCCAATGAATGTTTTTATTTTTCCAAGTCTGGGAAGACGAGGTAGAATTAATTCTACCTGTCAGCATTAAATTTCTTTGCGTCTCCTGGCATTCTCTTGCCTATATAAGCAACCACTTCACATCAGCCTTCCCATCAAATCTTTTCTCCCAAACTCACCTTACCTTCATACTTTTTCTTTCAAAAACACCATGGTCAAATACAACATGTTTTTGAACTACGAAAACTTCAATATGGAGCTAAGCTATGTCGACTGGCAGCAGGAATGGCACGTGACTGCCATTCCTGATGAGATATGGGACTCTGTCCCACAGGAGGTACTCACCTACCTCCTGTTCTTCTATATGGATTACCATCGCCATCTGGAGCGATTGGAGGAGGAAAGGCTGGAAGCTCTCCGCCAGCAAGAGCGAATCATTCGACTCGCCATTCTGTTTATCGAGAGTAGGAAGAAGAAATGATTTATTTTCTTCTTCCTTTTTTTCTTCATCATCAGCCTTGCCCTGCTTCTTGAGCTAGGACAAAGGCTGTTGACGTTAGGTTTAGCAGCTTAGGGAAATCTTGTACAAGTAATGATGTAATTTCAATTTCATGAATGTATTCACTTGATATATTAATGAAATTTGTTTTTGTTTCAAGATTTTGTCTCTAAGTTATTTTATAATGCATTGATAAATCCTGATAAATACTCATATTTTGATGACCATATAAATTCTATTTTAATTTAAGTTCTGATTTTACTTTATCAGTACTTACTCATCTGATTTATCTTGGTCATTTTCACTTGATTTCTTTTCAGAATATTAATGTTGCAGTGAAAAATAATTAAATAAGTGGGAACGGTTTCAATTTTAAATTAAAACTGTTTCACCTTGATTAATGGAATATCTGGGTAAGTGGAACGGTTTTTCCTTGAAAAACGGTGAGTGGGTAAGTAATGATTACTGTTTTCTCGAGCCCAGTAACTATCCGTTATTACTGCATGTCTGCCAGGTGTCCCAACGGTTACTTTTTGTGTATAAGTAACAGAGAGAAAAGATTGTCAAATCTTTTATTTACTTTTCTCTTTTGTCTTTCTCTCTTTACTTTTATCCTTTCTCATCTACTGACGATTTTTCATATAGACATTTTCTCAAACACAATACAGGCAACCGCATTTCTCTCAAATTTTAATGGCACCCAAGGACATAATCTTCCATGGAGCAAAGTTTGTTCCTAATAACTTCTCTGCTATACTTCACACATCAGAGTCACCCTCTGAACTTCATTTCATTCAGGATTTTATCACTAGTTCTGATATTGGGTACGCTCTAACTGAGCATGAATCAGTCTCTGGAGTTCAAGTACTGGAGTTCTGGAGGAGTGGAGTATATGATGATGGTGGTGCTCAAGGGTCTCCGAGTATTATCTTTTCATCAAGGGAAAATGAGTATATTGTGACTTTGTCAACGGTTCGACAAGCACTACAGCTACCTGAGAACTGTGTTTATTCTATTGTTGACGAACCGGTTCTTCAGAACATGATGGCCAGTCTAGAATATGAGGGAACATTGGCAAAGTTTGGCAAGTTGAAGTGATCTTTCATAAGGAGGGAATGGAGTTTCTTCTTTGACTGCATTACCAAGGCTTTTACTAACAAATGCTCAAATTTCGATGCAATTCCCATATTCAGCCAACAAATCGGGTATGCTCTTATAAATCAAGCTGATTTTGATTATGCAAGTGTTGTCTTAGGTTTTATTGGGGATAGGATGACAGAAGATCGAAATACTGTATATTTTGCCAGATTTTGTCAGCTTATTCATAGGTTTCGTTGTAATCAGCCCCAAAGTTTTGGTGATTTAATTCCATCTTTCAGAATAGCTAAAAGAGCTTTCACTGATTTATTATCTACTGATAATAAGAAGGCTGTGTTAAGACCCCTCTTAATACCTTTATCTGTCAAACAAGCCTTAATCACCTATGACCCTGTTAAGTACACTGCACTTTATCCTGATGTTCAACCATCAGAACCTCATCCCTCAGTACCTACTATGAAGCCTTCATCTTCCAAACCTAAGAGGACAAAAACTGTTCCTCAAACACCTCAAAAGAAAAGGAAGATTGCTTTCAGAGATGAATCTGATACTGAGGAACAGGTTCCTTCCTCAGAACATGTTATTGAAGAAGCTGAGCAAGTGACTTCTCAGAAGGATTCTGGAATTGGGGGATCTAGGCTTCTCAAGAGGCTTAGAAGAATGACAGTTCCTGAAACTCCCAATGAATCCAAATCTACACAGAGATACAAGAAACAGAGGGCAAATAGGCCAATTTCAGATGATGAAGAGGAAGCAGCTAAGGAAGGGGATCAGTAATCTCTGATCTCACAAGAAAATGAATTTGCTAAAATCACTTCTTCTCTATCAACTCCATCTCAGGAAGCTGTTTCTGAAAAGGCCAACACACCATCTGTATCTCCTGTTGATCCAGGCACAAGTGCTGATATTGATGTTCAAAACTTGGTTGTGCCTGAAGTAATTCTATTAGAAGCTCCAACAGCATATAATCCATCCACAACACCTGTTACTGATGCTGTTCAAACTTCAGAGTTATCTACTACACCTTCTCTGCATCTAGATGCTGATGATCAGAATTTAGGTGAGCATCAGGATATGGCTGTTGATCAGAATTTAGAACCAGATCAGCAATTAGAGGATGCTGAAGCCTCCATTGCTACTCATACTGTTGTCTTATCAGAAGATACTGATTTGCTAAGTTCTGATGCTGCAAATGCTGGAGATACTGGTGATACTGCTCCAAATGCAGATACTGATGCAGCAAGTCCTTCAGGACATACTCCTCAACAAACTACTCTTAAGTCTGAACTTGTTAAGAAGTTTGTTACCAGAGAAGCACCAGTGCCTTGGAGTGAAACTTCTGCAGGACAGGAGTGGACTAAGGAATGGAATTCAGTTTCCTGTGTTCCAACTGAAAAGCATCTTGCTGAGCACTTGACTAAAGCTGATGAAATGTTAAATTCTGATGATTTCAAAACCCAGCTTAGAGTCACTGCATTGAGTACTAAACATCTACATGGTCTTCATTCAACTACTCATGCAGAGCTATACAAGATTCAGGAAGAATTCATCAAACAAGAACAAGTTCACAAGATTGATAAGAAAAAGTTCTTCCAACCTACCTTTGACAGGATTGCTTATATTGAGAAGACTCAAGATAATCAACAAGCTCAGATTGATGATATTTTGAAAAATCAAGCTTCTCAGCAATCACAACTTAATGAAATCCAAGCCTCGGTGGAATTGCTTGTCTCTCTTCTACTACCTGCTGATGCCAAAAAGGGGGAGAAAGTAATTAAGTCCAAATGCAAGACTGACAAGACACTGAAAGGGAAGGATGATGAAAAGGATGATCAAGGAAACTCTGGAACGGGTAGAGGTCATAGTCAAGGTAGAGGACTCACATCAAGAAAAGCTGAAATCACAAGTCACAGGACAAGTTCTGATACTGGGAAGAGAGTTAGTTCTGCTACTGGTAAAAGAATAAGTTCTGATGAACTTTTGGATCTTGATGAAAAAATGTCAAGACAGTTATTTCTTCAAGAAAATCCAGGAATGGACTTGGAGAGTTTAATGGAAGAAGAAGCCAGACTTAAATCAGGGAAAGTCACATCTAAATCTGAAGCTTCTGGTAAAAAGCCACTTCCAAAACTCAAAGGCATTGTGATAAAAGAAAGGACAATTGCTGAAGCAACATTGGCTAAATCACAACCGCAGATAGATCCAAGATCCAAGGATAAAGAAAAGGTTGGTGAACCTATCAAGGTTTATGTGCCTCCTGAGGATGAAGAAATTACTGATAAAAAGGATGATCTTGCTCTGACTTCAAGAAAAGTTCTTAAAACAACCTCTGACACAGCTGAAGTTAACTTGATATCAGAAGTTAGACCAAAGACACTCCTACCAGGATTCACTAAAGCAAAACAGACTCAACCTTTGAAGACTGCTACAAGTGGTTTTGAAGCTAGAGTAGTTACTGGAAAGGAAGCAAGAGATAAAACTGGATTGGGAAGTGCTGATGAAAGAAGAATACAGAGCACTACCAATGATCCAACTTCCTTGAGTGAACCAGGTATTGGAGCAACTCCTGAGAGATTGAATCAACTAGAATCTGTACAAATGGCTTACCATACATACTTGAAAGAACACATCTTGTTGTATTTCATGACAGATGGTAGGGTTTATCATATAAGGCAAAATGCCATTCCATTGAAGTATTTTGAAGAATTGGAGCATGTACTATTCTTACTTCAAGTGGATGACAGATTGACAGGAACTGCTGCAAACTATTTGAAGGATCAGATTCAGAGACAGAAAAGGCTTTATTCTGTTAAGTCTGATAGCACATATGTTCCAAAGTACAGAGATCACAAGGGTGATATAGTTGAAATGAAGCCCAACACTGCTCAAATTATCACTACCTTTCTAGGGTACAGGGCTGTGGAATTCAATCTTGAGTCTGATAAAGCTTATTTGATCAGACTGGATCAGTATATAAGAAAAGCAAAGATTAATGATCTCAGGGCTGCAATCTTTCAAATTGGTGAAGATACTGCAGAGCTTAAAGATGCCAAAAGGAGAATGATTGATGAACTTAGATATGCTGAGAGATGTTTGTTGAAGAACTATCTCAGAACAACTCCTGACATCAGAGAGATTAGAAGATAAAGCCAAGTCAAAGATCTACAACTGCTTAAATTCTGATATTTATACATACTGAAGCTGTTATCAGAAGTTAAATATTGGTAAAGCTTTAAGGACTGTAAGTTGTAGTTATCTAGTCTAATTCTCCTGCATTTGTACTTAATGTTTTTGACATCATCAAATATCTGTTAAACTTGTATATTATGCTAATTTACAAGTTGGGGGAGATTGTTAGATATATTTGATAATGTCATGGCTAATATGATTTATGTTTAGTTTTCAGATCTTACTTAACAGGACAAATCAGTACTTAACTGGGAATCAGTACTTATACTGGAAGTCAGGACTTAAGGATATCAGTACTTATATTATCAGGAGATAATCATCAGAAGTTGGATATCAGAACTTAAGTGCTGAAGAACGATCAGATAAGGACAGTAGCTGATTAAAGGAAAGAAGATCGAGATAAACATAAGAAGAGATGTGCATGAAGAAGGAGTTCCGTGAAGAATGGAATACTTGGAAGAAAAGATATCTGATTGATATATTTTAGGAAGCAGAATTATATTCCATATCAATTAGCGATTATCTTGTAACTGTGTAATATATAAACATATACATAGGGTTTACACTATAAGTGTTATCATATTCGAGAAGATTATTCATTGTAACCCTAGCAGCTCTCGTGATATTTGTTCATCACTGAGAGGTAACAGTTCCATATTGTAATAGAGTTTATTGTTTCAATAAAGTTTGTTTTTTGTTACTTAAGATATTAAAGTTCGATTTGATTGTATTTTACACTGTATTCACCCCCTCTACAGTGTGTGTGACCTAACACCAGTTATTGATCTTGAGCCGTAACCTGATTCTTTCTAGACCATTGATTGTTGTATACCCAAACACGAACCTCAAATATACGATAATACTCTACAAATACATACAAAATAAATATTAAACACTGAACCAGATTGCTTACACATTCAAACCTTTGTATTTTACGCTTTGAAAGACCAAATCCTTGAAACCCTGAAACATTGATTCATTGTTAGCCAATTCTTTCATTACCTAGAATCCAAACTTTGAAAATGCTCTTTTGATCCTTATGCAGATTAAAACCATTTCATTATGGAACATCAAATGTTGTTAATGATTCTGGTTATTGTTTATTATTACTTATTCTGTTATTATGTTAGAATTGGATTGTTTTTATAAAATTGTGGACCAGATTCGTGGTCAGACTATATAATGGTCAAGTTGGGCCCATGTGTGCCTTGGATCCAGTAGTTAGAGCAGTGCTGTGTGCTTTGCTCGGGGTTAGTGCGTGACTGATCAGCAGCCTAACCTTGGTTTTTAATATGAAAATATAATGATCCAATTCTAAATCATAATCCATTGTTCACTTGATATCATAGCCATGTTCACCTGATGATCATTATTCTCAGTTTTGTCATTGTGACTTGCTGAGCTAGTTAGCTCATTTATGCGATATTGTTTCTGTTCTTTTCCAGTTAAGAAGGAACCGGTTGGTACCGAGGATCCCCAGTCCTGCGCGTGAGATAGGGGTTCAGGTTGATTGAGCTGAGCTAGTAGGCTTCTTTTGGGACAATTTAAGTCTGTAAAAGTTTGTAATAATGTTTAATACTCAGTTATGAGTAGGATAGTAGGGATTTGAACGGTTTGTAATATAAGTAGATGTGTTTGGCTTGTTTGCATACTTTAACCTGTTTTGGTCCGTGGTAGTTGGTAAGTAGGGTCACTGCATATGATTATTATCTTTATTATTGTTATAAGCAGGTTATAAATAAGGTGTGTGTGTGGACCCCAAACTTCTGACCCGGGTTTGGAGGGCGCCACAGGTTTGGTATCAGAGCTACAGGTTATAAGTCACTAACACAAGCCTAGGTTGACAGGAATGGGTAGAGGGTTAGGATTAGAAGTAAGGAATAGAATGATAAGACGTCGAGAGGTTGAGTGTTACGGTATAACCGTTATTAGTATAATTCGCGTCGTGGTTCGAGATTCTTATATTGTGATATGATTTCAGATAGCAGCGATGGCCGACTCTTTTATCCCCGTATCAGCTGATCACTCAGAGCCTTCAGTTGGAGCGCCATCATCAGATCCATGTCATGTTATTCCACCAGCATTGGCTATTCTACCTCAACCTGTGTTGCAGCCCGTACCACTGCAGGCTATTCCACCCCCAGGCATGAGGCCACCTATCAGAGGACCCCCACCAGCTGATTCAGATTCCACTGGGCATTCAGTTGCGAGTGCCCCATTCCAGTCTACACTGCCCCCAGTTCCTTATTACCGGTATGAGGCTCTTCTATTAAAGCGTGATTCCTTGTTGGCCCAGATCAGAGAGCTACAATATATCATCAGGACTACAGATGTTGATCGTGGTGTGAGGGAGCTTCGAGAGGAGATTCATGTGACACTGAGGGTTCTTGAGGCTAGGCTACATGGAGCTACACTACCTGGCAGAGGCCCTGATGCACTGATGGGCTGGGCTACTGAGGTGATGGAGGACTTTGAGAGGCTGGCAGGACCAGAGTTTCCTTGGAGCTGAGTCAGAGATTCAGAGATGGAAATGCTGAGCAGTGTTGTTATGGTTGTATAGTATGTACAGTAGTGTGTAGTGTGTATCAGTAGAATTTTGAGTTGTATTTATAGACTAGCTATGCTGACTAGTGAGTAGGTTGTTGTACCCTTTTGCTTTTACTTCTAAAGCGTCTTTACGCTTGTACTACCCAAAACTTTTGATCTATATATATCAGTACCTTTTCCTTTCTATTACTGTCATTTACTTTATTGCACCTATTTTACTTTACCTTATTTATTGCACCAACTATACCCTGCGATACCATGTACCCTGTTTTCCATAACTGTGTTATATTCTGTAAAGAAGCATGCAATTTACTTAGTTACAACTATTTTCAAAAAGAGATATTTCTGTTTTACAAAACTGTTCTTTTATGCAAAAGATTTGATTGAAAAGCTGAATAAGTTGTTTGCTTCTTTACAGAAAAATGCCTCCTAGAAGAAATACCCGCACCAACATCCAGAATGAAGAAACCAACAACAATAACAACCAAGATGATATAAATCCAAATATGAACCCAGGACCCATAGATCCAGTAATATCCCAGATTCTTCAAATCTTGGCCCAACAAACAGTTCACCTGGCATAACAACAACAAAGACAGACCAATCCCCAGGTAACTTTCAAAACTTTTCAGGCAGTAAACCCACCAGAATTCAAGGGTTCCCTAGAGCCGATTGAAGCAAATGTTTGGTTAAAGGAAATAGAGAAGGCATTTGCCTTAGTCAAAGTAAAGGAAGAACAGAAGGTTGAGTTTGCAAGTTACTATCTGAAGAATGAGGCCACCTATTGGTGGGAAATGGTGAAGACATTGGAAGGTACAGATGTTATTACTTCAGAGAAGTTTAAGGAATTGTTTTTAGAAAAGTATTTTCCCCAGTTTGTTCAGGATCAGATGGAGCTAAAGTCTTTAGAATTAAAGCAAGGGAACATGTCGGTGGCAGATTATGAAAGTAAGTTTGAGGAATTGTCAAGGTATGTGTTGTCGTATGTGGATACTGACAGGAAGAAAGCTAAGAGATTCCAGCAAGGCTTGAAGCCATGGATCAGAGGAAAGGTAGTTATTTTTGAATTAGAGACCTATGCAGGAGTGGTACAGAAGGCCATGATCGCGGAGACAGAGAGTGAGATGTCACAGAAGGAGATGGAAAGCAAGAAAAGAAAATTTGAAGGGAATGAAGGTCAGTTACAACCAGGGAAGTTTCCAATTTTTAATAAAGGCAAGTTTCAGCCAGGGAGAAATTTTAATTTTAAGAGACATAATGCAGGCGACGGAGGCCAGGGCAACCGTCCAGCTAATGCGAATCAGCCAAATCAGTTGAGACTAACTTTTTCAGATTGTCAAGTATGTGGAAAGAAGCATGAAGGAGTCTGTAATAAGTTAAATGTGGTATGTTTCAAATGCAACCAGAAAGGGCACTATTCGAGGGAGTGTCGAAATCAGCCAACAAGAGAGTCAGCAAATAAGGATCAGCCTATCCGGAATCCAACAGTAAAGGTTCCAGCCATTGGATTTACGTGCTTCAAATGTGGAAAGCCAGGACATATGGCCAGGGATTACAAGACACCAGCCCCAGTCAGTAATGCATTAAGGATTATGGGATCTACCCCAACAGTGAATGAGACTCCAAGGGCTAGGGTTTTTGACATGTCTGTGAAGGATGCTATCCAGGATATGGATGTCATGGCAGGTACACTTAATGTAAATTCTTTATGTGCCAAAGTGTTAATAGATTCGGGAGCAACTCGATCGTTTGTTTCACAAAATTTTGATAGTAAGTTAAATTTTCCAGTTGAGTATTTACATGAAATAATGACTGTGGAATTAGCAAATCAAGAACGTATATCTGTTAACCAAGTTTGTGGGAATTATGAGATTGAGATCTCTGATAGTAAGTTTTGTGTAGATTTGATACCATTTAAGTTAGGAGAATTTGACGTTATATTAGGGATGGATTGGTTATCTAAGCATGATGCCCAGATAGATTGTCGAAATAAGAAGGTAATGGTGAGAAAGCTAGACGAAAGGATAGTAATGTTCAAGGGCCAGAAGCAAGTAAAGAAGTTCATAACAATGATTCAAGCTAAGAAGTTATTACGGCAAGGATGCGAGCATTTTGTAGCATATGTGATCGACAGAAGTCAGGAGCCAGCAAAACTTGAAGATATTCCAGTAGTGAATGAATTTCCAGACGTGTTTCCCGACGAGTTACCAGGACTTCCTCCAGATAGAGAAATTGAATTTGCGATCGACTTAGCACCTGGAACAGAACCAGTATCCAAGGCCCCGTATAGAATGGCGCCCGTTGAGATGAAAGAGTTAGCAAAGCAATTGCAAGAGCTGTTAGAGAAAGGCGTAATCAGTCCCAGTGTATCGCCGTGGGGAGCCCCGGTATTATATGTGAAGAAGAAAGATGGAAGCATGAGACTATGTATCGACTATAGGGAGCTCAACAAGTTTACAATCAAGAACAAGTATCCGTTACCCAGAATTGACGATTTGTTTGATCAATTGAAGGGAGCCAAGTTTTTCTCCAAGATTGATTTAAGATTGGGATATCATCAACTGAAGATCAAGCCAGAAGATATACCAAAGACAGCTTTCAGAACGAGGTATGGACATTATGAATTTCTAGTAATGTCTTTTGGATTGACTAATGCCCCGACAACATTTATGGACCTGATGAACAGAATTTTCAAGGAGTATTTGGACAAGTTTGTTATTGTGTTTATAGATGATATTTTAATTTATTCAAAGACGGAAGAGGATCATGCGAAACATTTGAGAAAAGCTTTGGAGATTTTAAGAAAAAAGAAGTTATATGCTAAATTCTCGAAGTGTGAGTTTTGGCTACAGGAAGTTCAGTTCTTAGGACATATAGTCAGTAACGAAGGGATCAAAGTGGACCCGGCAAAGATCGAAGCAATTACGAATTGGGAGAAATCGAGAACACCCACTGAGGTAAGAAATTTCTTGGGATTGGCGGGATATTATCGACGATTCGTCCAGAATTTCTCAAGGATTGCAACACCATTGACAAAGCTTACACGAAAGAATGAAAAGTTTATATGGAACGACAAGTGCGAAGAAAGTTTTCAGGAGTTGAAGCGGAGATTAATCACGACACCTGTTTTGTCACTTCCAGACGATCAAGGGAATTTCGTAATTTATAGTGATGCTTCTCACAAAGGATTAGGATGTGTTCTAATGCAGCACGATAAGGTGATTGCGTATGTGTCAAGGCAATTGAAACCACACGAACAAAAGTATCCTACTCATGATTTGGAACTAGCAGCCATAGTTTTCGCTTTGAAAATTTGGAGACATTATCTGTATGGATAAAAGTGCGAGATTTTCACGGATCATAAAAGCTTAAAGTAAATATTCACACAGAAGGAACTTAATATGAGGCAAAGGAGATGGTTAGAATTGATCAAAGATTATGATTGCTCGATTAATTATCATCCCGATAAAGCGAATGTTGTAGCAGATGCATTGAGTCGGAAGGAAAGGTTAATTGAGTTATCAGTACCTGAAGAGATATATAAGGAATTTCAGAAATTGGAATTGATGATTAGAATTTGCAAGCTTGAGGAAGCGAAAGTGTACAATTTGACTTTCCAGCCGGAGTTGTTAGAGAAAATAAAGAAAGGTCAGGAAGATGTAATGGATCAAGATAGAAATCATTTGGTAGGTGAAGAATTATGCACGCAAAAGGATGATCAAGGTATTCTGAGGTTTTCATCTAGAATTTGGATTCCATCGGTGACGGAGTTAAAGAATGAAATTTTACAAGATGCACATAGTTCAAGATATTCCATCCATCCAGGGAGTACTAAAATGTACAAAGATTTAAAGGAAAATTATTGGTGGCCAGATATGAAGAGGGAAATTGCGGAATGGGTTAGCAGATGTTATACATGTCAGAGAGTTAAAGCCGAGCATCAGAGACCAAGTGGATTGCTACAGCCATTGGAGATTCCAGAGTGGAAGTGGGAACATATTGCCATGGATTTTATAGTTGGATTACCAAGGACAAGGGCTAATCATGATGCCATTTGGTTTATAGTGGATAGACTTACCAAGTCAGCTCATTTTCTTCCTATAAATGAAAGATTTTCGCTCGACAAGTTAGTCCATATGTACCTGAAGGAAATCGTAGTTCGTCATGGAGTTCCAGTGTCTATGGTATCTGATCGAGATCCAAGGTTTAATTCAATATTTTGGAAGAGTTTTCAAGAATGTTTGGGAACGAGATTGAATATGAGTACGGCCTATCATCCCCAGACGGACAGCCAAAGTGAAAGAACGATCCAGACAATCGAGGATATGTTACGTGCTTGTGCTATTGATTTCAAAGGAAGTTGGGACGAGCATTTACCTCTGGTAGAATTTGCTTATAACAACAATTATCACGCCAGTATTGGGATGCCACCCTATGAAGCCCTTTATGGACGCAAATACAGATCTCCAGTGCATTGGGACAAAGTAGGAGAACGCAAAATACTTGGACCTGAATTGGTACAGCAGACAAAGGAAGTTGTTAAAATAATCCAGAAAAGATTGATAGCAGCACAAGACCGTCAAAGGAAATATGCAGACCAGTCAAGAAAAGACATGGAATTTGAAGAAGAAAGCTTGGTATTACTGAAAGTATCACCATGGAAAGGACTAACGAGGTTTGGAAAGAAAGGGAAGCTAAGCCCAAGATATGTCGGGCCTTTTGAGATCCTAAAGCGCGTTGGCAAAGTAGCTTATGAGTTGGCGTTACCACCTCACATGGAGCACATTCACAATGTTTTTCACGTATCGATGCTTAAGAAGTACAATCCAGACTCCAGGCATGTAAAAGAATATGAGCCAATAGAGCTTCAGACAAATTTGTCATATATAGAGAGTCCGATAGAAATTCTAGAGGAAAGAGAGAAAGTATTGAGGAATAAAGTGGTAAAGCTAGTAAGAGTATTGTGGAGAAACCCAAAGGTTGAAGAGTCAACCTGGGAGTTAGAAAGTGATATGAGAGAAAAGTATCCTCACTGGTTTTCTTAGGAGATTCTGAGGACAGAATCCTTTTAAGGGGGAAGGATGTAATATCTGGGATATATCGTGTAAATATTTTTTCTATTAAATAATTATTATATGTGTTCAGTATCTATTCTGTGAATTAATTGTTAAGTGTTATCTGTATTTGGATATTTAAAATTAATATTAATTGTGTATTTTAATTTTTATATGTCCAAAATAAAATATAGATAATTGTCATATCTTCCTAATTATTTTTATGTTGATTTATGGATTTATAAGGATCATATGAAATTTATAAAATCTTTTTCCGAGTATTTAAAATTTATTTTATAAAAATGGGAACCAACCGACGTTATCCGTTGTTACGTTTTTGGAACCCGAAACTCTTCCAAGAACTCCTTCCTAACCTAATTCCAATATTCCGAGCATATTCCATGTTTCGACTTTTTCGATCCGGCGTACGGTTTGTTCTGCGCGGGTCCCGGCGCAACATTTTCGATACAATATTCGTTTCGGTAAATCAATAAAACCCGTATTTTCGATAAACGGGAGCTTTTTATTAAACTATCACAATTATCACCTCGTAGTAACCAGGCACTGAGACCAAGACCGCAGTACAAATTGTACTGGTTTGGATAATTATCCCGAAAACCGATACCGTTTGGATCAGTTTTTATAAATAAACGTACCGTTTTATATCCGGAATGATCCAACGGGATACTAATTTTCCGTAATTATAAATAGCCTTTTACCGTATTTTATTTCGTATCAAAATCATTTGCAGACAGATAATTATATAATTTTCAGAGAAAAACCCTAAATTCATAAACTGTTCTAAGAATCAAACAAGCTTTTGGAGGTGTTATTGAATTCAGTTTGGAAAGCTCGAGTAACCAATCTGAAGGTCTTGAAGAGCTCTACCAGATTCCGTATTCCATACACCTGCAGAAATCAAGGTTATTTTTCTATAAATTTATTTATTTTCGAATTAATTTTAGTAAAAATATGAATTTTTGTTCGGATAGTTGTTTGTATGATTTGATGATTGCATGTTGTAGAGCTTGTTTTCCTGATGATTTTGATATATTATACGTCGGATTTGGAGTTCAATAACATGTTCAAATTTGAGTTTGATTTTCGAATTTTAAAATTAGGGTTAATAACTCGTATGAATGTTCTTAATTGAAATTTGGGGGTTTCTTATTTTGGAATAGATAGACGTTGTGGTATAGTAGGTTGTGTTCTCTGTGAAATTTTCAATCCAGTCGTATAAGTTTCATGAATCAACGAGGTCTGTAGAGAAGGGAGTTGTGTTTTGAAGTTTACGTCGAGCTCGCCGGAAACCGGCGAACTTCTCGGCCAAATTCCGGCCAACTCAGGGATTGTTAGGTTGATTTGATGGTATGGTTAGATTCCTGGTGAATTGTAGATTAAATCTGGAGTTTGTGGTGGTGGAAGGATGCCGGAGTTGAGTTCTCCGGCGAACCCGACTGTTTTCCAGCGAAGGGCTGGAAAATTGCAGTTTAGTACCCCAACTTTTGAAAACGATGAAGTTCAGTCCCTGAACTTTCCAGAGTTTACAAAAGTTAGATTCCTGTTTTAAAAATATTTAAAAATCATATTTCCTATTTATTTTTATTATAAAAATTCGTTTTAATTTCTGAAAATTCCAAAAATTATTATTTTAATTCCGAAAATTATTTTTATTTCAAATATAAATCTGAATTAATTAGTTAATTAATTTCAGTTAATTTTTAATTGATTAATTGGTCAATTAATTTGAAAATTAATTGATTAATTGATTTAATTAATTATTAATTGATTTTAATTAATTATTTAATTAGATTTAATTATTTAAAAATCCTGAAAAATAGTTTCGAGTTTTAAAATATTATTCTAAATTATTTCCAAGGCTCGATAATTATTATAAAATTGTTTCGGAGCCAGAATTGGCCAACCGAACCTTGTTTATTAACCCGAAATTGATCCAACGACCCGTTTTAATTCCGAAAAATGTTTTAAAAATCATTTTAAATACCTGAAAGCCTGTTTATGACCCGAGACTTAATTATAAATGATATATCATTGATTATGTGATGTGTTATGTGTTATATGTGACTTGTTGGTTGACTGTCGGTCTGTATGTTCGATGTTTACTGGTTTATTGCGTAACTTTCAATCCGTTAATCGGATTTGGGTGAAACGAAGGGTAGATAGAAGTATGTGTTGAATAGAATCCTATGAGTTAAATATTGATAGATGATTATTATAATATCCGGGATATATCGTGTAATTATTTTTGCTATTATATAATTATTATGTGTGTTCAGTATCTATTCTGTGAGTTAATTGTTAAGTGTTATCTATACTTAAATATTCAAAAAAATAATATTAATTGAGTATTTCAATTTTTCTTTGTCCAAAATAAAATATAGATAATTGTCATATCTCCCTAATTATTTTTATGTTGGTTTATGGATTTATAAGAATCATATAAATTTTTAAAATCTATTTTATAAAAACGGGAACCAACCGACGTCAACCGTTGTTACGTTTTTGGAACCCGAAACTCTTTCGAGAACTCCTTCTTAACCTAATTATAATATTCCGAGCATATTCCATGTTTCGACTTTTTCGATCCGGCATATGGTTTGTCCTGCGCAGGTCCCGGCGCAACATTTTCGATACAATATTCGTTTCGGTAAATCAATAACCCGTATTTTCGATAAACGGGAGCTTTTTATTAAACTATCACAAATATCACTTCGTAATACGTGTAACCAGGCACTGAGACCAAGACCGCAGTACAAATTGTACTGATTTGGATAATTATCCCGAAAACCGATACCGTTTGGATCAGTTTTTACAAATAAACGTACCGTTTTATATCCGGAATGATCCAACGGGATACTAATTTTCCGTAATTATAAATAGCCTTTTACCGTAATTTATTTCGTATCAAAATCAATTGCAGACAGATAATTATATAATTTTCAGAGAAAAACCCTAATTTCCTAAAACTGTTCTAAGAATCAAACAAGCATTTGGAGGTGTTATTGAATTCGGTTTGGAAAGCTCGAGTAACCAATCTGAAGGTCTTGAAGAGCTCTACCAGATTCTGTAATCCATACACCTGTAGAAATCAAGGTTATTTTTCTAAAAAATTATTTATTTTCGAATTTATTTTATTAAAAATATGAATTTTTGTTCGGATGATTGTTTGTATGATTTGATGATTGCATGTTGTAGAGCTTGTTTTCCTGATGATTTTCATATGTCATACGTCTGATTTGGAGTTCAATAACATGTTCAAATTTGAGTTTGATTTTCGAATTTTAAAATTAGGGTTTATAACCCGTATGAATGTTCTTAATTGAAATTTGGGGGTTTCTTATTCTGTGATAGATTGATGTGTGTTCTCTGTGAAATTTGCAATCTAGTTGTATAAATTTCATGAACCAACGAGGTCTGTAGAGAAGGGAGTTGTGTTTTGAAGTTTTTCGATGTTCGCCGGAAACTGGAAAATTTCACGGCCAAATTCCGGCCAACTCAGGGATTGTTAGGATGAATTGATTGCATGGTTGTGTTCCTGGTGTTGTGTAGATGTGATCTGGAGGTGATGGTGGCCTGAGCATCCCTGGAACGTGTTCTCCGGCCATCCCCGACTGTTTTCCGGTGACCCCCTGGAAAATTACAGTTTAGTACCTATAGTTTTGAAAACGATGCCGTTTGGTCCCTGTAGTTTCCAGACTTTGCAAAAATTGGATTTCTGTTTTAAAAATGTTTAAAAATCATATTTCTTATTTATTTTTATTATAAAAATTCGTTTTTAATTTCTGAAAATTCTAAAAATTATTATTTTAATTCTGAAAATTATTTTTAATTCACAAATAAATCTAAATTAATTAGTTAATTAATTTCAGTTAATTTCTAATTGATTAATTGGTCAATTAATTCGAAAATTAATTGATTAATTGATTTAATTAATTATTAATTGATTTTAATTAATGATTTAATTAGATTTAATTATTTAAAAATGATTTAAAAATTCTGAAAAATAGTTTCGAGCTTTAAAATATTATTCTAAATTATTTCCAAGGCTCGATAATTACTCTAAAATTATTTCGGAGCCAGAATTGGCCAACCGAACCTTGTTTATTAACCCGAAATTGATCCAACGACCCGTTTTAATTCCGAAAAATGTTTTAAAAATCATTTTAAATACCAGAAAGCCTATTTATGACCCGAGTCTTCTTTATAAATAATATATCATTGATTACGTGAGGTATTATGTGCTATATGTGACTTGTTAATTGACTATCAGTCTATATATTCAGTGTTTACTTGATTATTGCATAACTTTCAATCCGTTAATCGGATTTGGGTAAAACGAAGGGTAGATAGAAGTATGTGTTGAATAGAATTCCATGAGTAAATTATTGATAGATGCTTATGATATGTGAGAAGAAGAGGCAAGACGTAGGAAAGGGAAACAGGGAGTTAAGGAGTAAGACGGTTGTGATTGGAAGCGAGTGCAGTGTAGTTTGCTAATATCAGGCAAGTATTCCGAACTTTCTCGAAATATTGTAATACGTGATAGTCTTGTTGATATTGCAAGTGCTTTGAAGCACTGAAACCTAAACCCTGATTCCAGTTATTGTTCTTGAGCCATGAACCTTATTCTTTCTAGACCCTGGTTAGTGCGTGACTGATCAGCAGCCTAACCTTGGTTTTTAAATTAAAAGTATAATATCCAATTCTAAATCATAATCCAATGTTCACTTAATATCATAATCATATTCACCTGATGATCATTATTCTCAGTTTTGTCATTGTGACTTGCTGAGCTAGTTAGCTCATTTGTGCGATGTTGTTTATATTCTTTCCAGTTAAAAAAGAACCAGTTGGTAGTGAGGATCCCCAGTCCAGCGCGAGAGCTAGGGGTTCAGGTTGAGAAAGCTGAGCTAGTAGGCTTCTTTTGGGATAATTTAAGTTTGTAAAAGTTTGTAATAATGTTTAATACTCAGTATGAGTTTGAATTAGTTGGGATTTGAACGGTTTATAATATATTAGTGTGTGTGGCTTGTGTGCATACTTTAACCTGTTGCGGTCCGTGGTGGTTGGTAAGTAGGGTCACTGCATATATTATTATTATCTTTATTATTGTTATAAGCAGGTTATAATTAAGGTGTGTGTGTGGACCCTAAACTTCTGACCCGGGTTTGTAGGGCGCCACACTTATGATATGTGAGCAGAAGAGACAAGGCGTAGGAAAGGGAAACAGGTAGTTGAGGAGTAAGATGATTGTGATTGGAAGCGAGTGCAGTGTAGTAAGCTAATACCAGGCAAGTGTTCTGAACTTTCTCGAGATATTATCATGATTAATATTCTTGTTTTATATTGTAAGTGCTTTGAAGCACTGAACCCTAAACCTTGATTCCAGTTATTGATCTTGAGCCGTAACCTGATTCTTTCTAGACCATTGATTGTTGTATACCCAAACACGAACCTCAAATATACGATACTACTCTACAAATACATACAAACTAAATATTGAACACTGAACCAGATTGCTTACAAATTCAAACCTTTGTATTTTACGCTTTGAAAGACCGAATCCTTGAAACCCTAAAACATTGATTCATTGTTAGCCAATTCTTTCATTACCTAGCATCCAAACTTTGAAAATGCTCTTTTGATCCTTATGCAGATTAAAACCATTTCATTATGGAACATCAAATGTTGTTAATGATTCTGGTTATTGTTTATTATTGCTAATTCTGTTATTATATTAGAATTGGATTGTTTTTATAAAATTGTGGACCAGATTCGTGGTCAGACCATATAATGGTCAAGTTGGGCCAATGTGTGCCTTGGATTCAGTAGTTAGAGCAATGATGTGTGCTTTGCTCGGGGTTAGTACGTGACTGATCAGCAGCCTAACCTTGGTTTTTAACATGAAAATATAATTATCCAATTCTAAATCATAATCCATTATTTACTTGATATCATAACCATGTTCACCTGATGATCATTATTCTCAGTTTTATCATTGTGACTTGCTAAGCTAGTTAGCTCATTTTTGTGATATTGTTTCTGTTCTTTTCCAGTTAAGAAGGAACCGGTTGGTACCGAGGATCCCCAGTCCAGCGCGAGAGCTAGGGGTTCAGGTTGATTGAGCTGAGCTAGTAGGCTTCTTTTGGGACAATTTAAGTCTGTAAAAGTTTGTAATAATGTTTAATACTCAGTTATGAGTTGGATAGTTGGGATTTGAACGGTTTGTAATATAAGTAGATGTGTTTGGCTTGTGTGCATACTTTAACCTGTTGCGGTCCATGGTAGTTGGTAAGTAGGGTCACTACATATGATTATTATCTTTATTATTGTTATAAGCAGGTTAAAAATAAGGTGAGTGTGTGGACCCTAAACTTCTGACCCGGGTTTGGAGGGTGCCACAATAGGTCACAGGGTCGTCATTATCAATGATTGACAACTCATTATCATTCTCAATGATAAGGCCATAATACCTCTCAGGTTGATGAGACACTCTCCCTGACCTACGAATGGGTTGTTCCACAGAAGGTTGTTCAGTCTGAACAGGTGTTTCCACTTGATCCTTAGTAGTTTGTGCTTCTTGAACTTCATCAAATTCAATTTTGCTCCCACTGTTTCCTTCAAGGATAAACTGCTTTTCCAAGAAGGTAGCATGTCTGGAGACAAACACCCGATGATCGGTGTAAAAGTAATACCCTAAAGTCTCTTTAGGATATCCCATAAAGTTACATTTTACAGATCGAGATTCCAGCTTATCTGGGTCAACTTTCTTGACATAAGCTGGACATCCCCAAATCGGAACGTGTTTAAGACTCGGTTTCCTTTCTTTCCATATCTCGTATGGAATTTGAGGAACAGATTTGAAAGGCACCTTATTCAGTAAATATGCTGAGGTTTCCAATGCATAACCCCACAGGAATACTGGAAGATTCGTATAGCTCATCATGGACCGAACCATGTCTAACAAAGTTCGATTTCTCCTTTTAGATACCCCATTCAACTGTGGAGTATATGGAGGAGTCCACTGGGAGACTATACCATTTTCTTTGAGATAAGCTAGAAACTCTCCATTTAAGTATTCACCACCTCGATCTGATTGAAGAGTTATAATACTATGTTTGGTTTGTTTCTTCACTTCATACTTATATTCTTTGAACTTTTCAAAGGCTTCAGACTTATGTTTCATCAAATACACATATCTAAATCTAGATCGATCATCTATGAAAGCAATGAAGTATGAAAATCCACCCATGGCTTGCGTAGACATTGGTCCACATACATCTGTGTGTACCAATCCTAGTAAATCTGCAGCCTTCTCTCCATGTCCACTAAATGGAGATTTGGTCATTTTACCCAATAGACAAGACTCGCATGTAGGATATGATTCAAAAATCAAAGGGGTCAAGTAACCCTTCCTTATGCAATGTTCGTAGTCTATTTTCACTAATATGACCAAGTCCGCAGTGCCACAAGAAAGTGAGATTTTCATCATCCCTTTTTCTTTTATTAATATGTTCAATTTATAGTAAATTATGCTCTACGTCACATACTTACAGACCATTGTTTAAAATACCACTTTCATAAAGAACATTATCTCTAAGAATTGAACATTTATTATTCTGAATAACAAACGAAAATCCAGCCAAGTCTAACATGGAATAGAAATAATATTCCTCACAATCGAGGGAACAAAATAACAATTATTTAGAACAATAGTCTTGCCCGTAGGCATATGTAAATGAAATGATCCTACAGCTTCAGCAGCAACTCTTGCTCCATTTCCCATCTGTAGAATCACCTCCTCTTCTTCAAGAGTCCTACTTCTCCTTAGTCCCTGCAATGAATTGCAAATATGAGAACCACAGGCGATATCTAATACCCAAGTAGAAATTTGTCTTAGTGACATATTAACTTCGATCATGAACATACCTGAATCAGAAGCGGTAGTCTCACTACCCTTCTTCTTCTTCAATTCTGCAAGGTAAACCTTGCAGTTCCTCTTCCAGTGCCCCACCTTGTTACAGTGAAAGCAAACAGCTTTGCTCTTGGGGTCTTCAACTTTTGGTGGAACCGGCTTTTTCTCAACTACTTTCTTCTTCTTGGAAGGGTTCTTCTTCCTTTTCTTAGGATTGAAACCTTCACCAATTAGAAGAACAGAACTCTTCTTAGGGGGAAAATTCGATTCCGCAGTCTTCAACATGTTGTGAAGTTCAGACAGGCTGACATCCAGCTTATTCATGTGAAAGTTCACAACAAACTGCGAGAACAAACTCGGAAGTGATTACAATACCAAGTCTTGGCTCAGCTCCCCATCCATGGCAAAACCAAGTAGTCCAAGACGTTCAATTAAATTGATCATCTTAAGTACATGGTCATTCTTGGATGATCCCTCAGACATCCTACAACCGAACAGTTTCTTCGATATCTCATATCGAGCTGTCCTCCCCGCTACATCATATAACTCTTGTAGATGCATAAGGATAGTGTGAGCATCCATATGCTCATGTTGCTTCTGTAGCTCAATGTTTATGGAAGCTAGCATGATGCATTGAGCAACATTTGCATCATATATCCACTTACGATACATAACATGTTCATCATTATGTGCATCGCTAGCAGGTTCAGTAGGCTTAGGTGAGTCAAGCACATATTCCAGCTTCTCAACCCTGAAAACAATTCTCAAGTTTCGAAGCCAGTCAGCAAAATTAGGACCAGTCAACTTGTGAGCATCTAGTATACTTCGGAGTGATAGTGCAGAAGACATAACGAATATAGTAAATCTGTAAATGATGAACACATAACAACACTTACCAAATATTCAATTTCATTTCAAGACACTATATGAATCGGGTCTTTATTCATAAGTGGCTCCCACTATTTTATCTAATTTATACAACCCCTAAGTGAAAATTAAGCATTCATAATGCTAGTGGGAATAGGGATCCTACATTCCATCACACAACCTCGGCTGTAGCACGAAACGTCATGTGATGTTCAATAGGCAGACAACTCTTGTTAATTACATCTTATGTTATTCCCTAATAAAACTTTAGCCTCTTGAATAATTGAGTCACGGCTGTAGCACGACAAACTCAATATTCTAAGTCAAGCCTAACCCAACATTTCGTACAATTGAATCAGTCTCCAACGGCCCACGGCTGTTGCACGTAACGATCTTTAGATTCTAATTCAATGTACACATCTCTATGTAATAGACAAGTATTTCTTATTTCGAAATCAAAGCCCTCGGCTGTAGCACGAAACGACAATGATTTAAAAATAAGAACCACTTTCTACCATGTTGGAAGGCTATAACCGACACAAGCCCGTTGTGTGATTGGCCAATTATTATTTGATATTATTTAATTTTAGAGGGATTATATAACGTTACAATCATAATCATATTATAAAGAGATTATTCCTTTTAAATTAAATATTTCAAATCAATAATCGATATTCAGATGATTCCCAGATCGGGTGGAGCATTGTCAAGAGGCGTCACTTAATACCCCTTTCTTACAGATAGAAATATGTTTTTGACAGAATCATCCTTTCTCTCAATATTGAAAATTCATATTTAATTATGTGTTTCATAAACACAAGAATCTCATGATTGTATTCATAATATTATTGTTAAGGCAAGAAACGATTTCTATTCTAGATTTTCTAGAGCAGGCCTTATATTGATTTAAGTTCACCTAAATCTATCATCGCATAGTAAACATAGGCATATATCTCATATATAAAATTAAATAAACAAGTAAATGTAAAATGCAATAAAGTAAATATGTTTGGTTATGACCCCATCCTATGTGATCTTTATCAAGCTCATGATAAAGATCAAGGTCAATCTAATATGGTGATGGAAATAAATACAACTACTTATTACCTCGTCTTCTTCTTTGTATCACCTCCATTGGATATCCTTCTTGAGTCTTCAATTACATTACATGATTGAAAGTAAAACTAATCTAATGAACTTACAAGAATAACTCGAGTTATATTCGAGATTTATGATTACAAAATTGACGACATGCAAGTCGTATTTAAAACCAAAACCAAAACCATTACACTAAGGTCGAAAGGCCATAACCATCCATCATGCTCATACAACACATAAAAGCATGTTAAAACACATAATCTGATCTAAACATATCATATAATCCATGATCTAATCATAAAAAAATATGACAAAAATCAGAAATATCATAATCAAATCAGAAAAACAAGAATCACTGTTTACAGGCAGTAAATGACGTGAAACGCCTTATAGACGAGTCATTGATAGCTTTTGCTATCAGTTTTGTTCAGACGCTCGTTTACCTATGGAATAGGGTATTCGTTTGCGTAAATCGGACACCAGACCCAGATTTCTGCAAATCTGCAGCAGCCAATTTAGAATCCGTATCTAATATGATTCTTATAATTAGAACAAACATAAATCGTGTATATATCAGTATATATACAAATTACATAATCATCTTATAATTATACAACTCACATGAATATCATATATTCAAAACCATACATATATAAGCATATTATATCAACATCAAATCATGGCGAATCAAGTACATGCTCATATATCGAAAACAGTTAAACACATAAACGAATTAAAAACTTTTCACAAGTAGCTCTGATACCATTGAAGGGTTTTTAGCACATAAACGTAACGAAAATGTAAATTTAAATCTTAAAAAAAAAAACCGAAACCCTCCGCAAGATCCATGCGAAAAATAATATTTAATTCGTAGTTCAGTTTGTTTACCTTAAGAAGCTTTACGTTAATGGAAAGATGGAGGTCTTTAATAGCGATCCAAGAATGATGAAAGGAAATCCCTAGCAGCTACTCCTCAAGTGTGAAGCACTTCACCGGTATCCACCAAGAGTACAATGTGATGGAGGAGGAAGAGGTTGAGAGAATTAGTTGCCTCCCTCTTGTTCTACTTTAGAAATAGGGTTAATTATTTGGGTTGAGGCAAATAGGGTTTATAATAGTATATTTATAGGCAAAATTTTCAGCTGAAAATTTTCTATAAAATATTATTATTATTAACCCTTTAGTTGATTATTCTTATTAACCAATTAACTAATACTTAAAACACCTTTTAATCATTAATCCATTTTCTAAACACTTTAGAAAAATGATTCTCGCACTTGATTTAATTTCCAAAATTAAATTCTTAATTAATAATATTAAGAATTAATTAAATCTCATTTAATCAATTAAATCTGATAATTAATTATTTATTTCACAAATAAATAATTACCAGCCATTATTAATTAATTCTTCCACCATTAAATCATTCTCTTTTATGGTGTGACACTGTAGGTTCAATATTAAGCCGATAGTAGAAATAAATAATAATAAAACTATTTTATCATTATTTATATAAATTCTCTAATTCATTAAATATGATTAATTAATTAATCATATTTATTCTACATCGTGAGGGATACTTCTCAGCATATCGCGACTATCCGGATAATACGAATTCACTGCTTAGAATACCAAGAACCCATTCAGTGAGTAGTTACCGTACAATCAATTCCTTCCACCCTGCAACGTCACAGTTAAATACAAGGCATAAAACTTGTGTCAAACCTATCTTATTTAATCATTTGCTTTCCCATTCACTATGCTTAATTCTATTTAATGTAAATTAGAAACTCCTTTCTAATTTCATTCACTCTGGCCAGAGATTCCTGAACTAGCATAAGTGAATCATCATTGAACATTCTCTTCCTTCACTGGAAGGGGTAGATCCTTTATTGATCATTCACTATCTTCGTGTATAAATTCCTATACCCAGTAGAGCCCTTATAATTGTCCCTGGAGACTAAGAACTAAACCAAAGCATAGTTCAGTGTACACAAGATGACTATGATGACCTCAAGTATAAAGATACTTGTACAACTATCACTATGTAAACAACTGCTGATACATGAGTGAACTCCATCAGTTGTTCAGTTGTGTGAGTCATGTTCAGTGAACTTATTCTATAATAAGCACCTGCATACTAGCTATAGTGTCACCACACAAATGTCTATGAGAACAGACATCTTTCATAATGAAGCAAGCATAGTATGTACCGATCTTTGCGGATTACCAATTACCAGTTAGTAATCCTACGACCAGGAAATATTTAAGTTCAGAGATATCATCTTTTAGGTCTCATTATTATGATCTCATCATAATCCATAAAAGCTTTACTCTAAACTATGGTATATCTTATTTAAACACTTAAATAGATAAAGCCCGCAATAAAACCAAAATAAGTCTTTTATTAATATCAATGAAATCAAAACAGATTACATAAAAGTTATTCCTAAATCCTCATACATGATTGGACTTAGGACACATCTCTTTCATCTTGTTTCTGAATACTCACTTGGTGTCTATTGGATTCTTTCCTTTAGGCTTGGGCACCGACTTCCATACATTATTTCTTTCAAATTGGTTTACCTCCCCTGCATAGCTAAAATCCAATCAGGATCCAACAAAGCTTCTTCTACCTTCTTTGGTTCTTCCTTGGAAAGAAAGCTGTTGTATAGATATTCTTCTTGAGTTGCTCTTCTTGTTTGAACTCTAGAAGATACATCACCAATTATGAGCTCAAAGGGATGATCTTTTGTCCATTTTCTTTGTTGAGGTAGATTAGCTCTAGATGAAGAGGCCTCATTGTTGTCTTGATGTGTGATTGAATTTTGATTGTTAGAAACTCCCCCTGAGTTTGTGGATCTTTGATTTGAGAAAGGGGAACTTTCTATAGGTGATCTATATTGATTTCCAGCTTCTCTTGATAACCCAACGGATGGTGAATTTTGAGTACCGACGGATGAAGCTGGTTGTCTCCCGACGGATAACACAGATTGCCTCCCAACAGATGAAGCATTTTGCAACTCGACAGATGTTGAGTTTTGTGCTTCATTGGTAGTAAGTTTTTCTGCATTATCCTTAGATACTGTTTCTTGATCACTTTCATCATCACTTTCATCACTAACCATCTCCACATTGTCAAATTTGAGGCTCTCATGATAATCTGCATCCTTCAGTCCTTCAATCTTTTTATCATCAAACACAACATGTATTGATTCCACAACAATGTTGGTTCTTAGATTGTAGACTCTGTATGCTTTACCAACAGCATATCCAACAAAAATTCCTTCATCTGCTTTAGCATCAAACTTCCCATTTTGATCAGTCTGATTTCTCAGAAAATAGCATTTGTAACCAAAGACATGAAGAAAATTTAGAGTTGGCTTCTTGTTCTTGAACAATTGATAGGGAGTCATGCATCTTGCTTGATTAACTAGGGAAATATTCTGAGTGTAGCATGCAGTATTTACAGCTTCAGCCCAGAAATATGTTGGCAGTTTAGGTTCTTCAAGCATTTGTCCTTGTAGCTTCAATAAGTGATCTGTTCTTCCTTTCCACTACTCCATTCTGTTGTGGAGTTCTTGCTGCTGAACACTCATGCAAAATCACATTTTCCTCACAAAATGCTCTCATGACAGAATTCTTGAACTCATTTCCATTGTCACTCCTGATTCTTTTAACTTTGAAATCAGGATGATTATTGACTTGCCTTATGTGATTGATGATGATTTCACTAGCCTCATCCTTAGACTTTAGAAAATATGTCCAAGAGAACTTTGAGAAATCATCTACAATTACTAGGCAAAATCTTTTCCTAGAAATGGACAACACATTGACTGGTCCAAACAAATCCATGTGTAGCAGTTGCAAAGGTTCTTCAATTGTTGAATCAAGTTTCTTCCTGAATGATGCTTTAATCTGCTTCCCTTTTTGGCAGGCATCACACAGTCCATCCTTAGAAAACTCCACTGGAGGAATGCCTCTAACCAGTTCTTTCTTTACTAGCTCATTCATGGTCTTGACGTTTTGATGAGATAGCTTCTTGTTCCATAGCCAACTTTCATCCTGACTTGCTTTACTGAGAAGACAAGTAACATATTCTATATTAGATGAGTTGAAATCAGGTAGGTACACATTTCCCTTTCTCACACCAGTGAGAACCACTTTATTGCTTCTTTTGTTAGTTACAACACAGGCTTCTGAGTTGAAAGTTACTGAGTTGCCTTTATCACAAAGTTGGCTGATACTCAACAAGTTATGTTTGAGACCATCCACTAAGGCAACCTCTTCAATGATGACATTATCCTATGAAATCAAGCCATATCCCACAGTATAACCTTTGCTGTCATCTCCAAAGTAATACTTGGGCCAGCTCTCTCCTTAAACTCTGTGAGCAGGGTAGAATCACCAGTCATGTGTCTTTAACAACCACTATCCAAGTACCAAATATTCTTTCTATTTCCCTGCACATATCAAAATCAAATCAAGTTGATTTTGGTACCCAAGTTTCCTTAGGTCCTGCCTTGTTAGCTTTCTTTTTCTTTTTCTTAGGCTTTATCTCATTTGACTTGGGGATATCAGAATCATCCTCAGTCATTTGAGTTGGGCCTTTGAAACCATTCATTGCAACAGAATTATTATGCATATTATAATCAGCAGGGAATGGCATGTTATTAGTGAACATGTTATTCCAATAAGGCATGCTAAATGGCATTTGTGGCATACTAAATGCAGCATTATAAGGATTTGGTGCAAATGGCATATTAGCAAACTGTGCATTCATATTCTATGTTGACATAACATTCATAGGCATGGGAGGCATGGCATTCATGTTGGGAAAGTGAGGTGGCACAGACATGAAAGTAGGCATGGCAGATTTGCAATTAACAGAAAAATAATTTACACTAACACACTTGACACAGATTTTTCTAGGAGCAAATTTATCAGGTGTGTAGTTATTGTGTTTGTTAATCCCTACTTTACCATTTCTATTATTTTTTCTTTTGGTCTTTGTTTTTACCTCAACCTTTTCAAGTCTTTCACTTAACTGTTTGACAGTCATGTGACCAACACTAGCATTTTTCCCTTTCTGAACTTAACTCGATTGTCCTGAAATAAAGTTCTTTGAAACAGATCCATACTTTTTATTCAGCTTAACAAGTTTGGCTTTACTGATAGACTTTCTTACAGTCGACGAATGAGGATTTGCATCAGGTGATGGATAACCCTTTTTGTTATCCGACGGATGACCCTCATCATCCGTCGAGTCTACATCTGTTAGCAGTCCATCCACCAAATTTGGTTCTAGTTTCTCCTTGTTCTTTTTCCAAGCTTCATCACAGAAGGACTCGATTCCTTGAACTCTAGTAATTTGAGCATGGACATCTCTAGATGTTTTCTATGCCTTAATCACCTCCTATTCACACTCGAGCTACTTCTTTAAAATTTCTTCTTTCTTCAAGGACTTAGTTAATTCCTCCTTTGCAATCTTACACTCAATTCTTAATTTCTCAAAATCAATTAACTGAGATTCTAGCACATTATTTCTCTTACCCAAAAACAAATTGTTTTCTTTGATTTTAGCATTTTCTTTAGTAAGAGACTTAAGTGTAACACACAAATGATATAACTCTGTAGACGTGTCATTTATGGCATCATTACACTCAGCTTTAGATAAATGTGCAAGGTTTGTAGTAATTAACTGATTACTTGAAGAACTTGTTTCTGTCTCATCAGACTTGGCCATTAGGGCTAGATTAACATAGCTGACATCTTCATCTTCATCCAGACCATCTGCTGCCCAGTCATTTTCTTGTGTTATGAAAGCTCTTTCCTTTTGTTTGAGCAGTTCAAAGTATTTATGCTTATAATCCAAAGGCTCAAACTTTTTCTTGCTGGAATCTGACTTTCTACACTCACTGGCAAAATGCCCTACCAAGCTACATTTGAAACATTTGAATTTTGATTTATCCACCATGTTTCTATTTGGCTTGGCTGCTCCAAAGTTCTTCTTGAACTTGAGCTTGGAAAATCTCCTGGAAAGAAATGCTAGGTGTTCATCAATGTCCTCCATGTTATCTTGGCTCAAAGAATCTTCATTTTCAGCTGCAAGCCCCTTGCCCTTGCTTTCACAGAGCTTTGAAGTTGATTCAACAGCTTCCATCTTCACTTCCTTCTCTTTTTCCAATTCAACAACTAGTGCAATGGATCCTCCTTTCTTCTTTCCTCTCTCCATCCTCTCATCTTGATCTATTTTAAGCTCATATGTTTTCAGGATGCCATACAGTCTCTCCAAAGTAAACTCCTTATAATCTTGTGAGTTTCTTAATGAGACTGTCATTAGTTTCCATTCCTTTGGAAGAGATCTAAGGAATTTTAGATTGGAGTCTTTTGTCTGATAGACCCTTCCATGCAACTTTAAAGCATTTAGCAGTTTTTGAAATCTACTAAAAATGTCAGTGAGAGTCTCACTTTCTTCACTATGAAAGTGCTCATATTGCTGAATCAGTAGCTGCATCTTATTTTCTCTAACTTGCTCAGTGCCATCACATATGATCTGTATTGTATCCCAAACATCCTTGGCAGTTTTGCAGTTGATAATATTGTCAAACATATCACCATCAACTCCATTAAACAGGATATTCATGGCCTTTTTATCCTTCCTGACTTGTTCAATGTTAGGATCAGACCATTCATGCCTTGGCTTGGGGACAAATGGCTTATTTCTAGTTGCAGCTCTCATTGGAACATAAGGGCCTCTTTTTATGCAGTCAACATAGGCCTCATCTTGAGAAAGCAAATGAAGATGTATCTTTACCTTCCATTGATGGTAATTATCTTTATCCAGAAAAGGAATCTTTACTCCAACATCCTTCTTGTTCATCTTGCTGTGTTGTTTTGATCTTTAAACTCTTTTTAAGTTAAGAGCTTGCTCTGATACCAATTGTTAGTCCCTTAACAATATGACAAGAATTACAGAAGGGGGGTTGAATGGAATTCTTGAAACTTTTTCTTGAAATAAAAATGTTCAAACTCAAATATATATATATAAGTGTGAATTGATTAGCACAATGTGGAATAGTTACTTAAATGAATCAAAACACAAGTAATTAAAAACAAGAGTCTTTAAAAACTTTCTGGTGGATTTGAATGATTCCACCAGAGATATATAATATATATCGAGAGAACTCTGTGTGCAAAGAGCTCACAGCTGCTTACAAATATTGAGAAACTAGGAATACAGAGAAATGCTAAGAATTCTGCTTATAAATGTTTCTCTGCTTTTTCTCAGATACTTTTCTATTTGCTGCTTCTTGGTTTATATATCACCAAGATTACAAAGTAATAAGATAGGATAATAAAAAAAAAATTATCAAGTCTAATACAATGCTACTTCATTACTCTATTCCAGCATCTTTGAATATCTTCTTAATAGCATGAAAATGGCAATGCTTCTTTGTTCTCGAAAACTTAGTTGAATAGGCTACCACATCTCATTTGCATCCACTCGACGCATGTGACTGTGTTGTCACTGTCAACATATATTTGAATTCTTTATCCGTCGGGTTCATGATCATCCGTCGGGTTGTTGATCATCCGTCGAATTCATTGTTGTTTATCCGTCGGGTAGCAATCAGGCACTTGACTTCATTTCACTTATGCAGAATTACAAGATATCATCTATGTACAATTAATCAACCATATTCTGTATATCTAACTAAAGTCAACAAGACTTAAGTACTACTACAGATTCTAAACAATGTGTATGCAGAAATGTGCTACAGACTTGTTGTTATACAAGCTACTCACTCGATGGATAATAAGTCATCATCCGTCGGGACTATATTGAGTCATCCGTCGGGACTATACACCTTATCCGTCGAGTGCTACATAATTTCACTAAGTAAAATATACCAAGGTGTTTTATTCATGAAATCATCAAGTACACAACATATACACAACAAAAAGAAATTATTTGAGGTTACTAACAAACCTCAAGTTAAAAGTCCCAAAAGAAACAGGAATGGTAAGCAGGGTATTTCTAAGGATTCTAATTATAAGTTTGTTCCCAATGTACCTACAAAAACTTGATTTAACTGTTGTAATACTAATCATCTTGCTATTGATTGCAGGAAGAGTAAGAAAATGAAAATTGCTATTCCTGAATCTGATGTTAGGGGTAGATCAGTATTTTATAAACCACAAAATCCTTGTTTTCATTGTGGTAGTAGTTGGCATTCAATTTACACTTATAGTTCCTATCATAAGATGTATCACAACTATTATGAACCTTTGCCTAAATTCAATAAAACTGCTTATGTGCTCAATTCTTCTTGTTCTACTAAATCTACTTCTGATAAGACAAATCCTGACAAAGAAAAAAATGTCAGAAGTAAGCCTGAATCACAAAGACTTAAGTTATCCAGAATGAGGGCCCAACAAGTGTGGGTCCTTAAAAATCCTTCTAATTAATCAGTCCTCTGACTGGAGGGTAACAGGAAAAATACTCTTCTCTTGGATAGTGGATGTTCAGGACATATGACTAGAAATAAATCCGTGCTGTCAGAATTTGAGAAGAAGGCTGGCCCAGATGTATTTTATGAAGATGGAAATATAGGACACACTCTGGGATATGGAAACTTGATAATTGGAAAGGTAGCAATAGAGAATGTAGCTCTGGTGGAAGGACTAAAGCATAATTTTCTAAGCATCAGTCAAATCACTGAAAGAGGTTATCATGTGGTGTTCTATGACTCTCACTGTGAAGTTGTTCACAACAAGTCAAAGAAGATTGTCTTGATGGGATACAAACATGGCAATATGTATGAAGCAAGACTGCATGAAAGTCTTGAGCAAGAAGCTACTTGCCTTATCTCAAAGGCATCAGTAGATGAGAGCTAGAATTGGCACAAGAAGCTCTCACATCTCAACTTCAATTCAATCAATGAACTTGCCAAGAAGGAGCTAGTAAGAGGATTACCAAATATGCTATACTCATCTGATGGTCTTTGTGATGCTTGTCATAAGTCCAAGCAAAGAAGAGTATCTTTCAAAAGTAAAACAGAATTCTCTATCACTGAGCCATATCACATGTTACACTTGGATCTCTTTGGACCAGTAAACATAATGTCTATGACCAAGAAAAGGTACACACTTGTAATTGTTGATGATTTCACTAGATACACTTGGGTTTATTTTCTACACAGGAAGGATGAAACTCCAGAAATTCTTCTGGATCATATAAGGCAAATTGAGAATGGATCCACCTTCAAAGTGAAAATACTGAGAAGTGATAATAGCACCGAGCTCAAGAACTCAAAAATGGAGGAAGTCTGCTAGTATAAAGGCATACAACAGCAATTCTCAGCTCCTGGAACACCCCAACAAAATGGTGTTGAGAGAAAGAACAGAACCCTGATTGAAGCTGACAGGACTCTGTTGGAAGAATCAAAACTACCCACTTACTTCTGGGCTAAAGCAGTAAATATAGCCTGTTATACTCAGAATATCACACTGTTAAACAGATATGGTGTTACTTCTTATCAGATGCTAAAAGAAACGAAGCCCAGTCTCAAACATCTTCATGTATAGGGATGTAAGTGCTTTGTTCTGAGAACTAATACTAATCAGCTAGAAAAGTTTGAATCAAAAGCTGATGAAGGAATCTTTGTTGGTTACATACCATCAAGAGCATACAGGGTTTTCACTCTTAGAACAGATACTGTATTTATCTCCATAAATGTATCTTTTGATGATAAGAAGATTCCTGGTTTTGAAGAAGACTCTCATGAAAGTCTAATATTTGCAAATGAAAATGCACTATTGGAATCTGCATCAAACTTTAATGAACTGTCAATTACTGATGATCCAAATCTTGATACTCCTTCAGATTCTGAAGATGATCATTGTACCAATGAACTTGCACATGTTGAGGGGGAGCAACAACAAGGTTCAACTGATAGTACTAACACTGAAGAATCAACTCAAGGTTCTTTTCAATCTGATCATTCAGAATCCAATGCTGATTCAATATCAAATGGACATGAGTCGAGTCCCAAATCTTCATCAAGAGATAACAGCACTGATTCAGGGAGAGCCTCAAATGCATTTGATGAGGCATACAATTCAGGGGGAGCATCTAGCTCCAGAAGGACATTTCCTAGTGCCAAAAAATGGACTAAAGATCATACTCCTGATCTGATTATTGGATGTAATAACCCCAATTTTTGGAATTTTTTTAAACCCTTATGAATAGTGATTTTGCTGATTATGCTGAATAAGAAAACTTTTCATACCACACTTTGTAGAGTTTCTTTTATTGTTATTCTGAGATCTTATTAGTACTCTATATGGTATATAAGTGTATGTAAAGATCGTCAGAATCCAAATTCGAACACTTTGATTTTTCCCGAAAATCCACCAGATACCGAAAGAATTGTGTATAAGGTAACATGGTTAAAGGGATTTAAATTCAAGGATTATAAGAGAGGATCATTAAAGGATTATAAGATATTGAGAGAGATTTAGGGGAACCCAAGTAATAAGATCCCGGATGTGATCCCTCAAACAATGAAAGAGAACAGAGTTAAGCGAACCGTAAAACAAATAAACGACCAAGGTACAAGCACATACAAGTAGAATGGGAAGGAAGCTTCCAATAAAAGCTAAAACAAGTGGTTAAAAGAGAAGGTGACATCATTAAACCTTAAGAGAAAGACATGTGGCTTGGAGGTGGGGTCATCCAAGTGATGTCATCACTTTATCAAAGCAATATCCACCAAGTATTCATTTCACAAACACCAAAATCAAAAGCAACCAAAACAAACTCATTTCTCTTCTTCCCCCATCTATTGCTCTCGGCTTTTTCATGAAAAGCAAAGGAAAAATTTCAAAAATCAAGCTACACACCTTCATAATTCAAGAGGTTTGTTTCTTTAGCTTCCATAATTCATAACTTAGATGAGCCATAAGTTTAAGCTCAAGATTACATGTTTAACATAGCTAATCAATTCATCAAAGTTCTTGGTGAATAGTGTTTTTCAAGAACTTGACATTTTGTTCTTGAGTTTTGGTTTAGATTAAGCTTTGGTAAGGACTTTCAAGGGTGATTCCAAGCTCCTTAGTTACTTTTACTCACCAAGGAAGGTATAATCTCATACCCTAGCCCTACTTTTGTATATTTAGAGTTTTTGTGTTTGGAATGGTTCATGAGAAGCTTGATTATTGTGTATTTAGAGATGTGTTGGTTTTGTGATGTGTTTGGAGTTGTAAATCTTGTTGATTAGTTAAAGAACTTATGTAAGCTTTTAGTTCATGATTGGGAAGTAGTGTAAATTGGAAATATTGAGTTGTTGGGGCTGTTGTAGCATTGTATGTATGGAGTTTGGTTGTATGGTTGAATTGTGGTTGATTGGTGGTTGATTTGGAGTAGGATAAAAATTGGTAATCGAGTAAACATAGCCGTCGTAATGTCCGATTTACTTTAGACTGTTTTGTTCTTAACATCAGGACCCGATAACTCACTGTTAGGTTTTGACCACTGCCATTATTAGATAGTTCATGTTACAAGCTTCGTTTTGATATGTGGTTCATTTGAATCTGATGTACGGTTTAGGAGAAACGGCCATTTTAAGTAACGGCGTTTCGCGAATGAACCATTACCCCTCGCCTTACTTTGAAACCTTGGTTAAGGACTTTAAATGACTAATTGGGATATGAAACAATTATGTTAAGTGGATTAGGCAGTTGGTAAGGTACTCGCGAAAGAATCGCCTTAAAAATTTTAATGGTTAATTTATTAAAAATGGTGGAGCCGAGGGTACTCGAACGACTTAGGTGATTCGTTAAGCGTAGGAGTGACCATAAGCGAACGTTAGGGCTCAATTGGTTAAAGTCTAGTTTCTTAAGCGACCGGGGTTTAATTCCAACTTATGTTATTGTTCATAGGTTATCGGACCCACTCTAAGCTTAAGTCTATCCGGGAGCACTCAGGCAAGTTTTCTACCCGTATAACTGTTGTTGTGATGTATATGTGTATATGCATGATCTTGTGATAAATGCATATTTGTTATTAGAAAATTCTTGTGATATATTGTAGCATGTGATATGGTATATATGCATGCCTGTTTCGTAATCTTGATATATATCTGTTGATTCAAATGCTTATAAGTTGCATAATACCTATGCTAGAGATAAGCAGTAGTGGCGTATACCCTTAGTATAGGGAACCCAAAGGCGAACATTTTCTAAAACCGGGAGTCGATGTTCCCGAGTATATTATATATATTTATATATATATATATATATATTGATATAGTTTTCAAAACTATTAATCGAATAAGGTTTATTCGATAACTTTATTTTAAATAATGAATATTATTTGAATATTCATTCGAGGACTTATGACTCTGTTCATTCTATTTAATGAATATTATTTGAATATTCATTCGAGGACTTATGACTCCGTTTACTTTATTTGATGAATATTATTTGAATATTCATTTGAGGACTTACGACTCCGATTATTTACTAATTAATATTCTTTATTTTATTAAAGAATAATGTGTCGATAATCAAACTTATTTTTGATTATTCAAATAAAGATAGTACTTTCGTATAAGTATATCTTTGGTTATTTAATATTCACTTCAAGTATGAGTTTAAAACTTATACTTCAAGTTATTTATATAAAGATTATTCTTTATGGGAATATTATTTAAATAATAATATTCAGATATTTTCTAATATATCGGGACTGATTTATTTCATTAAATCAGCATTACTCCAAACATTCTTAAAAATATTTTCGAGTCTTCAAAATGATTTTAAAAGCTAGAGCGTATCCCAAAATTCATTTTTATATTTAAGATCTTCCTTTCAAAGGGGATTTAAATACTCGCTCAAAACCTGAGGGATCCGGCTCTGTGGTGTATTTATATTCGCAACAAGGTTACTGTTTTGACAAATGAATTAATTACTTACCCAAAGTTCGGGAAGTAAGTCCATCTATTGAGTCGGCATAAGCAATATGGGCTCAGTGGGCGTCCATGAAAGTATAAGTGGCTCAGTGGGAGTCCATCAAATGCGTAAGTGGCTGAGTGGCAGTCCAGCATAAGGTCCTATTGCGGCCAGGGTCATGACCAGTGGGGAATTCGTCCAACTACTAGTAGAAAAGGTTACTTATTGGTATCTTTGCCTGATCAGCAAGATATCAGGTTTGTGCCAAGGTTTTCTCCTTTCCAAATACATTGGATATTACAACTCTGTTTATAATTTTCATAACGGAGGTATTCAAGGAGTGTATGAAATGTATATATATATATAGGTGTATATATATATCGGGATTTAATGATATATCTCGTAACTTCATCATGTATAATGATATTTCAAGGATTGAATCTATTCAAATCTTATCTTGTGGTCTCATCTATGTGATGAACTTTTGAAACTAATTATAACTTGAACGGTGGTAGTTCAAGTAGTATTCGGAAAAGATATAAGTATATTGGAGTATCTTGTAACTTCATCTTTTAAACTTATATCTAGTAAATGATTATCTTATGCATGTCAAAGATTTTCAGAAAAACGTTGAGACAAGGTTAGATATATGAGATCACCTTGCAACGATATTTTTATACATTTATAAACTGGAACTCTGTGTATATTATGCATGGCAGAGGATTTCAAAGATTTTGAAAAGTATATAAACATATATACTAAATATTTTGCGACTTGGTCGCATTAAAAGGTCAAACTTGGTTCATTTCTGCTTGACCAAGACTTTCATGAGTGCTATGAGAATGCTCATATATTGTTAATTATTATAGATATTATTTCGGTGGGCTTGTTGCTCACCCTTACTTTTTTCTTTCATCATACAACAACAGATAGACAAGATGAACAGGATCAAGCTCCCGATTCGCGAGCAGATAGGAAACGTTCCGCAGTTTCCTGTAGGCGTTGATGCCGTGTAGCTGAGGTAGGATCTACCAATAGGCTAGGCTTTCAACTTTCGATGTACCAGACTTATGTATATTTATGAATTGTAAATAATGGGAAAGAATATGTAAATTATTCAGAAACCCTTTTTAAGGTGAAATGGTTTATAATTGTGGAATAAAATGACTTGTGTTATTTTTGGTGTTCATCTCTGAGACTATAACTTGTGATGTGTGTGTGTGTATTGTGGGGTCACAGTACGCAGTAGTTGATTGACTGTTAAGATTAAGTATTGATAAGGGAAATGGAACTCGTGACAACCTGGATCCCCGACCCCGGATTTGGGGTTGTTATATTGGAAATCCTGATGAAGTTGTTAAGATAAGGAGTGCAACTCAAAATGAATGTTTGTATCACAATCTACTTTCAAAAGAAGAGCCAAATAAAGTAGAAGATGCACTCAAGGATGTAGATTAGGTCATAGCAATGCAAGAAGAGTTGAATGAGTTCGAAAGAAATGAAGTATGGAAGCTGGTCCCTAGACCTAAAAACAGGTCAATTGTAGGCACAAAGTGGGTCTTTAGATATAAGACTGATTTTGATGGAACCATTGTCATAAATAAGGCAAGATTGGTGGCTAAAGGATATTCCCAACAAGAAGGCATTGACTATGATGAAACATATGCTCCTGTTGCTAGTCTAGGAGCAATTAGAATTTTCTTGGCATTTGCTGCACACAAGAAATTTAAAGTCTTTCATATGGATGTCAAGAGTGCATTTCTCAATGGAGAACTTGAAGAGGAAGTCTATGTTGAACAACCACCAGGTTTTGTGGATCCTAAATATCCTGATTATGTTTATAGACTGGATAAAGCACTCTATGGACTAAAGCAAGCACCTAGGGCATGGTATGAGACCCTTGCTCAGTTTCTGCTTGAAAGTGGATTCAAAAGAGGTATAATAGATAAAACGTTATTTTATCTGAATCAAGGTAAATATCTGCTTTTAGTTCAAATTTATGTGGATGATATCATTTTTGGATCAACTAATCAAAAACTGTGTGATAAGTTCTCAAAGTTGACGCAATCAAGATATCAAATGAGCATGATGGGAGAGTTGAGTTACTTCTTGGGATTGCAAATTAAATAGACCGATAATGGTATCTACATTAATCAGTCAAAGTACACAAAGAATATGTTGAAAAGGTTTAATATGCAAGAAAGTGCAACTGCAACTACTCCTATGGAAACTGCTTCAAAGCTTGATCCTCATGAAGGTTCAGCAGTTGATGTCACAAACTATAGAGGTATGATTGGTTCTCTTTTATACCTAACGGCTAGTAGGCCAGACATTATGTTTGCCACCTTTTTATGTGCAAGATTCAGGCAAATCCTAGGGAGCCACATCTTATTGCTGTGAAAAGAATCTTTAGATACCTCAAGGGTACTGTATCACTTGGTCTCTAGTATGCAATGGAAGCTGTTTTTGGATTATATGGATATTCGGACGCTGACTTTGTTGGCTGCAAGATAGACATGAAGAGTACATCTGGGAGCTGTCATTTTTTGGGAGGCAGATTAGTCTCATGGTTCAGTAAGAAGCATAAATCCATTTCTACTTCAATTGCTGAGGCTGAATATATTGCAGCTGGGAGCTGCTGTGTTCAGTTGTTATGGATGAGAAACCAGCTCATGGACTATGGATTATCATTTTCTAAAACTCCTATTTATTGTGATAATCAAAGTGTTATTGCTATGACAGGAAACCCAGTGCAACACTCTCTTACTAAACATATCAGCATCAGATATCACTTTATAAAAGAGCATGTCATGGAAGGAATGATTGAGCTTCATTTTGTTCCTGCTGATCAGCAGCTGGCTGATATCTTCACGAAGCCATTACCTGAAGCAACATTTACAAAGCTTGTCAATGAACTTGGTATGGTTAGTTGGGATAGATAAATTCTTTTAAATTTATATTTGATCAAATCCTGATGTGTATTGATCAAATCCTGATATGTCCTAAATGTTGTTCAAGATATTATGCCGGGAATTTTTGATGTATTTTATTATATGCATGATAAATTAAGTGAATTTATTTGCTAATGTGCATCATTGCAAATCAGTCTAGGGAGATGCGCTCGAATAAGATATTCTTTGGTTAAATCATTAAGTTAACTCTGCACTTAATAATTAATCAGACCCCTAGTCTTTTGATATTCCCTCTCTCTCGGCTATTTAAACCATCACACATCATCCAGTCCAATCATCTCTTCCTAAACACAAAACACTCTCTCCACTTTCATTTTTCATATCTCCATCTTCTCAAACAATAGCGCATTTCAGCTGGTTCTACAACCATTTCATTAATATTATAACAATTTTTCATGATGGATTGTAAACTCAATATCACAGTAACGCCATTTCGAACGACATCTGGAGTCACTTCCAGAAATCATTAAAAATGACCTTCTGAGATTCCAAAGAGATCTTTACCTCTACACTCTTCAACACCAAGAGAGGATCATTCGTCTGGCTGTCCTCTCTGTTGAAAGCAGGAAGAAGTCCTGAACATCCTCTGGCTATTTCTCTTCCCCATTATCTTTGTTAGGCTTCTTCGACTAAGGCTGTTGATGTTCTTATCTTAAACTAGGATTTTCTTGTAATCACCTATGCATGTAATCAAAAATTTCATGAAATGTACTCTCTTGAACAATTAATGAAATTTTGTTTATTTTGCTTACAAGACCTAATCTATGTTTCTTAGTTGTGTATGCATGTGCTCGTTCTTAATTGTAGCCTGTTAATCTCTATCACACAATTAATATGTATCTTTTAATGATTCTTGAGATTAAAATTATGGTTTTCTGATAAGCTTGAATTGTTTTGACAAATACTGATGAATTTGATTCGACAAATCCTGACATTGTCAAATCCTGACAAATAAGAGGTTCTAAATACTGATGATAGGTCAACATGTTTTAATTTAGAATATTATTGAAAAATGATTTCTGAATTGTTTAATGCTGAAAAGTGATTGTCTTCTTAATTATTGTTTAAAAGTGGATAAATTGTTGAACAATTTTTCACAGCAATTTATTGAAAGAGCTGTGCGTCTTTTGTTACTAATTCCGTACATTAATCCACTTTTCACTCCTCTTCTTCAGTAATTACCCTCTATCAGAAGTCTAGTTCCCTAAGCTTCCTTCTCCGTGTGTGTTACATTCAACTAAGCTTAGCAAACATATATTTGCACAAGAACTTCTGTGACACAAATCATCATACACACAGTCTCACCATTCATATCTAGCTAATATTTTTCCTCAATGTCTACAAACATCATGTCATCTTCTGAGATTTCACCTCTCTTCAGTCAAACCACTATTATTCATGGAAACACTTTTGGAACCAATAACTACTTGGCTCCGCTTTCACATCAGCAGTTTTCTCAATCTTTTCATGATATACAGGATTTCTTACTCCATTGTCCAATTGGGTACGCTCTCACAAATCCTACTAAGGTATCATACAGGGCTATAATACAGGTATGGAACACAACTCTAGTTAATGTAACAAATATTGCTTTCTCTTTTGAATATAAGGAACACAGGTATAAGGTTGATGTTGATGTTCTGGTTCAAGCATTGAGGTTGCCTGCTTGTTATGGTGCTCCTGATAATTTTACAATTGAGCAGCTATTTGATATGCTCAGAACTCTGAACTATAAAGGTGACATCACAACAATTGGAAAATTGACAAGGACAAAATTGAAGAGAGAATGGAATTTCTTCTTTGATTGTATCAGCAGATATTTCTTGAACAAGACAATAAATTTTGATGTTCTTCCGTATACTTCTATGAAAATTGGGTACTCTCTTCTCTATTCTGGTAATTTTGATAATGGTAACACCATTCTTCAATTCATAATTGCTAGGAGAATAGATACATCAGGAGTAATAGGGTATACTAGCTTTCTTCAACTAATTTTTAATTTTCTATGCCCTAATGCTGCATTTGCTAATGATGAATTGCTTCTTGTATTTTAAATTTCTGAGAATGCTATCACTGATCATATTAAAAGAGATGAAAAGAATAAGTTTTCAGTACCTCCTTTCCTGCCTCAGGAGGTCAGGCATTTTTTATTGAGAAATAGACTTACTCCTTCACAAGTGCCTGCATATCTTGATGCTGGCACCTCTATAACTTTTCCTGATGCTGTGGAACAAAACACTACCCATCTTATTTCTAACCCAAGTATTCCTTCTCCTAAACAAAACTCCGATCCAGCTCCTAAATTAACCTCCTCTGGTGTCTCAAAAGGCATCATCTGTACTAAAGAAAAGGCTTGTTAAGAAATCTGTTCAATCTAAACAAAGAGCTCAACAGTCCACACTGAGTGAGAGTGAAAAGAAAGAAGAATGTTTTCCAATCTGGAAAAGAAGGCTGATCATGCAAGTTGATTCTAACTCTAATGATTAGATGCCTATTGGGCCAAGGATGAAAATAAAGAAATCAACAGTTGCAATTCCTGATGACTCTATTGACACAACTGGAACTAAGGAGCCAACTACTGATGCTAGTGCTATGATCAAAAAAATTCCAGTAATCAAAGAAACTGTTGTGCCCAAGACAGCTGACAAAAGCAAGTTGAAAAGAAAAGCTGATGATGTGGTTAGGTACATCAGAAAGAAGAAAAAGGCTCAGTGCTCTGCTATGGATATCAGTCCATAAGAACCTAAGTCTCAAAGGGATTTAGACTCTGAGACACATCCAGTCACACAAGAACCATCTTCTCAAAGGGAACATGCAGACAAAGAGGCTGCACAAATTATCGTTGATTTTGCTCAAGGTGATCTTCTTGCTGATTCCGAACAACTGCTGCAAGAAAAGAAGGCTCATCCAGATGTATTGTCAAAGGTGGATGCAGTTATTAATGATCTTATGTTTGAGGAGAGTACACAAGAACCTTCACCAATACTTGCTGAAGCAGCTCATATTCCTCAGGCCCCACAAGAACCATAAGTTCAAAGTACTGATGCTGGCCTAGTTCATTCTCCTGACAAATCAAATCCTGACACTGCAACAAATCCTGATGTTGATCAACTGTCCATTCAAGCAGCTTCTACTGATGATTCCTTTTTTCTAACTAGCTTGTTAAAGCATCCTGATGCATTGTTTGTTCCTCCACTATCATCACTTCCACTTGAGGATTCACCTTCAGGTATTGCTTATTATCCTCTGTTGTTCCTCATGTTTGTATGATTATAAATAGTCTCTTATTTGAGGCTACCTTTATTTATATGACAAGCATACTACTCCTCTCAGCCATCTCTTATTTTTTTGCAAAATGTGTGATTGTGCTTTTCTGTGAGACTGTGTGAAAATACTATGAGAAAAAAACTAAATTTTGAGTGGCAGTCTCCTGTACTGGAAAAAGGAGAGTTAGGTTTGAGAAAAGAATTTTATAAGTGTTTCTTTACATATAAACTTTCTTATGAGAGAAACACATTACTCTTAAAAGTAATATGCTGTGTGAGAAGTGATGGGATCACTTGAAAAGAAAAGAGAGATTTAGGTGTTACCTTGTTTTTATATTTCAAGATCTCATCAGGAACAGACACCTATTGCTAAGGATCATCTTAAAAGCCAAGCAATTCTGCCTAGCACTGCAAATTTTTCTGAGGGTCTTCCAGCTCTGATTCTGATGAAGATAGTTATCATGATGATTCCGAAACAGCTCAGCTTAAGATTGCTGTTGATGCATCTAAGAAGTCCAATGTTGGTTCTTCTTCACATTTCAATGCTGATTTTTTTTATTACAATGCTGATGCTGAGCATTTTCAAAAGACCGAATGAGATTTTGCATGGAGTGATGCACATACTTCTATCTCCTCAGTTGTTGGTATGCAACATGTACACAGGGCCTATGATGAACTTCAAAACCCTGAACTTAAATTGCATCTTAAGGCCTCTACCATTTCTGTGAAAGGAATTCTCTCTGAACTTGCTGATATGAAGAAGTCTTATACTAGTTTACAGAACAAGATTGATGCATTTATGATTAATCCACTTACTTTAGCTGAACTCATAAGTGTGAAAAAGGCTGTTAAAGACGTGGTTCAATCTCAACAAAGCATGGATTCTCGATTTTCTTCCATGGAAGATAAAGTGTCTTCAATGGCTGATACACTGGAGGCTATATTTCGTCTTCTTTCAAATACTGATGCCAAAAAGGGGGAGAAGATAGTTGTCACAAAATTTACACCTGACTCTATTTAGTTGAAAGATAAAGATACTGATATTGATGGTGATGGTGATAAAAAAACCGGTTGCAAATGTTCAAATTGCTCTTATTGCTCAACAACCTCAACATTCTAAAAGATCTGGTTTTTCAGGACAAGGAAAGTCTACAGGTGCTCATGGAGTTAAGCACAAGACTAATGTTGATGCTTCTGAAACTGGTGATGTTACAATCTCTAACTTAGCAGATGCTAAAGGATTATTCTTTCCTTACAGACACAAGAAAACAGGTCAAGAGATTGTTCTGTACTACAAAGATAAAAGGTTTGAGCAAAAGAATTCCAGGAGTGCTCTTGGGTTGATATCTGAAGAATTTCCTGATCTAACAACTGAAGAAGCATTTATGCAATAGAAGGAGTTAATGGCTCAAATTGAAGCTGAAACAAAGACCTCTAAAGAAAGAGGAAAAAGAGGTAGAAGAACTACAAGAGCTAGAGGAAAAAGAGGGAGAGGAAGAATTTCTAAACCAAGTCAAGTGTCTGCAATTGATTCCATATTTCTAAATGTCCTATTCAGAGAAGGTTTCATTCCTGTATAAGGGCATGATTTAGCAGAAGAAGCTGAGGATACTGAATAGATAATTGTTCAAAGAAAGAAGAAATCAACCGCTGACATTACTCAAGTTGACATAACTAATGCAAATGTGTCTCTTGAAGCAAACACAAATTCTGAGGAAAAAGCAGCTCCTGATGTTGTGAACCTGAAAGTTGATTTTGATACTGATGAGAAGGTGATCAAAGCATTGGATGAATCAATTCTTATTATGACAGTTGTTTATCATAATTCAGAGGTTGATCAACAAGAAAGAACTGATAGAAGGAGAGCTGGTCAAGCATGTAGTGACTATGTGCAAAGAATTCTAAATTCAAGGAGAGAGCTTTGGCATAAAATAAGAGAGAAGATTTATGATTTATCTACAGGATATACTCCTCTTAGAAAGAAGGATAAAAGATGGAAAGATATTTATTCATTCAGTTATCCTAAAGTATTCAAGCATATTGAATTTGTGTCAGCAGGACTAATGGATCCTATTTCAGAACAGAAGAATATTGATAAGTCCATCAAGAAACCTTTTTGGGTGGAACATAATGAAAAGATAAAGCTTATCAAAACTCGTACTAGAGGAGGTATTGGTCATTCTGGAATGGAAACTCTGAGGTCTGATTTACTGGACATAGATATTCTGACCGATAATCTTGGTGAAAGAGTTACTCCTTCACATCTTGAGAAGGTTGAAGCTGTAAGGATTGTATATAGGAAGATAAATGTTGATGATGTCAGAGAGGAGATTCTGTACTTCTTGATGGATGGTAAAGTGAAAAGCTTTACATTGCAGCAACTCTTGATGAAGACTGTGGCAGAGTTGAAATATATTCACTATCTTCTTAGAGTTGAGGACAATGTCACCAGAAACTGGTCTTCTATGATACTTGAGAATATCAGAAGAAGAGTCATGAACAAAGAAGATAAATACAATGGTGATTATGTTCCTATGTACAAAACATACACTGGTCAAGAATTGAAGATGGAAAAGGGAGCTGCAGTTCTCAAAGTTTTTCTCAACAATCCTCAGTTATCTTTTAGTCCTGATCATGAAGATGTTAGCTTAAGCTTTATGTTGACTTGTGATCTTGAAATAACTAAAGGTTCAATTTCTAAACTAAGATCAGCCATTTATCAGCTTGGAGAAGATACTGAAGAGAAGAGAGAGTTGAAGAAAAAGCTTGTCAAAGTCCTTCAAGACAAGGCGGAAGAAAGGTTGAACAACTTTCTAAAAATAACTGTCAGTTATATTAGGATACTGAAGTAAGATTCATTCCTTGTACATTTTGTAATTGGTTTTGGCATCATTGAGAATGGAATTTGTGCTTCATTACATTAAGCATAAATTGGGGAGATTGTTACGTGCTGATTCTCAATATTCAGGAGAAGCTCAGGATCTGACTGTGTTTAGATGTCGTCAGTATTTAATGTGTCATCAGGATTTGATGCATCATCAGTATCTGTAGAACATCAGCATCTGAAGGCAGTCTGTTATGAAGATTGATTTTGTTCCTTGTTTTGAGGGATGGATATCTGTTACGTTCTGAGTGATAGGACTTTGTATATTTAGTTAAAGATATGTATCATTTTCTGTTAGTAATTGATAATGTATATCTTAGACTGATTTGTAGCATCTGTGTATTATACAAACACAGTTTAGGTCATCACATAGTGATTAACTCGAGCATTGTACGACCTAGCAGCTCTCAAGAACATCAGTATTTCTTGAGAGAGTTTGTAACAGTTTTTATCAGAAATATAAAAAAATGTTATATTTTTTACTTGTTCGAATAATTTATACAGTTGTATCCAACCCCCCTTAAACAATTGTATTACTACTGGGCAAAAATAATCAATAAGTTTCGGTATAAGAAGCTCTCGGAAAACTGTGTCCCCTTTACTCCTAAGGGTTATTGGACCAATGTGAAGTACCATTTCGTAAATAAGTCCCCAGATATCGAAAATATCATTTTTTTATGGGAGAGTTAGGTATGAGAGGCAGAGAGATGGTCACCCTGGGGTCTAAAAGAAAGAGGCACTCGAGAGGGCTTTTTTTGAGTTCCCTATCAGCCAGGATCATTACCAGTTGAAGGATCTCTATGCCGAGGCTGACCCGGCTGAGATGGACGAGGCTGTGTGGGATGCATTCCAGTTGACTCCCGATATTGAGTGGAGGTGGAAGGAACCGCACGAGAGGATTTATCATTTCCTGAATGATGGCTTTGTCCTGGTATGGTTGGAGCACCTTAGATCCGGGTGCAGTCCCCGGTGCTATATTTTCATCAAGCACCTCTGTAAGCATATTTATAAGATATCTCCCATGTAGATCACCCCGAATGGGATTAATTCTATGACCTGGTTTATAGCCTGCTACAATAAATCTGGATTTCTGCCTACCCTGAAGCTTTTCCACCAGATTTTCTATCTATCAAAGTCTTGCCAGAAGCCTTTTTATGAGATTAGGTTCCGAGCCTCGGAGTGTGGATACGGCCCGGGTAGAACCAAGCCCATTATGTACCAGACCTCTTTAAAATACTGGAATGGGGAGATCATCTTGCCGAAGGGGTTTGATTTGGCTTACTTGCCTTACTTCACGATAAAGGGTATCTAGACCAAGTTTGAGACCGCCATTTTGGAAGGGCAGGCCCTAACTCAAATGAGGGCATTCTGCGACTCTCTCGGGTTCCAGCCGACCCGAGATAGTTTTATGAATCACAAGTTGCTCTTCAAACTCGGCTGTAAGTCTTCTGCTAGTCCGGGTTAATATGTTTAGTATGCTTCCGGATCATTCAATAAGTGTGTTGATCTGGGTCATGTCCGGTTATGACTTGATGATTTTGCTTTCTAGAATTTGATGTCCGTCTGATCCGGGCCACTCACTAAGTATGTTGATCCGGATTATGTCTGCTCTATACTTGTAGATTTTTTTTGCTAGAATTTTCAGTCTGTCTATTTCGGATCATTCAAAAAGTGTGTTGATCCGGGTCATTTCTGGTTTTTATTTGTAGAATTTGTTTCATAGAGTTTGCTGTATGGATGACCCGGATTATGTGATTATTTGATGTTCCGGATCATGTATGCCTTTTTCTCGTAGAATTTGCTTCATAGAATTTGCGTCTGTTTGATCCGGATTATTCACCATATATGATGATCCGGATCTTTGTATTAGGACTGGAATTTAACTTGTGCTTTTTTCATCTTCTTTTAGGCCTGCCACATTTAAATCCATATTTCATTTGAATCATGTCCTCCTCCACCTATGTTGCAGCTTTTAATACCCTGGGCCTGACTTTCAAGACAACAAAAGGGTCCCCGGGACTGGGATCCAGGTCAGCTGATATTGAGGGTGGTGTCGAGTCTTCTACCCCCCAGAACATCTCTGTCTCGGGCCATGAGTCTGGTTATACTGAGCCTGTTATCCAGGATATCCCGGATGATGAGGACCCCCCTAAGAAGAAAAGGAAAAGTGTCCTGGCTATACCCCCTCGGGGAAAAGCTGTCATCTCCAATCGGGTCATTTGTGATTCGGAAGGAAAGGGCCTGGATGGGGATCCGGTGAAGGTTGGGACTAAGACCCTAGTGGAGCTAGCTGGATTCATGTCAGATATCCCTGCTGAAGAGGACTGGGATGAAGTGGAAGGTTCCAGTATGGCTGTAGCTTTTCAAGAGGGTCATGGGGCAACGGGGACAGGAAAACATTTGGTAGTTTCGGGTTTTCTAATCCGGATTGTATTTCTTTACTAAGCTATTTTAACTTGCTTTCCTTCAAGTGGGGAGTGCCATAGCCATTTGCTCTGATAATGCTTTCACTGAGGTCCGGGAGACCAACAACAAGGCTAGGGCTAAGAAGACCAGGGCTGACAATTTCACGGATGAATTAGATGAGTCCCGGGAGGGCTCCCAGACTGTGGAATCCAGGTTGAAGGCACAACTGAAGGATGAGAAGACCCGGGCTGAAGGTCTCGCTAAGGAGGTGGAGAAGCTCAAGGCTGACCTGGCTGCAAATGAGGACGTAGACAAAGAGGCCATCATCGCCGAGTTCAAAGCGAGCAATGTCTATGATTTTGAAGTTGCTCAAGCCGGGGTCCCTGAAGTTCATAAGGCCTGGATCGTGGCGAAAAGGAACATTAAGACTAACACCCTGGCCAACTGGGAGAGCTTCATTCAAGTGTTTCTGGCAACCAATGCAGCTATTAAGCAGGGTCAGGTGGTACCGGTACCCTACAATGGTCCCAGCCCCAGTTTCATTTAGACTTGTCTTAGCTCTGTCAAGCTTTTCGGGCCTTGCCCTTGTAATTTGATTCTTTCTTTCAGTACTTTTTTTTCTTTCATTCTAATTTTGAACAATTTATAGTATTTGAATTTTCCCGGATTGGCGTCCAATCTGAATTGATGTTTTTAAATTTAATGGTTGCTTTGCTAATGTGCTTGTTTAGAAAATATCCTGAGTAGCTCATTTATGCTTTTGATCCGGGTATGAAAGCCTACCCGGGCCTGTTTATTTTCCGGCTGGTTTCATACTTGGGAAACATTCAAAATATCAAACAAAAGCCCCCAGCCCGAATGTGAGTTGATATCCGGGATGACGGGGGTGCTTAGGTCCCAGAATAGATTCTACTTGGAATGATGGTTGGCGATTAGAAAACATTCCCAGTACAAATAGTGATTTAGATCCGGGTGATGCACTATTCCGGGTCTTGTTTGCTTTTTAGCTTATTTAGCACTCAGGGAATATTCCAGGTAGATGGTTGTTGCCTCCCAACCTGGAATGGGTTTATAGCCAGCGCGGATCCGGGTATGAACCCTTTCTTGGTTTGCATAATTGTTCTTTTGTTCTGCTTCATGTACTCGGAAAATTACCTAAGTACAAAGTAGTTGATTTCATTCGGGATGTGGATACTTATCCGGGTTGAAAGTTGTTTTTAATTTTGGCTTCCAATACATGTATGACACCAAATCCGGATTGGTGTTTGCTTTATTTTGCTCTAGGTACTTTAAAAATGGTCTAAGTACATAGTGGTTGCTTTCAACCCGGGTTTGGATACCTATCCGGGTTGTTGTTTGCTTTTAATGTTGACTTCCAATCAGGGCATGACACCATATCCGGATTGATGTTTGCTTGTGCTTTTTTATGTACTTAGAGAATGATCTAAGTACATAGTGGTTGCTTTCAACCCGGGTTTGGATACCTATCCGAGTTGTTTGCTTTTAATGTTGACTTCAAATCAGGGCATGGCACCATATCCGGATTGATGTTTGATTGTGCTTCTTTATATACTTAGAGAATGATCTAAGTATATAGTAGTTGCTTTCAACCTGGATTTGGATACCTATCCGTGATGTTGTTTGCTTTTAATGTTGGCTTCCAATCCGGGTATGGCATCATATCCGGATTAGTGTTTGCCTGTGCTTCTTTATGTACTTAGAAAATGATCTAAGTACATAGTAGTTGCTTTCAACCCGGATTTGGATACCTATCCAAGTTATTATTTGCTTTTAGTGTTGCCTTCCAATGTTGTTTGCTTTTAATGTTAGCTTCCAATCCGAGTATGGCATCATATCTAGATTTATATTTGCTTGTAATTTTTGCTTTCAACCCGGGTGTGATTGCTTATCCGGGTTGAAGTATGCTTTGCTTGCATAAAAAAAGGAATAACTTAAAAAGGAAAATTCTTTCATTGATTTGAAATTTTCTTCATACAAAATATTAAATCATAGATTGGTTGCTTGCCCTAGGCTGCAAGTTTTTGGTTGCTTTTGGTTAATTTTTCTACTGATAGAATTTTCTGAGCCTGAGTCCATGCCATGTGTTCGGGATTTCGGATTCATCCATGTTCATCAACTTATAGGTCTCTGGCCTTAGTACTTCTTTTATTTTGTAAGGCCCCTCCCACATGGGCATCAGCTTTCCAGCATTGGTTGGATCTGAAGCTTATGTTTCTCGAAGTACCAGTTCTGCAACTTGAAAGTTCTTGATCCTAGACTTCTTGCTAAAGTGATCCTTAGTTTTCTCTGTACTTTTCCATCCTTGCAACAGCCACCTCATCAATTAGCTCAATGTTTGTCCTGAGCCCCTCCTCATTGGCTATTTCAACAAAGTTGAGTGCTCGATGAGGGGGATCCTACCTCGATGGGCAGCGTTATTTCTTTTCAATAACCTAGCTTGAAAGGCGTTTCGCCTGTGCTTGCCCGGGGACTGGTCCTGTAGGCCCATAGTATATTGGGCAATTCTTCTGACCACTTGCTTTTACTTTCTCTAAGCCTCTTCTCGATGCCCCAGAGAAGGATCCGGTTTGTTACTTCCACTTGGCCATTTCCTTGAGGGTAGGATACTGATCATTTTCTATGCTTGATGCCCCACTCTTTAAAATATGAATCAAAATCGGATCCAACAAACTATAGCCCATTATCTGATACCAGGACTCTTGGGATTCCGAACCTCATCAGGATATTATCTATGAATTTATGCAATCTTGTTGGTTTATTCTCCTCATTGCCTTTGCTTCTACCAACTTAGTCATATAGTCGATTGAGACTAGTAGGAATCTCAAGTCTCCTCTAGCCCGGGGGAAGGGTGCCAGGATATCTATCCCCCAAATAGCAAGGGGATTGGAGATAGAACTGATGAGGGTAGGACTGGGCTTATCCGGGATATGTTGTTGAATATCTGGCATTGCTTGTATTTTTTCATAAAGTCGCTTGCATATTGGTGGATTTTTGGCCAGTAGTAACCCTTCCTTCTTATCTTGCAAGCCAGGGACTTCGCAGACATATGATCTCCGCATATCCCTTCATGGACTTCCATTAAACAATATTCTGCCTCCGTTGGGCCAACATATTTCAGGATAGGTGAGGAGAAGGTCCGGTGATATTGTATTCCTTTTTCAAGGAAGAACTTTGTTGCCTTAGTTTTTAATCTTTGAGCCTTCCCTTTGTCTTCTGGTAGTTCTCCCTTTTCCAGGTAGTTGATGAAAAGAGTTATCCAATTCGGGTTGTTGTCTATCTCCATCACATCTTCAGATTCCATACCGGGCTTTTGTAACTCTTCGAAGTAGATAGAGCAATCTAGGTCTGATGAATTCTGAACCAGCTTGGACAGGGTATCGGCCTCCGAATTCTCTTCTCGTCATATTTGCAAGACTTGACTTCATGGTATTAAGGCAAGGTAGCTTTGGACCAGAGCCCGGTACTTGGCTAAGACTGGATCCTTGGCTATATACTTGCCGTTTGTTTGATTTACTACAATCTGGGAGTCGCTGTAGATGTTAAGGTCTTGGATCTTGAGGGTCTTGGCTAGCTTTAATCCCGCTATCAGGGCTTCATACTCTTCCTGGTTATTTGTTGCTGAAAAGCCAAAGGAGATGGTAGTTTGAATTGTAAAACCATCTGGGCTATTTAGAATGAGCCCCGCTACAGACCTTTTGTTTGTTGAAGATCTATTCACTTTTAGGGCCCGGGTTCCCGGGTTATGATCATTGCTGCTCTCTTTGTCAATACTCATGAGAATAGGCTCAGCTTCCAAAAATTTGCATTCTATGATGAAGTCAGCGAGTGACTGGGCTTTGATAGTTGTTCTTGGAATAAAACTCAAGTTGAACTGACTCAGCTCGACTGCCTAGTTTACCAGCCTTCCTGAGACATTTGGCTTATGTATATCTTCCTTAAGGGTTGATTAGTCACGACCCGAATCTCCCTTCCTTGGAAATAATGTCTGAGCTTTCTAGATGCCCGTGACTAAGGCAAAAGCAAACTTTTCTAGCCTTGAGTATCGGGTCTCCGCATCTTTTAGTACTTGGTTTACATAGTAAACTGGTTGTTGTTTACCATTTTCTTCCCTGCTCAGTGTTGCTCCAACTACCAGGGCCCTTGCTGATAGGTAGAGGAATAGGGGCTCCCCGTGTTGGGCTTTGGTTAAGATTGGTGGCTGGGAGAGATACCTTTTGATTTCTTCAAATGCGTTTTGGTATTCCGGGTTCCAATTGACTTGCCTCTTGTTGGTTGCTCCTTTCAATAGGTCAAAGAAAGGTAAGCATCTCTCAGCTAGCTTTGAGATGAATCTTCTAAGTGCTTCCAGAGACCCTGCTAGTTTCTTAACATCCTTTTGGGTCCTAGGAGGCTTTATCTCCTGTATTTCTTTTTTCTTCTCTGGTTTGGCTTCAATTCCCCGGTTGTTGATCATGAATCCTAAAAATTTTCCTGCCCCCACTCCAAATGTGCATTTTTCCAGATTAAGCTTTAGTGAGTATTTCCTTAAGTTGTCAAAGCATTCTTTTAGATCTTCTATGTGACCGGGAATGCTTGTGGAGTTTGTGATCATATCATCAACATAGCATTCCGGGTTCCTTCCAAGATGGGTCTTGAAGATTTTATTCATTGCTCTCTGGTAGGTTGAGCCTGCATTCGTTAGTCCGAAAGGCAGCATGACATGGGCATAGACTGCCCTGTGGGTGATGAATGCTGTCTTCTGGATGTCTTTCAGATTCATCTTAATCTGGTTGTACCCCAAGAAGGCGTCCATGAAACTTAGCATGACATGGCCAGATATGGTGTGTATCAATTGATCAATATTTGGCAGGGGGTAGGGGTCCATCGGGCATGCACTATTCAAGTCTATATAGTCGACACCATTCTCCGTTTCCCATTTGCCTTCTTTACCATAACCACGTTGGCCAGCTATTCCAGGTACTTAACTTCGCATATGATCCCAACCTTGAGTAGTTTCTCAACTTCTTCGTCTATTGCTCTCTGCCTTTCTGGGGAAAAATTTCTTCTCTTCTGCTTAACAGGCTTCCTTTCTGGGTTGACATCCAAGCTATGCATTGCTACAGATTCATGTAGCCCCAGCATATCTCTTGGGCTCCAAGCAAATATATCAGCGTAGTTTCGGAGCGGTGACACCAAATCTTGTCTAAAAGTATTTTCAAGTCCAGATCCTATCTTTACCTTCTTAGAGGGATTGCTCTCATCAATCAGGATTGTTTCTATTCTACTGTAGCTTCGATCTTGGCTTGATCCTGGGTTCACTTTAATCCCTGCTATGACTTAGTTAATTTCTAGCTCTTCCGAGCCTGGCTTGGTTACTTTGGATCCATGTTGGATTCTATGACTTGTACTTCTCTTCTTTTAACATCCCTTGAGTGGGGGTGGTGTTTCTTAATGCTTTGCTATTTTTGAAGGACTGTGGCCTTCCTTTTGTTATCTTGGTGAGTTTCGGCCATGACCAGGGTGGCTATAGCATCTTTCAGCAACCTCATAGTCTCCCTTAACTTCTCTTATCCCCATTAGAGTTGGGAATTTGATTTTCAGATGTGATATGGAGGTGATTGCTTGTATCCTGGTTAGAGCCGAGCGGCCGATTATCCCGTTGTAGGATGAGGGGGTGTTGATCACATAAAATTTTATCACATGGGTGACTTGGTTTGGAACCGATCCGAATATCACCAGAAGGTATAAGGTTCCATGGATCGGGACCAAGTTATTCCCGAACCCATAGATGGGGTCCTCTCGGCATTTATTTGAGCGAACGCTCCCTAGCTTCATCCGGTCCACAGTATGCTTAAAGAGTATGTTTACTGAAGAGCCATTGTCTATCAGCATTCTCCTCACCTCATTATCAAAAATATCAAGTGTTACTACCAAAGCTTTATTGTGATTCAGATTGACCTCTTTATAATCCTTGATGCTGAATGAAATTACCATCTTCGGGTAGGATTGGATAGAGAATACTTAATCTCCTGAGCCCGGGCTCCGAGGAGGTGAATGGGAACCTCCTAGGACCACATTCACTATGTTCTTTTCTCTTCTTGGTCTTTCTTCTTTATGATTGGTGTCCCGGGAGACAAACAAATTTAGGTTACCCTTCTTGACCTGGTCTTCGATGAAATATTTGAGAGATAGACAATTCTCTATTTTGTGCCCATGCATTTCATGATAATCGCATTGTCTATTATAAGGCTGGCTCTCCAGGGGAGTCATGGCTGCTTGAACATGATAATGAACTTCTTCCCATGATCTGTTGGAGGACTTAATGAGTCAATTACATCATTTGGTTCTTTGTGTTTATCCTGTCTTCATCTGTAGGGCTTCTGTGTTTCACAATTTAATATTGTTTATCTATTTCTGTTTTCATGTTGAGTTATAAATCCTCGATTACATGTTACATTCCATTATGCTTTACAATCTCCCCTATTTGATTGTTAGAGTTCGACAAGCAAAACCCTAAGGATAACTCAACTGATAATAAGAAAAAGTACGAACTATAAAATAGATAAAGATATTAAATACATTCTGGATTATATATTCATTTCCAGATTTCTAAAATACAAATTACAAAGAAGTGTTCCACTAGCCTGAACATATACTCTATGTCTTCTTTGTGTTTGTCCTCTTCTGCTTCCTACTTCCTTCTCCTTCTTGAGGCTGATCAGATTTTCTCTTAGAGGCTTTCTTCTTAGGAACTGAAGGTTTTGGAGGAGACTCATTCAACTCATTCAATCTAGCTTGCACACAATCACGAGCTTCTATCTCAAGTGCATTGACTGGAGGTGGATTATTCAGTTCATGAAGCATTATCTCAAGGTATTTGACTTTGGTGCATTTAGGAACAAGATCAAACAATAGAGATGATTTTCTGGACATTACGAAGACTGTTATCCTTTTAGGATGTCCTCGTACTCTCTTGGTGTCATTGATTGATTCTTCCTCCATCACTTCATCAAGTACCTTTATGATAGGAATCAAAGCAACCTTGTCTTCTTTGTGTGTGGATAGTTTGACATCCATCAAGGCTTGTTGTATTGAGTCTGATTCACTTGTCCGGAAGCCTTTGATTCTGATCTTGCTTTTGTTGATTCTAAAGATTAACTCCCCTTCACTGTTAGTGCTGATTATGGGTTCATTGTCTTTCAGAAGATTAATCTCTATTTCCCCATTGATGAACACCATCTCATGATACGCTCTCGTAACCTACTTCATATCCTTCTCTGTGTCTCTGATCATCTTATCATTGAGCCTATAAGCATATATAACTTAGCAGCTTTGAGGTCTGCTTCAGATCTCTTAACACCTGGAGCTTCCAGTTTAGCTCTTTTGCTCCTGTGTTGACTTTCCACGAAAGTAAGTTGTAGATAACGAATGGTTCTTATGTGTTAGTCAGACATGGTGATGTTTTGCATCCTACCACCTGCAAATACTTTGATCAAGAATGGATACATAAATGCTTGAGGAGATACATCCATCATCATTCTCCAAAGTTTGTCTTTGAAGTATTCGTTCTCATTTGATTTCAGCCATGGGATTTTTGATGCTAGGACAAATAGTTGAACAATGTTCAACTTTTTCAGTACACTGGTAGACACCTTCATCTGTAGACCATCTCTGTGTTTGATAGTGATTCTCCATCCATTCTTCAGAATGTTCACAGTAGTTCCAATAATTATTTTTCTGAATTGATCATAGAACTCATGGATGTTATCATGTTCTTTTCTGTAATGTTCCATAATTCTCAGCAGATTAGAGTTACCAGGGTCAGAATAGTGATATGTTTCTGGTTTGTCCATTTTATTCCTTATATCTTCCCATTTGCTTCCTTTCCTGTTAGCTCGAAGATATGATTCTCTCTCTTCTATGTTCCTCCGTCTTTTAATGGCTCTTTGAATTCTTGCTTTTCATCTTTCTATTTCTTCTTGAATCTCTATATAAGAGCGATTTATTTTCTCTGGAAGTCTATAGAACATACAGTCATCTAAGAAAGCATCTCCATCTTCAAACTCTTCATCTTCGTAGATAATCTTTTTTTCTTCTATAGCCACTTTCTCGAATCTTGGCTCACACCCCATTGGAACATCACTTTCATCTATTTCACCTTCTTCTAGTTCATCTTCAGAGAATAGGGGTTTTGGAGCATATATCTGAGACAATAGATTTCTCTAAGTTGTAATGATTTGCTTCAGATGTCCTGATTTCTCCCCCTGAGATGTTGCACTCTCCTTAGAAAATCTTTCCTTGAGGAGCACCCTTTTATCAATTCTCTGTTCTTGTTCTTCCTCCATCTCATTACTAATTCATCATAAGTACCAGTAATTTAAAAGGCATCTTGAAGTAGATTAATAGCAACATCTACTTTTTGTTGTTCTACTACCTTTTTCTCCCCCTCAGTTGGGTTATCCTTCAAAGCTAGTGTTGATTGAGCATGTAAGGTTGAAACAGGGATCTCAAGAGAAATAGGCAGTTGTTTACTGACTGAGGTCATTGGCCCAGTGCTGGAAAGAGCTGTTTCAGATGAGACCGGGAGCGGCGCTTGCTTGCTAACTGAGATCTTTGGCTCAGTGTTGGAAATTGCTTTTCCTTTTCCTGTATGAGAGAGAGATCACTCAACGAATTCCCGTAAACTAGCGAATGCTGCTTGTTGATGTTCAAGTTGATTAGAAAGACTGGCGATCTGATGATCTCTGAGAGATAGTTATGTCTGAAAATGTTGATCTTTAAGAGCCAGCTGTTCTTTGAGATAGCTGTCGTTGAATGTCAGTTGCTCTTCAAGATAGGATTTGGTGATATAGTTTGAAAGATCTATAGGTGTAGTTTGGATGGTAGGTGTCTCACAGGCTTCTCGCAGTGTATCGCTCAGGACTCTATCACTCGGTTTAGGGTCATGTGTGTCATTCGTTCTCACGTGTTCACTCCGCTCAAAGCTTCGAGTTCCAAGTGTACCTGCAGAAGACACTGGAGCCATCCTTAAGGAGGTCAGCAGTGGTGCAATGGGAGTTTGCAATTCCCGATCCTTGTCTGAGACAAGTTGCATGTCATCAGGAGATGACTCATCCAGAATTAGAATCTCTGGGAGGAGCACTGGGACCGTCATATTTGGCATATGATCCCCAGCTTCCCCTTGTACCTGTGAAGATACATTCCCCTTAGGCTCACTAGTTAAATCTAGTTCATCGCCAATGGGTTGCCGATCCGTGCCTATGTCGGATCCATTATCCGCAGATGCATCCAGGTTTATTAGTCATGGGGAGGTAAGTGTTTTGCTAGGTTTGGCAGCGGTTACAGCACTCTCTCCTAACACCTGTGAAGGCAGTTGATCCACTGAAGGACTTTAACAGGATATTCCAACCGTAAAATGGTTGTATGCCCTGTTTCTGTCAATACTTCCTCACCAAATAGAACTCTTCTAATCGACTTATTTAATGCTTCAAGAGCTTGGATATTGGATAGTGTGTTTGGCTCATTACAGGATGTCATGGCCGACGGGCGAATTTCGATAGATCTACCTTGTTGAGAAGATAGATCTAGTAACTGTTTAGTTGCCTTTTTAGCCAGAGAATCCTTTTGAGAAGATACCTGGAGGTTTACAGTTGTCTCAGGAAATTCATTTCTTTGCTTCAAAGGAGACAGAGCTGTGGGTTCTCTCAAAGTACCTTCCTTATTTGCTGCATCTAGTGCAGTTTCTCCCTTTATATACGTGGGGTCCTTATACTCCAGGGTTTGAGCTAGGAGAGTTAAAGGTGTTTGATTGGGCTCTAGAGGGTGGTTATGAACTTATGGTATGCCAAATTCACTCCCTTTCCTATCTACTTCTTCAATAAGTAGCTGTGTGTGATGTGGGTCAAGATGTAATTGATCTATACTAATGAAATCAGAGCATGCTTCAAAAGTATTACTCATAGCAGAAGTACCCATACCTGAAAAAGTTGGTCTGTAGACAAATGTATTAGAGTGAGTCGACTCAGCAGCTTGAGGAGGTGGACTAGCAGCTTCAGGTTGAGGTTGTGGAGAATCTTCAGGTTCAGCTTCTTGTTCTTGTTCAACTTCAGCCTCTGCTTGATCACCATGCTTAGGATCAGGTTGATCTGCTTCTGCATTCACATTTTCTTCAGGTTCATGATCAATATTTTCCTGTGGTTCATTTTCAGCTTGAGGTTCATCTTCAGCTTCTTCTTCTTCTTCTTCTTCATATTGAGCATTGATAGTGGCATAGACATCTATCATGTGGTCTGTTACGAAAGCAACATTTGTATTTAGATAGTTCCATTTCTTGTGCAATTTAGTCACTAACAGTGGAGATAAGACATGAGGATCTTCCAAGTTGTCACTGTGAGTTGATGCCTTTTGTGCTTCTGACAGTTTTCCATTGAGCAAAATATGAAGAAACCTTGCGTATAAGATAAAGTTTTGCGTTGAGATTGGTTCTCCAAAATGTGCTTCATTAATAACCGCCCAAAGATGATGCGAAGATTATCTGTGACAGCAACCCCAACTACTTGATTGAAAATAGTCAGTCCGTGGAATCCAGCAGTCTTGGGAGCCAAGCAGTGAGACAATATATTGAAGAACAGATTCCATTCCTTTGGAAGATGACTTTTGTTGAAGTGCCTTGGAATGTCATCATTTGTTGTCAATGTGCTCCCTATTGCTTTGAAGAAATTGAGTAATTCCCAGTCTTCTGGAGTGTCATCAAAATTATTGCGAGGTAGCTGAAGATGTTCATTTAAATCGTCCTCTCTGATTCTGATTGAATCATCACCAATTACAAAGGAAAAGGCTAATTGTTCATCATCAGCAGAATTTGTAGTTGTTGTATGCACATGCCTGAGAAGCTCAACATTCAATTTCACATTAGTAGATAATGCGAAGCGCACAATGGAATGTTCATTTAGAAAACAGATCCATGTCTCGAAATGTACCATTTTAACTTGATCACGTTCAATAATAGAAAAAAATTATTTTTGGAATCTGAATATTATTCGCCATTTAAATGAAATGAGAATAAAATTTGGATTTAAAACAAATAAATGTGCCCCTCATATTATGAGATAAAATAAATTGACCACTCTTAAGACACACCTTTTAAAAGATTAACCAAACAGAGCCTTAAATAGAAATTAGGTTAGGAACAAATCAATTAGTAAACAGCCAAACAAATCCTAAAACACACAAGAACAAGGGCAAGTCGATTTCAATAATTAGCCAGTGGAATTGGTTGAAACTAGACTTAAAATGATCCTTATGCAATGGGCTTTCAGAATCTATAAAAAATTAAAATTTTGGCAGAGTACTGTTACTGATTTGATTAAAGCAAAATTTCTTCCCTCTCCTGCGATTCTTGTTGTTGTGTGTATATAAATGAAGAGAAGTGAATTGTGTGTATTTGTACTCGCAACACACTACAGCAAATCAGAAACACCAAGTGTCTCTGTGGTGACAGCTACCTGTGGCGACACAGAGGAACTTCACTTAGAAAAATGCTAAGTTAATCCTCTGTGGCGACACAGGAGATTTGTTAGAGATTTTACTGAGTAACCTCTCTGTGGCGACACATAAGTGTTTTAACTTATAAAAACTCTAAGTCCTACGCTCTGTGGCGACACAGATGAGTTAAACTTAGAAAATTTTTAAGTCATTTCCTTTGTTGCGACCCAACACATTCTGAGCTATCAAGTTTTATTTTAAACATCTTTTTAAAGTAATTTCATTGAAAAGAATGTTTAAAACAAATAATAAATCACAAATATATTTACTACTTATACAAATGTTATCATTTTATTGATAACACTATATTTTTGTGAAAAATAATTATTCTGCAATATATTTAATATTAATTTCAATGAACCCCTTTAAATATTAATTACTTAAAGTCCACTGAAATTAAATTAAATAGTTTTATCAATATGAAAGTGCTCAAAAACATATATATATATATATTGTATGCAAGCACATAAATGTTTGAATTACGAGAAATAATTAATGGCATGTAAATTCAGATGTCCTTAAGATATTGAAATTAAATAACAAGTGAATTTAACCAGGATAAATTGCAGTTATTGACTTCTAAAGTTAATTAGAAAGATTTAACATCCCAAGTTCACTAACCAACTTAGAGAAAGTGTTTTCATCAAGTGGTTTGGTGAAGATGTCTGCAATTTGATCCTCTGTGGGTATAAAGTGTAACTCCACAATGCCATTAATGACATGCTCTCTGATAAAGTGATACTTGATATCAATGTGCTTTGTTCTCGAGTGCTGAACTGTATTGTTTGAGATTGCAATTGCGCTTTTATTATCACAGAATATTGGGATCTTTGATACGAACAGACCATAATCCCGGAGTTGGTTCCTCATCCAAAAGATTTGAGCACAACAGCTTCCAGCAGCTATGTATTCCGCTTCAGCAGTTGATGTGGATACTGAGTGCTGCTTCTTGCTATGCCAGGATACCAATCTTCTTCCAAGAAACTGACAGCTTCCTGATGTACTTTTCCGATCAATCTTACAACCTGCAAAATCTGAATCTGTATAGCCAACTAGGTCAAAGCCTGTACCTTTAGGGTACCAAATTCCAAGATTTGGAGTTCCCTTAAGGTACCTAAAAATTCTTTTAACAGCTATAAGATGAGATTCTTTTTGTTCAGCTTGAAATCTAGCACATAAGCATGTTGCAAACATAATATCTGGTCTACTTGCTGTGAGATATAGTAATGAGCCTATCATACCTCTGTAGCTTGTGATGTCAACTTTCTTACCAGTTTTGTCCTGCTCAAGATTGGAGGCTGTTGGCATGGGAGTCTTTGCTGGAGTTGAATCTTCCAGATTCTACTTCTTGAGAAGTTCTCTGATATGCTTGGATTGATAAATGAATATTCCATCTTTTCTTTTACTCACTTGTAAACCAAAAAAGTAGTTCAACTCTCCCATCATACTCATCTCGTACTTACTCTGCATTAGCTTAGAGAATCTCTTGCAAAGATCATCATTAGTAGAACAAAATATAATATCGTCAACATATACTTGAACTAATATCATATCAGATTTATGCATTTTGTGAAATAGAGTTTTATCAATGACACCTCTAGCAAAACCATTTTCAAGTAAAAACTCAGAGAGTGTGTCATACCATGTCCTTGGAGCTTGCTTAAGACCATAGAGAGCTTTGAATAGAAAGTATACAAAATCAGCCATATTTGGATCTTTAAAACCTGGTAGTTGTTCCACATACACTTCTTCTTCTAGCTCCCCATTCAGGAATGCACTCTTCACGTCCATTTGATAAACTTTGAATTCTGAATGTGCTACAAATGCCAGAAACATCCTAATTACCTCAAGTCTAGCCACTGGTGCATAGGTTTCATCATAATCTATACCCTCTTCTTGAGAGTAACCTTTAGCTACCAGTCTAGCTTTGTTTCTCGTTACAATACCATCTTCATCTAGCTTGTTCATGAATACCCATTTAGTGCCTATCACTAACTTGTCCTGTGGTCGGGGTACCAGCTTCCATATCTTCTGCCTTTCAAACTGATTGAGTTCTTCTTGCATAGAAATAACCCAATCTGGATCATCCAGTGCCTCATCCACTTTCTTAGGTTCCATTTCTGAAAGAAACCGTGAAAAGTGACATTCATTCTGAGTGGCATGTCTAGTTCTTACTTCTGTGTTAGGATCACCAATGATCAATTCAAAGGGATGGTCTCTATTCCAAACTCTTTGACGAGGCAGATATGATCTTGATGTTTCCCCTTGTTCAGTCTGATGTTGAGTGTGAACTGTAGATCCTCTTCCTGCTCTTCCTGAGTTGTTGTCAACATGACTGGATGATTCTGATCTGTTTGTAGTGGTTCTTGATGGGGTTCCTGAATGATTATCAAGATTATTGTTTCCACCATTATCACCACTTGATCCTAAATCAGTATTTCCATGTACTACAGACACAGTTCTAGCAATCTCAGGTTCTATTATATCCAAAAGATCATCTGATAGATTTTCAAATTCCAGAGATTCAGAGTCCTTTTCTTTCTGCAGGCTTGCCAATTTGGTGTCGTCGAATGTTACATAAGGCTTTCAATCACCTTCAGATCAGCAATCATATAAACCCTGTAAGCTTTAGATTCCAGAGAATAGCCAAGAAATATGCCTTCTTCTGCTTTAGCATCAAAATTTCCTAGATGTTCATTTCCTTCCTTCAGCACAAAGCATTTAGCACCAAACATATGCCTTCTTTTGCTTTAGCATCAAAATTTCCTAGATGTTCATATCCTTCCTTCAGCACAAAATATTTAGCACCAAACACATGAAAGTATTTCGGTGTTGGTTTCTTGTCAGCCATTATCTCATAAGGAGTCTTGTCATGATCTTTATTAATCAGGGTACGATTTTGAATGTAACATGCTGTGTTGACAACTTCAGCATCTTGATTCACTTAGCATAGTCATTGCTGCTTCAACCAAGGTATGATTCTTCCTTTCTACTACCCCATTTTGTTGTGGAGTCCTTAGAGCTGAATACTGTCTTGAAATACCTTTCTCTGTACAAAATTCATTTAGAAATGCATTCTTGAAATATGTCCCATTATCTGATCTAATCTTTCTAACAGGTAATTGCGCTTCCACCTCAATCTTCTTTATATGATCCACTATCAGCTGAGGTGCTTCATCCTTGGATTGTAAAAACAACACCCATGTGTACTTGGAGAAGTCATCGACCATCACTAAAGAATATCTTCCTTGATAGAGACAATACGTTCACTGGACCAAATAAATCCATGTGAATCAACTGAAGAGGTTCAGTTATACTTGTCATTTCCTTACTTCTGTGTGATGCTTTCTTTGATTTCACTTTTTCATATGCTTCACAGAGTTCTTCTTGACAGAATTCCATCTGTGGTAGTCCTATCACTAGTTCACTCTTGATCAGAGAGTTCATTGTCTTGAAGTTCAAGTGTGAGAACTTCTTGTGCCATAACCAACTTAGTTCTGATGAAGCTTTGCTGTAGAAACATCTGCTAACTCCATCACAGGTAGACTTTAAGTCAGCTACTTACAGATTACCTTTCCTTACTCCCTGTAAAGAAAGCTTCTCATCTTTCCTGTGAGTGATCAAACATCTTTCTGTTCTGAAATCAACATTGTATCCTCTGTCAAAAAACTGACTTATGCTCAAAAGATTATGCTTTAACCCTTCCAAGAGAGATGTTTTCAATGATGACATTGCCAATTTTCAAATTTCCATATCCCTTAGTAAATCCTTTGTTGTCATCTCCAAAGGTAACTATAGGGCCAGCTTTCTCAACCACACCTGCGAGCAGGGATTTTTCTCCTGTCAAGTGCCTATAACACCCACTGTCCAGAATCCATATGATCTTTTCCTTTCTCACCTTACCTTGCAAACACAGATTGATTAAGAAGACTTTGGTACCCAAGCTTTCTTGGGTCCTGAAGGTTTAGGAGTAGAAACAGTATTAAGGAAGATGTAAAATCAGATTTCTTATTTACACCTACCTTGCCATTTATGTTCTTCTTAGTCTTAACCTTAGCACCCTCACCAGTCTTAGAATCAACTATTGGATATGATTTCTTAGATGTGACAGGTTCCTTACTATCTACCTTATTACCTGGGTCATCTATGAATTTAGCTTTACTAGCTGGAACCTTAGGAGTCTTAGGGGATTCCTCTACATTTTCTCTATCTTCAGTAATCAATTCCTCATTGATTAGCAAACTTACTTCATCCAAAGGTTCTGAAACAGACTCAGTGAATAACGGAAATACAACATCCTTAATAACATAAGGAACCTTTTCTGGGACAAACATGTTTATCTCAGATGTACCACTATGTTTCTTACTGTTCAACTTAGAGTAGTCAAGTTGAAAGAGATATGTCCCAAGTCCAATCATGTTTGAGGATTTAGGAATAACTTTTATGTAATTTGTTTTGATTTCATTGATATTAATAAAAGACTTGTTTTGTTTTTATTGCGGGCTCTATCTATTTAAATATTTAAATAAGATATACCACATTTTAGAGTAAAGCTTTTTATGGATTGTGATGAGATCATAATAATGAGACCTAAAAGATGATAACATTAAACTTAAATAGTTCCTGGTCGTAGGATTACTAACTGGTAATTAATAATTCGCAAAGATCGGTACATACTATACTTCCTTTATTATGAAGGATGTCTGTTCTAATAGACATTTGTGTGGTGACACTATAGCTAATATGTAGGTGCTTATTATAGAATAAGTTCACTGAACATGACTCACACAGCTGAATAACTGATGGAGTTCACTCACGTGTCAGCAGTTGTTCACATAGTGATAGTTGTACAAGTATCCTTAGACTTGAGGTCATCATAGTCATCTTGTGTACACTGAACTATGCTTTGGTTTAGTTCTTAGTCTCAAGGGACAATTATAAGGGCTCTACTGGGTATAGGAATTTATACACGAAGATAGTGTATGATCAATAAAGGATCTACCCCTTCCAGTGTAGGAAGAGAATGTTCAATGCTGATCCACTTATGTTAGTTCAGGAATCTCTGGCCAGAGTGAATGAAATTAGAAAGGAATTTCTAATTTACATTAAATAGAACTAAACATAGTGAATGGGAAAGCAAGTGATTAAATAAGATAGGTTTGACACAAGTTCCATGCCTTTTATTTAATCGTGACATTACGGGGTAGAAGGAATTAATTGTAATGTAACTACTCACAGAATAGGTTCTTGGTATTCTAAGCAGTGAATTCGTATTTTCCGGATAGTCGCGATATGCTGAGAAGTATCCCTCACGATGTAGAATAAATATGATTAATTAATTAATCATATCTAATGAATTAGAGAATTTATATAAATAATGATAAAATAGTTTTATTATTATTTATTTCTATTATCGGCTTAATATTGAACCTACAGGATCACACCATAAAAGAGAATGATTTAATGGTGGAGGAATTAATTAATAATGGTTGATAATTATTTATTTATGAAATAAATAATTAATTGGCAAATTTAATAATTGATTAAATAAGATTTAATTGATTATAAATTAATTAAGAAAAGGTTCTTAATATTATTAATTAAGAATTTAATTTTTGGAAATTAAATCAAGAGAGAGAATTATTTCTAAAGTGTTTAGAAAAAGGATTAATAATTAAAAGGTGTTTTAATTATTAATGAGAATAATAAAGGGTTAATAATAATAATATTTTATGGGAAAATTTTCAGCTGAAAATTTTGCCTATAAATATACTATTATAAACCCTATTTTTGCCTAAACCAAAAAGATTTACAAAACCGTAATTCTCTCCATCTCCTCCTCCTTCATTATATCGTTTTCTTGGTGGATACCGGTGGAGTGCTTTACACTTGAGAAGTAGCTGCTAAGGATCTCCGTTCATCGTTTTTGGATCACCATTAAAGACCTCCATCTTTCCATTATCGTAAAGCTTTTTAAGGTAAACATACTGAACTACGAATTAAATATTATTTTTCGCATGGATCCTGCTGAGGGTTTCATTTTTTTGAAGATTTAAATTTACGTTTTCGTTGCGTTTATGTGCTAAAAACCCTTCAATGGCATCAGAGCTACTTGCGAAAAGTTTTTAATTTGTTTATGTGTTTAACTGTTTTTGATATATGAGCATGTACGTGATTCGCCATGATTTGATGTTGATATAATATGCAAATATATGTATGGTTTTGAATATATGATATTCATGTGAGTTGTATAATCATAAGATGATTATGTAATCTGTATATATACTGATATATACATGATTTATGTTTGTTCTAATTATGAGAATCATATTAGATACAGATTCTGAATTGGCTGCTGCAGATTTCCTGAAATCTGGGCCTGGTGTCCGATTTACGCAAACTAATACCCCATTCCATAGGTAAATGAGCGTCTAAACAAAACTGATAGAAAAAGCTATCAACGTCTCGTCTGTAAGGTGTTTGACGTCGTTTACTGCCCGTAAACAGTGATTCTTGTTTTTCTGATTTGATTCTAATTTTTGTCATATTTTCTTTTTATGATTTGATCATGGATAATATGATATTTTAAGATCAGATTATGTGTTTTAACATGCTTTTATGTGTTATATGAGCATGGTGGATGGTTATGGCCTTTCGACCTTAGTGTAATGGTTTTGGTTTTGGTTTTAAATACGACTTGCATGTCGTCAATCTTTGTAATCATAAATCTCGAATGTAACTCGAGTTATTCTTGTAAGTTCATTAGATTAGTTTTACTTTCAATCATGTAATGTAATTGAAGACTCAAGAAGGCTATCCAATGGAGGTGATACAAAGAAGAAGACGAGGCATACAAGAAGTCTAAACAAAGAAGAAGACTTATGTAATAAGTAGTTGTATTTATTTCCACCTGAAAGGAATATGTCCTAAGTCTAATCATGTATTAGGATTTAGGAATAACTTTTATGTAATCTGTTTTGATTTCATTGATATTAATAAAGACTTGTTTTGTTTTTATTACGGGCTTTATCTATTTAAGTGTTTAAACAAGATATACCATAGTTTAGAGTAAAGCTTTTTATGGATTATGATGAGATCATAATAGTGAGACCTAAAAAGATGATAACTCTAAACTTAAATAGTTCCTGGTCATAGGATTACTAACTGGTAATTAATAATCCGCAAAGATCGGTACATACTTTGCTTGCTTCATTATGAAGGATGTTTGTTCTCAAAGACATTTGTGTGGTGACACTATAGCTAGTATGTAGGTGCTTATTATGGAATAAGTTCACTGAACATGACTCGCACAGCTGAACAACTGATGGAGTTCACTCACGTGTCAGCAGTTGTTCACATAGTGATAGTTGTACAAGTATCCTTAGACTTGAGGTCATCATAGTCATCTTGTGTACACTGAACTATGCTTTGGTTTAGTTCTTAGTCTACAGGGACAATTATTAGGGCTCTTCTGGGTATAGGAATTTGTACACGAAGATAGTGTATGATCAATAAAGGATCTACCCCTTCCAGTGAAGGAAGCGAATGTTCAAGGCTGATCCACTTATGCTAGTTCAGGAATCTCTGGCCAGAGTGAATGAAATTAGAAAGGAGTTTCTAATTTGCATAGAACTACGCATAGTAAATGGTAAGCAAGTGATTGAATTAGATAGGCTTGACACGAGATCCATGCCTTGTATTTAATCGGAACATTGTAGGGTAGAAGGAGTTTATTGTACGGTAACTATTCACTGAATAGGTTCTTGTTATTCTAAGCAGTGAATTCATATTATCCGGATAGTCGCGATATGCTGAGAAGTATCCCTCACGATGTAGAATAAATGTGATTAATTAATTAATCATATTTAATAAATTAGAGAATTTATATAAATAATGAGAAAATAGTTTTATTATTATTTATTTCTACTACCGGCTTAATATTGAACCTACAGGGTCACACCATAAAAAGAGAATGATTTAATGGTGGAGGAATTAATTAATAATGGCTAATAATTATTTATTTATGAAATAAATAATTAATTGGCAAATTTAATAATTGATTAAATGAGATTTAATTGATTATAAATTAATTAAGAAAAGTTCTTAATATTATTAATTAAAGGATTTAATTTTTGGAAATTAAATCAAGAGAGAGAATTATTTCTAAAGTGTTTAGAAAAAGGATTAATGATTAAAAGGTGTTTTAATTATTAATGATAATAATAAATGGGATAATAATAATAATATTTATGGGAAAATTTCAGCTGAAAATTTTGCCTATAAATACACTATTATAGACCCTAATTTTATTCCAACCTCGAAACCCGAAAACCCAAAAAGTTTGGAAAACCCAATTCTCTCCACCTCCTTCCTCCTCCTTAACATCGTTTTCTTGGTGCATACCGGTGGAGTGCTTCACACTTGAGGAAAAACTGCTAAGGATCTCTGATCGTTGTCTCCGAATTATTTTAAAGGTTAGATTCGATGCCTCGAATTTTTATTCACGATTTATATGCTATTATTTGGATTTTATATGTGTAAAAGTGTTTTGCCATGCCCCCGCTGCGTTAAAAATCCAACATTGGTATCAGAGCATAGGTTGTATGCATATAGATCTGTGGTAAAAATTTCAGAATTTTATGAGCTTGTATGAATTAATTATGATTTTTACAAGTTATATCATGGATTAATTTTATCTGATGAGAAATCGTTTCTCATAATAATTTTGAATGTTGATCTGGGTTCTACAAGTGTTGTAAATCGTCTGGGTATTTTTTTCATAATTTTAGGATGTATAGATTTTTTATTATGAATTTTTGAAGTTCTTGTAATTAAAATTCGTAATTAAATAAATCTTATATATATATATATTATTTGTAAGTATATATATGTACATCTGTAAGTTATCTGCATCTACTGTGCTGTTGTCTGCTGTTATACGGCTGTCAGCAAAGCAAGAAGTCGACAGAGTTGTCAGGCTCGTTTTTCGAGGAGAAAGTGACGGCTGCTGCTGAAAAAAAATAGGGGTGTAACGCATTCCGGGAATGCGTTACACACCTGTGGCACATTCACGGAATGCGTTACTCCCGTTAATGGCTTAAAAGAGGTGTAACGCATCACCAGAATGCGTTACAGGGCTTGTAACGCGTTCCTGTAATGCGTTACAGCCCGTGTGTAGATATTAAAATTGATTTTCGGGGAGTTTCGTAACTCCGTTTTGGGCGTGCAATATACCGTTGGATTCGTTTTTCCAAGATGGATCTAATGGAGTGTTAATTTTAGTTTATATAAAAGTTTTGAACTGTTTATATTTCCATGAAGTGTTTTAAAGATGTTTTTGACTGTTTTAATTGCTTTTAAATGTTTCATGTGATACATAGAGATGTATAATGCTTAGACTAATGTGCTAGATGATGTAACATGCCTACCTTGATGTTTATTCTTGTTTATATATGTGATATATGCTTAGTTTATCATGCGATGATAGATTTAGGTGAACTTAAATGAACATAAGGCGTTTGTTAGACAACCTAGTATAGTGAAATTGTTTCATAACCTTAATAACAATATTATGAATACAATCATGAGATTCTTGTGTTTGTGAAACACGTAATTTAATATGAATTTTCGATATGAGAGAAAGGATGATTCTGTCAACAACATATTTCTATCTGTAAGAAAGGGTTATTAAGTGACGCCTCTTGACAATGCTCCACCCGATCTGGGAATCATCTGATTATTGATTATTGATTTAAAATATTTAATTTAAAAGGAAGAATTTCTTTATAATATGATTATGATTGTAACTTAATATAATCCCTCTAAAATTAAATAATATCAAGTAGTAATTGGCCAATGACACAACGGGCTTGTGTCGGTCATAGCCTTCCAACATGATAGAAAAGTAGTTCTTATTTTTGAATCATTGTCGGTTCGTGCTACAGCTGAGGGCTTTGATTTTGAAATAAGAAATACTTGTCTATTACATAGAGATGTGTACATTGAATAAGAATCTAAAGGTCGGTACGTACTACAGCCTTGGGCCTTTGGGGACTGATTCAACTGTACGGAATGTTGGGTTAGACTTGACTTAGAATATTGAGTTTGTCGTGCTACAGCCGAGACTCAATTATTCAAGAGGCTAAAGTTTGATTAGGGAATAACATGAGATGTAATTGACAAGAGTTGTCTGCCTATTGAACATTATATGGCGAATCATGCTACAGCCGGGGTCGTGTAATGGAATGTAGGATCCCTATTCCCACTAGCATTATGAATGCTTAATTTTTCACGTAGGGGGTTGAATAAATTAGGAAAACTAGTGGGAGCCACTTATGAATAAAGACCCGATTCATATAGTGTTTTAAAATGAAATCGAATATTTGCTAAGTGTTGTTATGTGTTTATCATTTACAGATTTACAATATACATTATGTCTTCTGCACTATCACTCAGGAGCATACTAGATGCTCACAAATTGACTGGTCCTAATTATGCTGACTGGCTTCGAAACTTGTGAATTGTTCTCAGGATTGAGAAGATGGAATACGTGATTGACTCACCTAAGCCTACTGAACCTGCTAGCGATGCGCATAATGATGAACATGTTGTGTATCGTAAGTGGATAGATGATGCAAATGTTGCTCAATGCATCATGCTAGCTTCCATGAACATTGAGCTACAGAAGCAACATGAGCATATGGATGCTCACACTATCCTCATGCATCTACAAGAGTTGTATGATGTGGCGGGGAGGACAGCTCGATATGAGATATCGAAGGAGCTGTTCGGTTGTAGGATGTCTGAGGGATCATCTGTGAACGACCATGTACTTAAGATGATAAATTTGATTGAACGTCTTGGACAACTTGGTTTTTCCATGGATGGGGAGCTGAGCCAAGACTTGGTCTTGCAATCGCTTCCGAGTTTGTTCTCGCAGTTTGTTGTGAACTTTCACATGAATAAGTTGGATGTCAGCCTGCCTGAACTCCACAACATGTTGAAGACTGCGGAATCGAATTTTCCCCCTAAGAAGAGTTCTGTTCTTCTAATTGGTGAAGGTTCCAATCCTAAGAAAAGGAAAAGGAACCCTTCCAAGAAGAAGAAAGTAGGTGAGAAAACGCCGGTTCCACCAAAAGCTGGAGACCCCAAGAGCAAAGTTGTTTGCTTTCACTGTAACAAGGTGGGGCACTGGAAGAGGAACTGCAAGGTTTACCTTGCAGAATTGAAAAAAAAAAGGTAGTGAGACTACCGCTTCTGATTCAGGTATGTTCATGATAGAAGTGAATATGTCATTAAATCAAATTTCTACTTGGGTATTAGATACCGCATGTGGTTCTCATATCTGCAATTATTGCAGGGACCAAGGAGAAGTAGGACTCTTGAAGAAGAGGAGGTGATTCTACTGATGGGAAATGGAGCAAGAGTTGTTGCTGAAGATGTAGAATCATTTCATTTACATATGCCTACGGGCAAGACTATTGTTTGAAATAATTGTTATTTTGTTCCCTCGATTGTGAGGAATATTATTCCCATGTTAGACTTGGCTGGATTTTCATTTATTATTGAGAATAATGAATGTTCTATTCTTAAAGATAATATTCTTTATGGACGTGGTACTTTAAATAATAGTCTGTATAAATGTGACATAATTAACTTCAGATTGAACAAACTAATAAAAGAAAAGGGATGATGAAAATCTCACTTTATAGTGGCACTGCAGTCTCCATTTAGTAGACATGGAGAGAGGACTGCAAATTTGCTAGGAATGGTACACACAGATGTATGTGGACCAATGTCTAAGCAAGCCATGGGTGGATTTTCATACTTCATTACTTTCATAGATGATAGATCTAGATTCGGATATGTGTTTGATGAAACACAAGTCTGAGGCCTTTGAAAAGTTCAAAGAGTAATAAGTATGAAGTGGAGAAACAAACCAAACAAAGTATTATAATTCTTCGATCAGATCGAGGTGGTGAATACTTTAATGGAGTGTTTCTAGATTATCTCAAAGTAAATGGTATAGTCTCCCAGTGGACTCCTCCAGATTGGTATCTGAAAGGAGAAATCGAACTTTGTTCGACATAGTTCGGTCCATGGTGAGCTATGCAAATCTTCCAGTATTCCTATGGGGTGATGCATTGGAAACCTCAGCATATTTACTGAATATGGTGCCTTCCAAATTTGTTCCTCAAACTCCGTATGAGATATGGAAAGTAAGGAAACCGAGTCTTAAACACGTTAAGATTTGGGTATGTCCAGCTTATGTCAAGTAAGTTGACCCAGATAAGCTGGAATATCGATCCGTAAAATGTAGTTTTGTGGGATATCCTAAAGAGACTTTAGGGTATTACTTTTTCACCGATCATCGGGTGTTTGTCTCCAGACATGCAACCTTCTTGGAAAAGGAGTTTATCCTTGAAGGAAATAGTGGGAGCAAAATTGAACTTGATGAAGTTCAAGAAGCACAAACTACTACGGATCAAGTGGAAACACCTGTTCTGACTGAACAACCTTTTATGGAACAGCCCATTCATAGATCAGGGAGAGTGTCTCGCCAACCTGAGAGGTAATATGGCCTGGTCATTGATAATGACAATGAGTTGTCGATCATTGATGATGACGACCCTGTGACCTATAATGAGGCTATGAGTAGTGTTGACTTAGAGAAATGGCATAGTGCCATGAAATCCAGAATGGAATCTATGTATACGGTATACAAAAGATAGATTATAGCAGATGGCCAGGTGGAGACCCATATGGCCGGGCTTTTGGGAAAAGAATTCAAACAAAGGCAATGGATTGACTTTGATGAAACCTTTTACCTGTAGCCCTGTTAAAATCAGTTCGGATTTTGCTTGCGATTGCTGCTTACTACGACTATGACATCTGGCATATGGCCAGATGGTTTTCTTTTCAAGGGAAATGAAAACCTAGTGGGTAAGCTGCTGCGAACCATATGTGGTTTAAAGCAGGCTTCTCGAAAGATGGAACATTCGTTTTTATGAGATAATCAAAGAGTTTGATTTTATCAAAAACGAAGATGAACCATGGGTCTACAAAAGGGTTAGTGGGAGCGCGGTAACATTTTTTGTATTGTATTGAAATAGAGTTGACACACATAACAACATAGCAGACCCACTCATAAAGCTACTTTTTAAAAGTCACTTTGATCGTCATAAAGATGAGATGGGTATTAGATACCAGAGTGATTGGCTTTAGTACAAGTGGGAGATTGAAAGGAATATGTCCTAAGTCCAATCATGTATTAGGATTTAGGAATAACTTTTGTGTAATCTGTTTTGATTTCATTGATATTAATAAAGACTTGTTTTGTTTTTATTACGGGCTTTATCTATTTAAGTGTTTAAATAAGATATACCATAGTTTAGAGTAAAACTTTTTATGGATTATGATGAGATCATAATAGTGAGACCTAAAAAGATGATAACTCTAAACTTAAATAGTTCCTGGTCATAGGATTACTAACTGGTAATTAATAATCTGCAAAGATCGGTACATACTATGCTTGCTTCATTATGAAGGATGTCTGTTCTCATAGATATTTGTGTGGTGACACTATAGCTAGTCTGTAGGTGCTTATTATGGAATAAGTTCACTGAACATGACTCGCACAGCTGAACAACTGATGGAGTTCACTCACGTGTCAGCAGTTGTTCACATAGTGATAGTTGTACAAGTATCCTTAGACTTGAGGTCATCATAGTCATCTTGTGTACACTGAACTATGCTTTGGTTTAGTTCTTAGTCTCCAGGGACAATTATTAGGGCTCTTCTGGGTATAGGAATTTGTACACGAAGATAGTGTATGATCAATAAAGGATCTACCCCTTCCAGTGAAGGAAGCGAATGTTCAAGGCTGATCCACTTATGCTAGTTCAGGAATCTCTGGCCAGAGTGAATGAAATTAGAAAGGAGTTTCTAATTTGCATTGAAGTACGCATAGTAAATGGTAAGCAAGTGATTGAATTAGATAGGCTTGACACGAGATCCATGCCTTGTATTTAATCGGAACATTGTAGGGTAGAAGGAGTTTATTGTACGGTAACTATTCACTAAATAGGTTCTTGATATTCTAAGCAGTGAATTCATATTATCCGGATAGTCGCGATATGCTGAGAAGTATCCCTCACGATGTAGAATAAATGTCATTAATTAATTAATCATATTTAATAAATTAGAGAATTTATATAAATAATGATAAAATAGTTTTATTATTATTTATTTCTACTACCGGCCTAATATTGAACCTACAGGGTCACACCATAAAAAGAGAATGATTTAATGGTGGAGGAATTAATTAATAATGGCTAATAATTATTTATTTATGAAATAAATAATTAATTGGCAAATTTAATAATTGATTAAATGAGATTTAATTGATTATAAATTAATTAAGAAAAGTTCTTAATATTATTAATTAAAGGATTTAATTTTTGGAAATTAAATCAAGAGAGAGAATTATTTCTAAAGTGTTTAGAAAAAGGATTAATGATTAAAAGGTGTTTTAATTATTAATGAGAATAATAAATGGGATAATAATAATAATATTTATGGGAAAATTTCAGCTAAAAATTTTGCCTATAAATACACTATTATAGACCCTAATTTTATTCCAACCTCGAAACCCGAAAACCCAAAAAGTTTGGAAAACCCAATTCTCTCCACCTCCTTCCTCCTCCTTAACATCGTTTTCTTGGTGGATACCGGTGGAGTGCTTCACACTTGAGGAGCAACTGCTAAGGATCTCTGATCGTTGTCTCCGAATTATTTTAAAGGTTAGATTTGATCCCTCGAATTTTTATTCACGATTTATATGCTTTTATTTAGATTTTATATGTGTAAAAGTGTTTTGCCATGCCCCCGCTGCGTTAAAAATCCAACACCATCACCATATTAGATTGACCTTGATCTTTATCATCAGCTTGATAAAGATCACATAGGATGGGGCCATAACCAAACACATTTACTTTATTGCACTTTACATGTACTTGTTTATTTAATTTTATATATGAGATATATGCCTATGTTTACCATGCGATGATAGATTTAGGTGAACTTAAATCAATATAAGGCATGCTCTAGAAAATCTAGAATATGAATCGTTTCTTGCCTTAACAATAAATATTATGAATACGATCATGAGATTCTTGTGTTTATGAAACACGTAATTGAATATGAATTTTCAATATTGAGAGAAAGGATGATTCTGTCAACAACATATTTCTATCTGTAAGAAAGGATTATTAAGTGACGCCTCTTGACAATGCTCCACCCGATCTGGGAATCATCTGATTATCGATTATTGATTTGAAATATTTAATTTAAAAGGAATAATCTCTTTATAATATGATTATGATTGTAACGTTATATAATCCCTCTAAAATTAAATAATATCAAGTAGTAATTGGCCAATGACACAACGGGCTTGTGTCGGTCAAAGCCTTCCAACATGGTAGAAAATAGTTCTTATTTTTGAATCATTGTCATTTCGTGCTACAGCCGAGGGCTTTGATTTCGAAATAAGAAATACTTGTCTATTACATAGAGATGTGTACATTGAATTAGAATCTAAAGGTCGTTACGTGCCACAGCCGTGGGCCGTTGGAGACTGATTCAATTGTACGAAATGTTGGGTTAGACTTGACTTAGAATATTGAGTTTATCGTGCAACAGCCGTGACTCAATTATTCAAGAGTCTAAAGTTATATAAGGGAATAACATAAGATGTAATTGACAAGAGTTGTCTGCCTATTGAACATCACATGACGTTTCGTGCCATAGCCAAGGTTGGGTGATGGAATGTAGGATCCCTATTCCCACTAGCATTATGAATGCTTAATTTTCACTTAGGGGGTTGAATAAATTAGATAAACTAGTGGGAGACACTTATCAATAAAGACCCGATTCATATAGTGTTTTGTAATGAAATTGAATATTTGCTAAGTGTTGCTATGTGTTTATCATTTACAGATTTACTATATTCGTCATGTCTTCTACACTATCACTCTGGAGCATACTAGATGCTCACAAGTTGACTGGTCCTAATTTAGCTGTTTGTTTTCACTGTAACAAGTTGGGGCACCGGAAGAGGAACTGCAAGGTTTACCTTACAGAATTGAAGAAGAAGGGTAGTAAGACTACCGCTTTTGATTCAGGCATGTTCATGATCGAAGTTAATATGTCACTAGGTCAAATTTCTACTTGGGTATTAGATACCGCCTGTGGTTCTCATATTTGCAATTCGTTGCAAGGACTAAAGGGAAGTAGGACTCTTGAAAAAGATGAGGTGATTCTACGTATGGGCAATGGAGCAAGGGTTGCGGCCATATCTGTAGGATCATTTAGTTTACATATGCCTACAGGCAAGACTTTTATTTTGAATAATTGTTATTATGTTCCCTCTATTGTGAGTGATAGGGATAAATAAATTATGATTGTATAATTAAATACTGCATTAATTGTACAAACTGTGGGCTGCTAGGCCCAATAAAAAGATATATGATACTCAGACCAGAAAGGTTAAGCCTGATGGACCAGATCAGGCCTGATGGAATAAAAAAGGCCCAACAACCCTGATTATTAATTAATTTCGTAATTAATTAATAAGGGACAAATCAGATGTTGAAAAGAGTCCCGATAAGGATATAAATCCTTGGAGATTAGCCTCAAGGGGACCTAAAAGGATAAGGAATCAGTTTCCTACTACCTAGGACTCCAAAGTCCATTCTAATTATGAGACTTGCCCACCAAGTCTCCTATACCAAGTCCAATTCAAGGACTCCCAACATCTATATAAGGGGTCTCACCCCTACCAATCAGAACTACGTTTTTTGGCTTGATTCTCTAATTCACAGAGATACGTAGGCATCTCGTAAAGGCAGATCGAGTCACGAAACACGAGAGCAGCCATTAAAGGCCTTGAGCTCCCGAATCTTAATATTAAATACAGCAAGTAATAACCTTAGTTTTTTATCCACAACATTTGGCGCCGTCTGTGGGAACCAACAACAACCATGGCGAGAACACGGAGAACAATTGGAGCTCTAGAGGAAGGAACACCATTAGAGACAACCCAGGTGATTTCATCAACCGTGGAGGTTCCTCCCCATTCAACTTATGCATCTACTCAGAAGGAAACCCAGACAGGGGCAACTCAACCCCAGCTACAAGGGATATCTCCCCCGATTCAAGGTACGAATCCTCAAGTTCAACAAATACATATACCTGTGAATTCTCGACCCGTCGGGTATGAATATTCAACTATTGTTACTACTAACCCCCCTTATGGGATGCCCCTTCACCCTGAGGTTGGAGGAAGCGGATATGCTGGGCGAAGCGAAGCACGAGGGTGGTCGCCCCCCTATATACGAGGTTTGGATCCTATCCCTGAGGATCGGGAATTTTCTGGTCCATACACTGAGAGAGACTCCGAATCTTCGGATGATGAAGTGGCCCCGAGAAGGAGGCGTCCTGGAAAAGAGCCAATGGCCGATGGAAGGCAACGCCCCCAAAGCACCCCAGGGGCGAATCCCCAAGAAGTGCAGGAAAAGATCAGGGCTCATGAGGCTAAAATCCAAAGGCTGAGGCGTGATTTGGAGGCTCACCAAGCCACCAGACCCCACATGCCTCCTAGGGGGAGATATCCTCCTCCTATCATAGACCTGGATGGTCCGGTAAGAAGAAGGGCTGCTGTCCCAAGAACTGATCCAAGCAATCTCCTTCCCCTTGGAGATCCTGATGATCCAACTCCACCCTTCACAGAAGAGATAATGAATGCCCATATCTCAAGGAAATTCAAGATGCCCACTATCAAAGCCTATGATGGCACGGGAGACCCCGCTAATCATGTTAGGACATTCTCTAATGCACTGCTGCTGCAACCCGTGAATGATGCTATAAAATGTCGGGCCTTCCCTCAAACCCTGTCGGGAATGGCTCAAAGATGGTACAGTCGCCTACCCCCAAATTCTATTGGATCATTCAGAGAATTAAGTCAGGCTTTTATTAAGCAATTCATCAGTGGAAGAGTCCATGAGAAAAGTTCAGCATCTCTTATGAGTCTTGTGCAGGGAGCTAAGGAATCCTTAAGAGATTACCTGAATCGTTTTATAAAGGAGGCTTTAAAAGTCCCAGACCTTGATGATAAGGTAGCCATGATAGCACTGCAACAAGGAACTAGGGATGAGTTTTTCAAGATGTCTTTGGCCAAACGACCCCCTGAGAGCATGTTGCAGCTCCAAGAGAGGGCAGGGAAGTATATCAAGGTTGAAGAAAGTATGAGGAAGACCGTAGTAAGTAATGAGCCCACTGGAGGCAAGAAACGAAAAACTGATTTAGAGTATATCGCTAAGGACAAATATCCTAGAACCGAACAAAACCCTGATTCAACCCCCAAGAAGGGAGGACCTGGGCAAAAGTTCACTGAATACGCTAAGCTGAATGCTCCCAAAAGTCAGATTTTGATGGAGATTGAGAAAGACAGAGATATTCGCTGGCCTAAGCCCTTGAAGGCTGATCCTGCCAAGCTAGATAAGGGCAAGTATTGCAGGTTTCACAAAGATGTTAGCCATGACACCGATGAGTGTAGGCAATTGAAAGATGAAATTGAGTTTTTGATTCGAAAAGGAAGATTAAACAAGTATACTGGAGATGGAGGGGACAGAAATAATAATGGAAGGAAGAACTTTGAAGATCGTAGGAGGGACCAAGACGATCAGGGGTGAAACCCCCAGCCTAGAGGACCAGTTATAAACACCATTTATGGAGGGCCGAGACCTCGAGGGCCTGTGATAAACACAATCTTTGGAGGTCCAACTGCTGCTGGATTGTCCAAAAATTCCAGAAAGGCATATACTAGAGAGGTTATGCATATTGTTGGAGAAGCCCCGAAGAGGGCCAGGACAGAAGTAACATTGGCTTTTGATGATTCCGACCTAGAGGGTGTGAAGTTTCCCCATGACGACCCGCTGGTCATAACACCAATAATAGGAAATAGCCCGGTTAAGAGGGTCCTTGTGGATAATGGTGCTTCTGTGGATATCTTGCTCCACGACACCTTTCTAAGGATGGGGTATAACGACTCCCAGTTAACACCAACCGACATGCCGATATATGGATTTGCTGGAGTAGAATGTCCTGTGGAAGGGATAATCAAATTGCCAACCACCATAGGTACGGAGCCAAGGCAAGCAACGCAGATGCTGGATTTCGTGGTGGTAAAGGCTAGTTCAACTTATAATGCTATCATGAGGAGAACAGGGATACATGCCTTCAAGGCAGTCCCCTCTTCCTACCATTCAGTCATGAAGTTTCCCACCCGAAACGGGATTGGAGAAGAGAGAGGAGATCAAAAAATGGCTAGAAGCTGTTATGTGGCCTCTTTGAGGGCAGATGGAGTCGGGGGGCAGGTTCTTCCTATTGAAGATATGGATGTTCGAGAAAATGATGAGAATAGAGGAAGGCCAGCAGAAGAATTGGTTTCGGTTCCTTTAGACCCCGAGAATCCTGAGAGGACGACTTTCGTTGGAGCCACATTAGAGGAGCCCCTTAGAGGGAAGTTAATGAAATTTTTGCAAGAAAATAGTGATGTGTTTGCATGGTCAGCAGCTGATATGCCAGGCATAGACCCGGAGTTAATTACTCACAAGCTAAACGTAGATCCAACCCGGAAGACAGTGAAACAAAAGAAAAGAAATTTTGCCCCGGAAAGACAAGAGGCTATAAAGCAGGAAGTGGAAAAGCTCTTAGAGGCTGGTTTCATTGAGGAGATTCAATTTCTGGAGTGGTTAGCAAACCCTGTAATGGTAAAGAAGGCTAATGGAAAGTGGAGGATGTGTATAGACTTCACCGATCTGAATGATGCATGCCCCAAAGACTGTTTTCCGCTGCCTAGAATTGATACTTTGATTGATGCCACCGCTGGACATGAGATGCTGAGTTTCATGGATGGGTTTAGCGGATACAACCAGATCAAAATGCATAAGGATGACATTCCAAAGGTATCATTTATCACTGACTTTGGTGTTTATTGTTATCTTGTTATGGCGTTTGGTCTCAAGAATGCAGGAGCCACCTATCAAAGGTTGGTAAATAGAATTTTTAAGGATCTTATTGGTAAGACTATGGAAGTCTATGTTGATGACATGTTAGTCAAGAGTCTAGTAAAGACTGATCATATAGCCCATTTAAGGGAAGCTTTTGAGGTCCTGAGGTACCACAAGATGATGTTGAATCCGACGAAGTGTGCTTTCGGAGATTGATGGTCTCGAAGAGGGGAATTGAGGCAAACCCCGATAAAATAAAGGCAATCCTGGACATGGAACCCCCCAAAACTGTCAAGGATGTTCAGAAGCTCACAGGAAGGGTTGCTGCGTTAGGACGATTCATCTCCAAGTCAGGAGACAAATGCTTGTCATTTTTCAAGTCACTAAAGAACATCAAAGACTTTGTATGGAGTGAGGAAAATCAGAAGGCATTTGAAGAGTTAAAGAAGTATATGGGCCAGGCCCCGTTGTTGGCCAAGCCAGTTCTGAATGAAGTTTTATTCTTGTACTTGGCTGTTTCAGAGAGCGCCTTGAGCGCCGTGTTGGTTAAGGAGGAACTGAAAGTCCAGAAACCCGTAAAATATGTTAGCAAACTTTTGCATGGTGCTGAGTTGAATTATTCAGCCATTGAGAAATTCGCTTTAGCCTTGGTAATGGCTTCAAGAAAGCTGCGTCCTTATTTTCAAGCTCACCAAATTGAAGTGCTAACAAATCAGCCACTGAGACATATCATTCACAGTCCCAAGGCAAGTGGGAGACTGATTAAGTGGGCAATAGAGTTGGGAGAGTTCGATCTCAAGTATAAGCCACGTACGGCCATAAAAGCCCAGGCACTAGCTGACTTCGTGGTGGAATGTACCATACCCAACCAAGAAGTCGGGGGGCAGGAAGATACCATACCTCAAGACAAGGGAGTCGACAATGGGGACAAGGAGAAAGAATATTGGGTTCTCTATTTTGATGGAGCATCAAAAACAAATTCCAGTGGAGCAGGGTTGGTTTTGCAAAGCCCTGATGGGTTCTTAATTGAGTATGCTATGAAGCTAGACTTCCCAACCACAAACAATGAGGCAGAGTATGAAGCCCTGATTGCTGGCCTTGGTCTAGCTGGGACACTTAGAGTCAAAAACTTAAAGGTCCGTGGAGACTCGAAGCTGATCATATCCCAGGTAAAGGGAGAATTTGAGGCAAGGGATGATACGATGGCTAAGTATGTTCGCCTAGTAAGGGCTGTGATGACCCAATTTGATGAATGCCATGTTGAACACATTCCAAGGGAAGAAAATGCTAAAGCAGATGCGCTATCAAAGTTTGCTTCATCTGAGATTGAAGAAAGTTCAGGAAGTGTGTACTTCCGTGTTTTGAAGACACGAAGCATAGATGTTAAGCTTGTGGCTCCCATAGGCTTGGGGACGTCATGGATTGATCCCATCAAGGCTCACATTCAGACCGGTTGGTTGCCAAGTGATGCAATTGAGGCACGGAAGTTAACTGTTCGAGCACTAAGGTACTCTTTGATAGATGGGATTCTATATAAAAGATCTTTCGTGGTTCCTTACTTGAGGTGTCTCAGGCCCGATGAGGCACGCTTAGCTCTTGAGGAAGTGCATGGTGGTATTTGTGGGCAACACTTGGGGGGCAGGGCCTTGGCTCATAAGATAACCCGTTTAGGCTTCTATTGGCCAGAAATGATGGCTGATGCCAAAGAATATGTAAAGAAGTGTGATCGCTATCAGAAGCATGCACCAGTCGCCAGACAACCCCCCGAAATGCTGACCTCTATCAACTCACCTATTCCCTTTGCTATGTGGGGGATGGATATTCTAGGGCCTTTTCCTATGGCCACAGCACAAAGGAAGTTTCTGATTGTAGCCATTGATTATTTCACCAAGTGGATCGAAGCCAAACCTTTGGCCAAAATCACAACTAAGCAGGTTGCACAATTCCTGTAGGAAAACATTATGTGCCGATATGGAATTCCCCGTATCCTCGTCACTGACAATGGAACACAATTCAACAACGAGGAATTCAAGAAGTATTGCGAAGAAAATGAAATTGAGTTATGGTTCACCTCTGTGGCTCACCCGCAAGCCAATGGGCAAGCGGAGGTAGCAAATCGGATAATCCTGGATGGACTAAAGAAGAGGATCGAAAAGTCAAAAAATAATTGGGTGGATGAGATACTTCCCATATTATGGGCCTATAGGACTACCTATAGAGTCACGACAGATGCAACTCCTTTCATGTTGGCATATGGGGCAGAAGCAGTAGTTCCCGTGGAGATATCACATTCCTCTCCAAGGATTCAGGCTTTTGATGAAAAAGAAAATGAAGAAGGGCAGAAGTTAGCCCTGGATTTAATCGATGAAGTGCGAGATAAAGCACATGCGAAGATAGTAGAATATCAGAAAAAAGCTTCATTCTACTACAACTTAAGGGTTAAAGAGAGGTTTTTTAAACAAGGTGATCTAGTTTTGAGAAAAATAGAGGCTTCTGGTGTCGGACAGAAAGGAAAGCTCGCCCCGAATTGGGAAGGGCCGTACAGAGTCAAGAGCGTTCAGGGTAGAGGAACCTACAAGCTGGAAACTATGGATGGTTTTGAAGTCCCGAGGACCTGGCATGCACAAAACCTGAAGGTTTACTACGTGTAAGATAGGTGAAGTACGATTCTCACTTGTCATTGACAAGTAGGTTTAAAAGCACCTTGAAGCTTTGCTTGCATAGGATTTTATATTCCAGTAGAATTTACATTGTCTAGTTATTGTTGATTAGGGTCGAACCCATGCTATGTAAGGTTTTGGAAAACCAGACTTCATATTAAAGAGTTTGAAATTATTTCTATCTAAGGATGTTTAAAGTTCAAATGCGTATTAAGATTTTAAAGTTAAAACAGAAAAAGGCAAGAAAAGCAACGTATAAAACATAACCCCGAAGGGTAACAAGTTCTGATATAAATAAAGTTCAAAAAGAAGATATACAAAAAGCTAGGCCTTGGAAGGCTGAGATTCCTCAGAACCACTATCCGAAGTTTCTTCGGAAGTTTCAGTCGTTTCTTCGGACGTCTCGGTCGTCCCCTCCGAAGTCCCTGTAGAAGTTCCCTCGGCAGGAGATGATGGCGGTTGAGGCGCTGCTTTGGGAGATTCTTCCACCCTGGCCTTCTTAGCGACAGGCTCGAATTCCTCCTCGGAGGAATCTTCCTCCTCTCCATCCTTGATCATGCCAGCAAGCTTTTTAGTAACACCTCCAAGCTCTGGAACCCGCACTGGGCAAGGAAAGGGCGACTGCTCAAGGACCTCGGGAAACTCATCCTGGATGGACTCCACAGCAGCGTCCCGGCCTTCCTTATAGCTAACAGGATGAAGAAGGGCGTCATGCTCCACCATCAAGTCTTTGAATTCTTGAGTGTCCATCCAGCCATCAAAGGCTTTTTCCTTCTGCGCCTTCAAGATGACATTTTCAGCCCGGGCCGTCTCCAGGTCAGAAGTGGAAGAGGCCAATTGAGCTTCAAGGGCCTCAATTTTTTGATTGGCCTCCTCCAACTTCTTGTTGGCATCTTCCAGGCCAACCTTCCAAGCCTTGGCTTGGTGAATTGCCCCTTGAAAATGGGCGTTAGCCTGCAAGAGAAAACAGCAAAGGTTTAGAAAAGAAAGAAAAGAGAATTGTAAAAGGCATAAGTAAAGTACGTACCGTCGCCAGAGCTTGGGCTCCAAACAGCTCATTCCCCTCCAAGTCCTGTTGAAGGACAAAATCTTGATAATCCACCGGGGAAATGGAATGCTTAGACCATTCCTTGGACAGCGCCGTGCTGCCCACAATTGAGTCATTTCCCCGGATCCCCCAAGCAGGTTGAAAATAGGCACCTGGCCTCTGCTTGGTGCGCAGAACTTGGCTGGGGCCTTCCTCATCTGGCTCCGTTGCCCGAAGAAGGAACTCCGGGAAGCGGTTACCCAGTCGAGGGTCCTTGAAGATCTTCCCGGCCCTCTTCATCCTGGTTGTCTCCAGGTCCTTCGGCTTGGTAGCCTCCTCAATCTTCTCAGCCACTGCAACAAACAAAGTCAGTTGAAAATCAATGAAATAAAAGTGCAGGAAATAAAGGAGATAAGAAAGGGAACTTACTTTTCTTATTAACGGGCGAAAGGCCGCGTTCTACCAGGACGGTCTCCCGGATAAGGTCCCAACAATGGAAAGTGCGTTGTCTTGCGTAAGGAGGTTGAAACCTCTAGCCTCCTCCTCAGACAAAGTTATGTCATTCGGGCTCCCGTCTACGGCCAGCCCAAAGGATGATCGAAACAGGGAGCCCCAATCTCCACCTTCCCAAATAACAAACAAAAAATCTTTCTTCCACCCCAAGTTATTGTCAGGGATGGACTTCCCATTCACGATATGGGGGATAGTGGGGCGCTGGTTGATAGAAACCCAACCCGGACTTTTATCAGGGCTGTTTTTGAACTGAAAAATCTTCCTGAAGACAGCAACAGATGTGGGGACGTTGTGCTTGGCGCATTGCGACAGATAGCACAGAATCAACCTCCAGGAATTAGGGGGAAGTTGGCAAGGGCTGATGCCCACATCAGCCAGTAGCAAAGGAATGAATAGATGAAAAGGGAGTCTAATACCTGCCCTCAAAGTATCCCTATAGACGTATAGCGCGTCCTTCTTCCACTGACAGGCCCTGTCGGCCGGACCCGCAAGAACCAGCTTAAAAGGCTCCTTAATTTTGAAGCAGCTGCTCAACTTTTCCAGCTCCTTGGGATCCCGTAAAGCACTGATATGATCGTGCGCGTCCAGATGCGCATCAGACGGATACTCGTCCCCTCGAGTGTTGATCATGTCGATTAAGGAAGTATACCTCGATCGAATAGGAAAATCATTGGACTTTCTAGCCACGTTCATCTTGGCCAAACGAGTCATTCTTTTGTCAGCCATCTGAAAAAAGTATGAGGCACGTAAATAGGCTATCTTAAAATGGCACACAATGGAAAAATAGAAACGAAAAGCAAAGGGAGGAATCTTACCTAAAGAAGCACTCCTGAAAAAGGCTTTGAGCTCCGACTTGCTGTTATTGCTCTGAGAATCTTAGCAGGAGGATAAAGAAGAAAACTAAGAAATGAGAAAGTGAGGAGTAATAGCCTTTCCTCATTCCTTTATATAGGAGGAAAAAGAAGTTGAAGGGACGAAAAGCCCATTAAGAACAAAGGCCCATAAGAAGAGGCCCAGAAAAAAGAACATTCCAGAATATACCTAGGAATTCTAGGGCATTCTAAACAGGGTGTGTTAAGCCTAGCAATATTTGATAAAGCCCAATGAGAAGGCCCAGTAATATTTGACAAAGCCCAATAAAGAGGCCCAACAATATTTGATAAAGCCCAATAAAAGAGGCCCAATAAGATTTGAAAAGGCCCAATAAAAGAGGCCCAATGAGATTTGAAAAGCCCAATAATAGAAGCTCAGTAAAATTTTATAGGGCCCAACAAAAAGGCCAGGCCCAAATCCAATTAGGATTTGGAAAATACAATACCCTAAATTAAAGCTAAATAAAGAGGGCTAGTGAAAGACCAGGAACCAGGTCGAAATCCAGGTCGTGAATCCTGCCCGAAATCTTTCGAGCAGACACCCGAAAATAACGGGTAAAAAAGACCAGAATCCAGGTCGAATTCCAGGTCGTGAATCCTGCCCGAAATCTTTCGAGCAGACACCCGAAAATAACGGGTAAAAAAGACCAGAATTCAGGTCGAATTCCAGGTCGTGAATCCTGCCCGAAATCTTTCGAGCAGACACCCGAAAATAGCTGGAATAACTGGACTGAATTGAGGTCGAAGCTTCGACCAGGAATGAGGTCGAATAAACCAAGCATCTTTCAAAAAATGGGGATTAAAAACCCAGGTCGAAGTTCGACTAGGATCCTGGTCGAATTCCAGGTCGTGGATCCTAGTCGAAATCCTTCGACCAGGAAACAAGAAAATCAAGGAATTTTCGAACAGGATTCAGGTCGAAATATCGACTAGAATCCTAGTCGAAATCCTAGTCGATAGGCTCATGACAAGAAGCTAAAAAAAAAAAAAAAGGTGGAATTTTCGACCTAGATCCAGGTCGAATTTTCGACTAGGATCCTGGTCGAATTCCAGGTCCTAGATCCAGGTCGAAATTTCGACTAGGATCCTGGTCGAATTCCAGGTCGTGGATCCTAGTCGAATTCCTTCGACCAGGATGACAAGGCTGGCCCCTATTTTCGACTAGGATCCAGGTCGAAATTTCGACTAGGATCCTGGTCGAAAAAAAGGGCTGGAAATTTGAAGAATCCAAAAAATAGGGAAAATTCCAGAAAATAAGGAAAAATCCCAGAAAATTAGGGAAAATTCCAGAAAATAAGGAAAAATCCCAGAAAATTAGGAAAAATTCCAGAAAATAAGGAAAAATCCCAGAGAATCCCAGAAAATTAGGGAAAATCCCAGAAAATTAGGGAAAATCCCAGAAAATTAGGGAAAAATCCCAGAAAATTAGGGAAAATCCCAGAAAATTAGGGAAAAATTCCAGAAAATTAGGGAAAAATCCCAGAAAATTAGGGAAAAATCCAGAAAATAAAGGAAAAATCCCGGAAATAAGGGAAAAATTCCTGGAAATTAAGATAATTCCTGAATAAAAGGAAAAATTCATTGTAAATGTGTAGGTCGCTCCACACTTTACGGAAAAACGAAACCCTGTAAGGGAACAAATAGACTTAACTTCTGCGAAACCTAATCAATGTTTCCCAAAAGTTGGGGGGCAAATGATAGGGATAAATAAATTATGATTGTATAATTAAATACTGCATTAATTGTACAAACTGTGGGCTGCTAGGCCCAATAAAAAGATATATGATACTCAGACCAGAAAGGTTAAGCCTGATGGACCAGATCAGGCCTGATGGAATAAAAAAGGCCCAAAAACCCTGATTATTAATTAATTTCGTAATTAATTAATAAGGGACAAATCAGATGTTGAAAAGAGTCCCGATAAGGATATAAATCCTTGGAGAATAGCCTCAAGGGGACCTAAAAGGATAAGGAATCAGTTTCCTACTACCTAGGACTCCAAAGTCCATTCTAATTATGAGACTTGCCCACCAAGTCTCCTATACCAAGTCCAATTCAAGGACTCCCAACATCTATATAAGGGGTCTCACCCCCACCAATCAGAACTACGTTTTTTGGCTTGATTCTCTAATTCACAGAGATACGTAGGCATCTCGTAAAGGCAGATCGAGTCACGAAACACGAGAGCAGCCATTAAAGGCCTTGAGCTCCCGAATCTTAATATTAAATACAGCAAGTAATAACCTTAGTTTTTTATCCACAACAGTGAGGAATATTGTTTCTATTCCTATGTTGGATGTGGATGGTTTTTCATTTATTATTAAGAATAATGAATGTTCTATCCTTAGAGATAATGTTCTTTTTGAACGTGGCATTTTAAATAATGGTCTGTATGTGTGTGATGTAGAGCATGATTTACTTCAGATTGAACAAACTAATTAAAGAAAATGAGATGATGAAAATCTGACCTATTTATGGCACTGTAGGCTAAGTCATATTAGTGAAAATAGACTTCGGACATTGCATAAGGAAGGGTTACTTGACCCCTTTGATTTTGAATCATATCCTACATGCGAGTCTTGTCTATTGGGTAAAATGACCAAATCTCCATTTAGTGGACATGGAGAAAGGGCTGTAGATTTGCTAGGATTGGTACACACAGATGTATGTGGACCAATGTCTACGCAAGCCATGGGTTGATTTTCATACTTCATTACTTTTATAGATGATCGATCTAGATTCGGATATGTGTATTTGATGAAACACAAGTTTGAAGCCTTTGAAAAGTTCAAAGAATATAAGTATGAAGTGTAGAAACAAACCAAATATAGTATTTAACTCTTCGATCAGATCGAGGTGGTGAATACTTGAATGTAGAGTTTCTAGATTATCTCAAAGAAAATGGTATAGTCTCCCAATGGACTCCTCCATATACTCCACAGTTGAATGAGGTACCTGAAAGGAGAAATCGAACTTTATTAGACATGGTTCGGTCCATGATGAGCTATGCGAATCTTCCAGTATTCCTATGGGGTTATGCATTGGAAACCTCAGCATATTTATTGAATAAGGTGCCTTCTAAATCTGTTCCTCAAACACCATATGAGATATGGAAAGAAAGGAAACCGAGTCTTAAACACGTTAAGATTTGGGGATATCCAGCTTATGTCAAGAAAGTTGACCCAGATAAGCTGGAATCTCGATCCGTAAAATGTAATTTTGTGGGATATCCTAAAGAGACTTTGGGGTATTACTTCGACACCGATCATCGGGTGTTTATCTCCAGACATGCTACCTTCTTGGAAAAGTAGTTTATCCTTGAAGGAAACAGTGGGAGCAAAATTGAACTTGATGAAGTTCAAGAAGCACAAACTACTACGGATCAAGTGGAAACACCTGTTCAGACTGAATAACCTACTATGGAACAGCCCATTCGTAGGACAGGGAGAGTGTCTCGCCAACCTAAGAGGTATTATGGCCTTGTTATTGAGAATGGCAATGAGTTGTCAATCATTGATGATGACGACCCTGTGACCTATAATGAGGCTATGAGTAGTGTTGACTCAGAGAAATGGCATAGTGCCATGAAATCCGAAATGAAATTTATGTATACCAACCAAGTATGGACTCTGGTTGAGGCGCCTGAAGGTGTTAAGCCTATTGGGTGCAAGTGGGTATACAAGAGAAAGATTGGAGCAGATGGCCAGGTGGAGACCTATAAGGCCAGGCTCGTGGCAAAATGATTCAAACAAAGGAAAGGGATTGACTTTGATGAAACTTTTTCTCCTGTAGCCCTATTAAAATCAATTCGGATTTTGCTTGCGATTGCTGCTTACTACGACTATGAGATCTGGAAAATGGACGTGAAAACGGCCTTCCTCAATTGGGAACTTGAGGAGGAAGTGTATATGACACAGCCAGAGGGTTTTCTTTCCAAGGGAAATGAACACCTAGTATGTAAGCTGATGCGAACCATATATGGTTTAAGGCAAGCTTCTCGTAGATGGAACGTCCATTTTGATGAGACAATCAAAGAGTTTGATTTTATCAAAAAACATAGATGAACCATGTGTCTACAAGAAGGTTAGTGGGAGCGCGATAACATTTCTTGTATTGTATGTGGATGACATACTTCTTATAGGAAATGATATACCGATGTTACAATCAGTCAAAGTATGGCTATCAAAGAACTTCACCATGAAGGACTTGGGAGAAGCATCCTACATTCTCGGTATGAAGATCTATAGAGATAGATCTAGAAGAATGATAGGTCTTACCCAGGGTACATACATCCAGAAAGTGCTTAAAAGGTTTAGCATGGAAAACTCCAAAAGAGGTCTCATACCGATGAGCCATGGAGTGTCCCTTTTCGAAAAAAATGTCTCCTAAGACACCTGAGGAAAGAGAGCGTATGAGTAAGATTCCTTATGCTTCAGCAATAGGATCTATCATGTACGCGATGTTGTGTACAAGGCCTGATGTTGCTTATTCAATTAGTGTGACGAGCAGATATCAGTCAAATCCAGGTGAAGGCCACTGGAAAGTAGTGAAAAACATCCTTAAGTACTTGCGAAGGACTCAGGACATTTTTCTTGTTTTTGGTGGTGAATCTGAGTTGAAAATAGAGGAGATGTCAACGTCGAGAGAGTTGACACACATAACAACGTAGCAGACCCACTCACAAAGCCACTTTCTCAGAGTCACTTTGATCATCATAAAGACAAGATGGGTATTAGATACCAGAGTGATTGGCTTTAGTACAAGTGGGAGATTGAAAGAGATATGTCCTAAGTCCAATCATATATGAGGATTTAGGAATAACTTTTATGTAATCTGTTTTGATTTCATTGATATTAATAAAAGACTTATTTTGTTTTTATTGCGGGCTCTATCTATTTAAATGTTTAAATAAGATATACCACGGTTTAGAGTAAAGCTTTTTATGGATTGTGATGAGATCATAATAATGAGACCTAAAAGATGATAACTCTAAACTTAAATAGTTCCTGGTCGTAGGATTACTAACTGGTAATTAATAATCCGCAAAGATCAGTACATACTATGCTTGCTTCATTATGAAAGATGTCTGTTCTCATAGACATTTGTGTGGTGACACTATAGCTAGTATGTAGGTGCTTATTATAGTATAAGTTCACTGAACATGACTCACACAGCTGAACAACTGATGGAGTTCACTCACGTGTGAGCTGTTGTTCACATAGTGATAGTTGTACAAGTATCCTTAGACTTGAGGTCATCATAGTCATCTTGTGTACACTGAACTATGCTTTGGTTTAGTTCTTAGTCTCAAGGGATAATTATAAGGGCTCTACTGGGTATAGGAATTTATACACAAAGATAGTGTATGATCAATGAAGGATCTACCCCTTCCAGTGTAGGAAGAGAATGTTCAATGCTGATCCACTTATGTTAGTTCAGGAATCTCTGGCCAGAGTGAATAAAATTAGAAAGGAGTTTCTAATTTACATTAAATAGAACTAAGCATAGTGAATGGGAAAGCAAGTGATTAAATAAGATAGGCTTGACACAAGTTCCATGCCTTTTATTTAATCGTGACATTGCAGGGTAGAAGGAATTAATTGTACGATAACTACTCACTGAATAGGTTCTTGGTATTCTAAGCACTGAATTCGTATTATCTGGATAGTCGCGATATGCTGAGAAGTATCCCTCACGATGTAGAATAAATATGATTAATTAATTAATCATATTTAATGAATTAGAGAATTTATATAAATAATGATAAAATAGTTTTATTATTATTTATTTCTACTACCGGCTTAATATTGAACCTACAGGGTCACACCATAAAATATAATGATTTAATGGTGCAAGAATTAGTTAATAATGGCTGATAATTATTTATTTATGAAATAAATAATTAATTGGAAAATTTAATAATTGATTAAATGAGATTTAATTGATTATATATTAATTAAGAAAAGGTTCTTAATATTATTAATTAAGAATTTAATTTTTGGAAATTAAATCAAGAGAGAGAATTATTTCTAAAGTGTTTAGAAAAAGGATTAATAATTAAAAGGTGTTTTAATTATTAATGAGAATAATAAAGGGTTAATAATAATAATATTTTATGGGAAAATTTTTAGCTGAAAATTTTGCCTATAAATATACTATTATAAACCCTATTTTTGCCTAAACCAAAAAGATTTACAAAACCCTAATTCTCTCCATCTCCTCCTCCTTCATTACATCGTTTTCTTGGTGGATACCGGTGGAGTGCTTCACACTTGAGGAGCAGCTGCTAAGGATCTCCCTTCATCATTTTTGGATTGCCATTAAAGACCTCCATCTTTCCATTAACATAAAGCTTCTTAAGGTAAACATACTGAACTACGAATTAAATATTACTTTTCGCATGGATCCTGCGGAGGGTTTCATTTTTTTAAGATTTAAATATACGTTTTCGTTGCGTTTATGTGCTAAAAACCCTTCACAAATCCTATTGAAGTCTTAGATTTAAATCTTTGACTATCTAATATCTCCTTCTGAGTCAAAGCTGCATTCTTAAACGCCTGTAACTTCTTCTCTAGGTCAGCAATTTGGGTTCTAAGAATGACTTCTATGTCTGCATTGCACTTAACCTTATTCTATAGATATTCATTCTTTTGCTTAAGGTCTTCTAGTCCAACTACCATCAATTCTAGTTCTTCATTTCTAGAGGTTAAACTCTCATATTTAAGAACTAACTTATCATTTTCCATTTTATATACAAGCATGTTAGTATGAACATTATACAATTCTAAAGTAAGTTCATGCACAGTAGATTTATATTAAGATATAGACATATCTATAGTGGTAAGTTCAGGAACCTGAGATGATTATGGTGATTACTCTGCAGAGTCTGCCATAAGAGCCAGATTTACATACTCTTCCTCTTCATCTGAATCAGTATCATCCCATCTTTTTCCTTCAGCAATGTACGCTCTTCCCTTTTCCTTTACCACATAAGCATTCAGCTTCTGTTTCAGCTTCTCATTCTTCCTTTTCAGATCTTCATAAGTTTCCTTCTTTTCATAAGAATCATTTGACTTTGCTGCCTTGGGTTTTCTGCAATCAGATGTAAAGTTCCCTAAGTCATTGCAGTTGTAGTATCTTGTTTTGCTCCTGTCTATCAAGCTTGACTTGTAGCCTCCTCTGGAGCTTGACCCTGATGAGTAGCTTCCTTTCTGAAATCTCCCTGATGAACCCCTTGGTTTATAGTTGGGCTTTCTTCTGAATCTAACATGACTAAATTTTGCAGCCATGTAGGCCATATATTTGTCCTCCAACTGTTCCAGTTCTTCTTGAGTATTGAACTCACTTTCATCCTCTGGCTCACCATGAGCAATTTCAGCTACGACAATTTCTTTGATTGTTGAGGAGGGTGCAACTTTATTTTCTTGAGCTTCAGGTTCACGAACTACAAGTGCAGTGGTTTTTGCAAGTGTCGTACTCTTACTATCAAGAGAACCAGGTCCATAGATAATAGCTCTATGCTCTTGCTCCAGCTCATTTGTTCTCAGCTTTCCATAGATCACATCTAGAGACATAGTGATAAAATTTGCTCTTTCTCTGATTGATGTGTTCTTTTGTTCCAGGTGAACTGGGAGCGTTAACATAAACTTTCTGTTGGACTCACGTATAGGATAAATTTTCCCTTGCAGCTTTAATTCGCTTAACAGTCTTGTATATCTCTCAAAGAGTGAAGACAGTGCTTCTTCGGGTAAAAGTTTGAATGCTACTGAGTCTTTAGAATATCCATCTGTTTTCTTTGACTTCTTCTGTACCTTCCATTAAAAGCTCAATGGTTTCCCACATATCTTTCGCACTGTTACTTCCTAGAAGTTGATGACTCATATCTTTATCGGTCGATTCCATAATTATGAGTTAAAGGCTTGTGTCCAGATTTATCAACTCCTTGTCAGTTTCCGTATATTTAGACGGATCCCTGGGAGTGGATGAGGAAGGAATTCTTACACCAGTTGTGGTTATGGATTTAACAACTACTTTCATCGAAACATAAGGTCCATTCAGTTATTTCCCAATGTAAAGTGGATTCGAAACTTTCATAAACATCATCATCTTTTTCTTCCATACGTTATAATTATCTCTATCGAAAGGGGGAACCTTTATACTTCCAATTCTTTGGTTGTTCATCATCTTGGCGGAATTAAATGATTTAAAGTTCAAAAATTTCAAGAAATGAGAATTCTTGAAAATTAAAAAATTCAAGAATTTTTTTTAAGAACTTGTTTCTTTCTCCGGATCTTGATTTTTATGTCAATCAACAAGCTCTGATACCAATTGTTAGTCCCAAAGTATCGTAGAAGGGGGGGGGGGGTTGAATATGATACCTACAATCTTTTTCGATTCGTTTCAAGTTATTCGTTAAAAGTACGGAATCAAAATAACACAAAACAATTCGAGGAAATATTGTTTTATTAATATAAACCTTGAGATTGCTACAATCTAATCAAAGTATTGATTAGCTACAATAAATTCAGCAGCATAACAATGTGTTTCCAAGAGTAATAAATATGAAGCTTTAATGGAGCTCTCGTAAGCTTTCTGTATTTGCTGAAGAAGATAACTAATTGAATGAGAATTCATTCAATTTGTTTTGTAGTCTTTCAAAATTCAATGGACAGGTGGCCAATTCTTGTCCACTCATTTCATTAAATTTGCTGCACTTCAAATCAGTGAATAACACATCTATGGTGACAGCTCTGTGGCGATAGCTTCCCTGTGCCTTTTCTGTGGCGATAGCTCTGTGGCAATAGAGTTTCCTTGAGCATTTCTCGGTGGTGACAGCTTTGTGGCGACAAACTCTATGGTGATAGTTGCCTTGAGCATTTCTCTATGGTGACATCTCTGTGGCGACAAGCTCTATGGCGACAGTTGCCTTGAGCATTTCTCTGATAACACCTTTATGGCGACAAGTACTCCTATGGCGACTAGTATAAAGAGAGCTGTCATGACTTAGAGTATTTTAGCTCTTTTTCAAACCATTCTTCAATGTATCAATCATTTCTCTTCTATAATTGAATCAAAATACTTTCTTGAATACTGATGTTTAGTTCACTGGTCTGGTTCACAAACAGCTAGCATTGAGAGGATCCTAATTCAATCTGTCTTGTGTTTCTGAGTTGATACAGATTGATGTTTATCCATTGCTTCTCTCACTGAACCCTTGATCTGTAACACTTGAAATCAATACATACAACTGATGCTTAAAGTCCCTTGATGTCTTATTCTTCATGGCTGCTTGAACATGACAATGAACTTCTTCCCATGATCTGTTGGAGGACTTAATGAGTCAATTACATCATTTGGTTCTTTGTGTTTATCCTATCTTCATCTGTACGGTTCCTGTGCTTCACAGTTTAATATTGTTTATCTGTTTCTGTGTTCATGTTGAGTTATAAATCCTCGATTACATGTTACATTACATTATGCTTTACACTCCCGCTCATCTAAGTTTGAGATTTTATTGATTGCTTCCTGGAACCGCCTTATATAGTCTGAGAGAGTCTCGTTGTCATACTGGCATATGGTTTCGAGATGGCACATGTGCAGCTCATGTGTCTTGTTTGCTCGGAACCTCCTAAGGAAGGGCCCTCGAAACTCTTTCCAGCTGTGGATGTAACGCCCTCCAGACCCGGGATATAAGTCTGGGGGTTACTAGCTAATCACCAAACCTTTACAATCTGATTTACAAATAATAAAGAAATGAATCTAAACCCCTTTAACACTAACCATGATCTTTTTAGGTTAAAGTATGAAAACAAGAACGACTAACTACTTTTATTGCAAACCAAATTCAAAATCTCACAAACTCTCTTTATTACAGACCATTGTCTAATCATTTTTAAACTAAGTTCATCTTTTATTCAAACACACACACATTAACTATCTACACTCCACCTGTTCGGGCAACTCAAAGCTTTCTTCCTAGATTGGGATCAACACCTTGGGTATGAGAGGATCCCGAGGCTTGACCCGCTTCTTTACCACTCGAGTCCTGATGGGTTTGATATTCCTTCTTAAATGGAAACAATAAGGTGGATAACAACAAAAGGCTTAGCGAAAAATTGCTCAACAAGTCTGCAAAAATATAAACAGTGTTACAGCAATTTAAATGAATCCATAACCCGGGTATATCTGCAAAGATATAACCCCACAAGAATAGAAAGAAGGCCATTACTGGCGAATACAAATGAACTAAACTGGAAAGAAGTTCGTATCTATACCCTGCTGATCAGCCAGGATACAGTGCAGATCTATATCCCACTATATAGATCCCGCCGGGCACCCAGGCACCACAGCCCATCTCAAGGATCCGGTTATGTCCCGGTCCTTAGGATTAAGTAAACTTAATCCCCAAAGTATCATTATCCAATTCACGGAATATCAACCGGAACAATCGGTATACTTTGATATATTCTAATCACCAGAATATATAAATAATTGTGAGTAACAATTGGAGTATGAACAATGAATTCAAATGAAAAGGATAAATCAAGACTCGAAATGAAATATGAACAAGAGAATCAAAAGAGTACAAGCGTGATAAGAATCTGAAGAAATATATCACTATTCTGAAAGTAGAATAGGGGAAAAACTTGCCTTCTGCGCGACTCACTGCAATTAAATCACCTTCGTCTATCACCTACTCAACCTGCCTTGCTGGCTTAGCTTATGTCTGATTTGGAGGTCGAAATCACGATCAAATCTCCGGTTGAAATCAAGAACACCAAACCCTAATTTCTGGAAATTTGGGGAAATTGCAGAATTTTTCTGATTTTTCATTAAATAATTAAGAATAATTAGGGTATTTATAGTATAAAAAATAATACCCCTAAATAAAATTAAGGGGCAAATTACACATCTAATAAAAATATTTGGCCCTAATTTTTATAATTTTTTAGTATTAAAATTTAATTTATAAATATTTTATATATACGATATATATGCCAAAATTTCCCAAAAATTGTGAATAATGCAAAAATATAAAGAAATGGTATAAATGAAAGTCCTATAATTTTATAAAAATAAAAATATGATTTTTGTGGAGTTTTTAACACCCAATGGGGCCCGGAAAAGTCATTTTTCGCAAAACGAGAAAATTTATAAAATGCCTAGATGTTCAGAATAATGCGATGGTAAAAGCGGTTTAATGAAAAATAAGGCCCATTATTTTATTTGAAATACTTGCTTTAAAATCATGGTTTGGGTCATAAAACGTTTGAAATGAAAGCGATAAATGAAAAACAAAATATCTTAAAAATACCGGAATGACACAGAATGCACGTAACACGTAGCAATTAGGGTTTGATAGATAATTACACATAATGACACATTAATACACATAATTTATTATAAATATAATATAATACATACGTAAATTTCTCAAACGTTACATCATTCCCCCTTAATAGGATTCTGTCCTCAGAATCTCACTATGAAAATAAATGAGGATATTTCTCTAACATTTCACTCCCAAGTTCCCAGGTTGATTCTTCAACCATAGGGTTTCTCCACAAAACTCGCACTAAAGATACAGACTTATTTATCAACACTTTCTCTCGCCGATCTAAAATTCTTATCGGTTGTTCTACAAAAGACAAATCAGGTTGGATATCTATCGGTTCATACTCGATTATATGCCTAGAATTAGGTTTATATCGCTTAAGCATCGACATGTGAAACACATTGTGAATATGTTGCATATGAGGCGGTAAAGCTAATTCGTACGCAACTTTTCCCACTTTCTTCAAAATTTCAAATGGTCCGTGTAATAACCCCAATTTTTGGAAAATTTTGAAACCCTTATGAATAGTAATTTTGCAGATTATGCTGAATGAAAAAACTTTTAATGCCACACTATGTAGGGGTTCTGTTATTGATCTTCTGGGATATTATTAGTACTCTATGTGGTATATAAGTGTATGTAAAGATCGTCAGAATCCAATTCCGAACACTTTGATTTTTCCCGGAAATCCACTAGATACGGAAAGAATTGAGTATAAGGTAACAGGATAAAAAGGATTTAAATTAAAGGATTATAAGAGAGGATCAAAAAAGGAATATAATGTATTGAGAAAGGTTAAGGAAACCCAAGTAATAAGATCCCGGGTATGATCCCTCAAACGAGAAACGAGAACGAAAGTTAAGCGAACCACAAAATAAATAAGCGACCAAGAGACAAGCTTGTACAAGAAGCCAATGATTGTGACATCATCAAACCACAAGGAAAGGACATGTGTTAAAAATATGACACAAGCATGGTGACATAAGCATGACAAAAAGAAGTGTGTTGTTGGTTGATTCTTGGCCATGCAAAAGTTACCATGGTAAAAGATCAAAATTTGCCAAGCCAAAAAGGAAATCAACCAAGCAAAATATCATAACACAAAAATTAAAAATTTGAGCTCCCATGAAGAGAAGCTCTCGGCCAAAACAAACCCAGAAACTTGAAATTCTCATATCTCCTTCAATACTCACTCAAATGTTGTGTTCTATAGCTCATTGGAAAGGTATTGAGATGGCCTACAACTCTTGTTCACAAGTATCATCCAAATAAGCATGGTAAGACCCTCATTTTTACAGTTCTTTCAATCGTACTTTTAGAAATTTCAAAGCCTAACTTTGTGTTCTTGATTTCTTTGGAAAGATCAAGCTTGTAGGAGGCTCCCTACGGCTTCCTAGCAACTTAACACCTAGCAATAAAGGTATAAACTTCAAACCATAGCCTTTACTTTTACTATTAGTGAGTTTGATTGTTGGTTTTCAAAATGAGAAGCATGATCTTTGATTATTAGTAGTTTGATTTGAAATTGGAGTGATTTGGTGAATGAATCTTGTTATAGTTAATAGAACTTCATTGTGGTTGGTTGAGATGAAGAATCTGGAGAATAAGGACTGTTATAGTATTATGTAGTTGAGGTTTTGATGTGTTAATAATTGTGGGTTGTTTGGTGAGGTTTTGGTGTAGTGAGAAACTTGGAAAACTCGTAAATATAGCCGTCGTAATGCCCGTTTTCCTTAGACTGTTGTACATGAATCTCGGACCAGATAACTCACTGACCAATCTTTAAATTTGCCATTTTTAGCTAGATCATGTCGTAAGCTTCGTTTTTGTATGTGGTTCCCTTAGATCCGATTTACGGTTTAGGAGAAACGACCGTTTTAAGTAACGGCGTTTCGCGAACGAATCATTACCCCTCGCCTTACTTTGAAACATTGGTTAAGGACCTTAAATGACTAATTGGGGTATGAAACATTTATTTAAAGTGTAATAGGCAGTTGGTAAGACACTCGCGAAGGAATCGCCTTAAAACTCGTAATAGTTAATTTATTAAAAATGGTGGAGCCGAGGGTACTCGAGCGACTTAAGAGAATCAGTAAGCGCAAAGCGAACGTTAGGACTCTAAATGGTTAAAGTCTAGTTTCTTAAGCGACCGGGGTTTAATTCCGACTTATGTTGTTGTTCATAGGTTATCGGACCCACTCTAAGCTTAAGTCTATCTGGGAGCACTCAGGCAAGTTTTCTATCCGTTATACTGTTGTTGTGATGTATACATTTGTACATGCATTATCCTGTGATAGATGCATAATGGTTATTTAGCAAATGTTGTGATATATTGAAGCATGCTGATATGGTATATATATGCATGCCTGTTTCGTATTCTTGCCATATATATCTGTTGGTTCAGTTGATAATACTTATGCTAGAGAATAGCAGTAATTTGCATATACCCTCAGTATAGGGACCCAAAGGTGAAAACATTTTCTAAAACCGGGAGTCGAGGATCCCGAGTAGATTTTATATATATATATTTATATATATATGGTTATAGTTTTCAAAACTATTAATCGAATAAGGTTTATTCGATAACTTTATTTTATTATTGAATATTGTTTCGAATATTCATCTGAGGACTTATGACTCCTTTATTTTATTATTGAATATTATTTCGAATATTCATCTGAGGACTTATGACTCCTTTATTTTATTATTGAATATTATTTCAAATATTCATCCGAGAACTTATGACTCATTTATTTTATTATTGAATATTATTTCGAATATTCATCCGAGGACTTATGACTCATTTATTTTATTATTGAATATTATTTCGAATATTCATTCGAGGGCTTAAGACTCAGCTTATTTTATTTATTGAATATTATTTGAATATTCATTTGAGGATCTATGACTCCGATTATTTGCTGAGATATATTCTTTATTTTATTAAAGAATAAGGTGTCGATAATCAAACTCACTTTTGATTATTCAAATAAAGATAGTACTTTCGTATAGGTATATCTTTGGTTATTTAATATTCATTTCAAGTATAAGTTTTAAAACTTCTACTTCAATTATTTTTATAAAGATTATTCTTTATGGGAATATTATTTAAATAATAATATTCAGATATTTTCTAATATATTGGGACTGATTTACCTTGTTAAATCAGCCTCACTCCAAACATTCTTAAAAATGTTTTGCGAGTCTTCAAAATGATTTTTAAAAGTTAGAGCGGATCCCAAAACTCCTTTTTATATTTAAGATCCTCCTTTCGAAGGGGATTTAAATACTCGCTCAAAACCTGAGGGATCCGGCTCTGTGGTGTGTTTTATATTCGCAACAAGGTTGCTGTTTTGATAAATGAATTGATTACTTACCCAACACTCGGGAAGTAAAATTCTTGGAACAAGTTAATCCATTAACAGGCATCGCCTGGGAAATATCTGTGAGTTTTCCTTTCCAAATAGATACGACTTCTTGGTGGAGCCGTATCAACAAGTTTCTACTTGGGGAAAGGGGGAACGAGCTTTACGTTTCAGAGTCATGGATTTCATCTGAACTAGGAGTGGCGTAAGTGGTCGAGTGGCGCCGGCCCAGCCTTATTATATTGGCCCAAATGGCCTGGAAGTTCCGCTAAGGCGGTCCATTCCTTAGGAGTTCAGTGTTCGGTTGACAAGTAAATCCGACAGGTTCTCCTCTACATGTAGAAAATGGTGGGGTTGCACTACTACGACTGATCATCGTAAGTGGTCTTCCTGGCGCGGCAAACTCCCGTAATGAGTTCATCATCCAATTGGATATTTTTGCAACACTACCCAGAGCACTTCGATAGAAAGGCTACGGTTGGCCGATTGTTCAGTGTTGGCAGGGTCAAGTTTTCAAAATGATGTTTGTATCAAATGAAGTATCTCGTAACTTCATTTTATTTTGATGATATTTTAAAGATTTAATCTATTCAAATCTGGTCTTGTAGTCTCATCTATGTGATGAACTTTGGAAACTAATTATAACTTGAATGGTGGTAGTTCAAGTAGTATTTGGAAAAGATATAAGTATATTGGAGTATCTTGTAACTTCATCTTTTAAACTTATATCTAGTAAATGATTATCTTATGCATGACAAAGATTTTCAGAAAAACGTTGAGACAAGGTTAGATATATGAGATCACCTTGAAACGATATTTTTATACAGTTATACACTGGAACTCTGTGTGTATTATGCATGGAAGAGGACTTCCAATATTTTGAAAAGTATATATGTATATATATATATACTGAATGTTTTGCGACTTCATCGCATTAAGATATCAACTTGGTTCATTTCTTTTGACCAAGACTTTCATGAGTACTATGAGAAGGCTCATATATTGTTAATCATTATACATATTATTTTGGTGGGCTTGCTGCTCACCCTTGCTTTCTTCTTTCATCACACAACATCAGATAGACAAGATGAACAGGACCAAGCTCCCAATTTGCGAGCGGATAGGAAACGTTCCGCAGTTTCCTATAGGCATTGATGTCGCTGTAGCTGAGGTAGGAGCTACCAATAGGCTAGGCTTTCAACTTTTTATGTACCAGATTTATGTATATTTATGAATTGTAATAATGGCAAAGAAATGTAAATTTATTCAGAAAACCCTTTTTAGGTGTATTGGCATATTGGTGGAATAAAACGACTTGTGATTATTTTTGGATATTCATCTCTGAGACTATAACTTGTGGTGTGTGTGTTTATTGTGGGGTCACAGTACAGAGTAGTTGATTATTTATTAAGATTGGGTGTTATTAAGGGAAATGGAACTCGTGACAACCCGGATCCCCGACCCCGGATTTGGGGGTGTTACAGAAGTGGTATCAGAGCTAAGCGTTATAAACCTCAGAGATGATATGACGTTAAAATAATAAGTTCACTAAGATAATAAGAACTCTTGCCAAGTTCATAGTCGGACTACCTAACGTAGTACTAACAGTTAAAACCCTTATGGAAACCCTTATAAATATCGTGATAGAAGCGTAGTTTGTTATCGTATATGGTAGCGGGACTTCGAACCCTGAGGTTGAGGAGCAACAACGCGATGATGTTTAATTACTTATTGGAGATCAGATTATGGATCCGATATAGCGTCCTAACGAGGGACTGGATGATGTTCATATTGAGGATGTAGCGGTTGAGGATGTTGTCCTCGAAGGGATTGTTGTTGAGGAGGATCCCGTGGGGGATCCTGACAAGAATGAATAAAGGACCACTGAGGAATTGATAACCATGGTTATGGAAACTACCGGAGGTAGGATTGGTCGGTCACTACCAGAGGTTCGTTCAAGTTTGTAAAGATAGTAGCCCCTGTAACGCGGCTTACTCATAAGACTGAGAAGTTCAAATGGATAGAGAAATGCAAGAACAGCTTTCAAAAACTGAAGCAAAGGTTGGTGACGGCTCCTATGTTGGCATTTCCGGATGGAAAAGGAGATTTTGTGATTTGTAGTGACGCTTCGCATAAGGAATTAGGGTGCTTCTTATACAGCACAACAAGGTAATCGCGTACGCATCAAGACAATTAAGGGAATATAAAATTCGATATCCCCACCCATGAGCTTGGGCTCGTGGCAATAGTTTTGCCCTAAAGATTGGAGGCACTACTTGTATGGAGAGAAGTGCGAGATTTACACAAGCCATAAGTTCTCTAGTGCATTTTCACGCAGAAAGAGCTCAACATGCACCAGAGGAGGTGGTTAGAGCTAATCAAGGATTACGATTATGAGATTCTTTATCATCCAGGGAAAGCCAAAATGGTGGCTAATGCCCTTAGTATAAAGGAGAGACTCAAGATGAAAATGTCTTTAGGAGAGTTGATAAGAGATTTTGAGAAAATGGAAATAGAAGTGAAGGTAACCGGAGCCGGTACCGAAACACTGTTTGAGATTGCAATACAGCCCGAATTATCGAAAAAGATCATATTGTGCCAAGAAAAAGTGATGAATGAAGGCAGAGAGTCAATGACTGGAGAAGAGATTAATACCAAGAAAGATGATAAGGGAATACGAGGTATTCCTACAGAATTTGGGTTCCAAACGTTTAAGAGCTTAAGGACTGGATCTTAGATGCAATCCATAGCTCGAGGAATAAAATTTAGGGTAAACCCCGAATGTGATAGTCAGGGAGGTTGCCATTAAGAAAGAAGGAGTCCATAACATAATGAAGTGGAAAACAAAAATTTTAACGTATAAGATAACCCCAAGTATGGGAGAAGGATGAAACATTTCATACTAAGGAAACAGAAAGTTGAGTAAAGAAAGGAGACCTGAGACGGTAATCCTATACGGTAATTCATGGACCTGTCTAAAGAGAACTTAGACTATTATCCCCAACCACCACCCTGAGGAGACAGTGCGGTGGGAAATTCTTTCAGGACCTTTAAGTCGCTAAGCTCTAAGAGTTCCAAGGAACAAGCGAACCCAGTAGAGGCGAGAGTCTGGCTAAAGGAAATATAGGAATCATTTGAGATTCTAAATGTTGGACGAATCACAAAAGACTGTTTTTGTCACTTACCCTTCTAAGAGAGAGGCCACCCGCTGGTGAAAGACCAAGAAAGGCACGGAGCCAGAGGTTAGAATAAACTAATTAAAGTTCAGTCAATTGTTTTCGAGAAATAATTCCCAAGGTTATGGAGATAGTGTAAAAGCTTTAGAGCCAGAACAAAGGCGGACGAGTATGATGAATTATGAAGCTAAGTTGTAAAAGTTGTCAAGATTCGTTCTGATGACAAGAATCCCAGAACGACGTGATGTTTGAAGTCAATGAGTAGTGGGTTCATGAAATGATTGTAATAGAAAAGAAAATAAAAAAAAGAAACTGAAGTGGAAAGGAAAATAAAGACAATAGGGTTTGAGGAATGATAAGGGAGTTGGGTATGAGGAAACCCTAAAGACTCGTAGCAATAGAAATAGAAAAGTATGTAATCGTCAGGATGAGGGTGATTCACCATGAGTTGAAGTTGATGGTTGAAGGCATAAGAGATACATATAGTTTATCCCCTGTAAGTTGGGAGGAGTCGAGGAAACCTTGAGATAGTTTGAAGGATAAATAATGAGACGCGGATAGACTAAGGAGACAAGAAAGTAAGAAATTAGTAAAATTGAATGAAGGAAGTGACCTTCAAGAATGTGAAGTGTAAGACCGGGGGCATGATACCCAGAAAGGGAGACACTAGGTACGAAAGATATCCCAATATTGAGATGACTGTTGAGATAAATAACAAAAGTAAATGAGGAATTATTAAGAAGAAGTTCACGTTGAACATGACCAATATCTTCCAGAACATCCCTGTTGTCATTACCAAATTAGGAAGGAAAAGCGGGTAACCATTGTTATCTTTTGAAGGCCATAAGGGTTGATCTCAGTTTGAATAAGGATGCTATTGTGAAATTGGTATAGACTATCGAGGTGGGAATGATTAAATAAGATAATCTATCAAAGATATATGACTTGATTTATCCATGGAAGGATGCAAGTACCTTTTTAAAGGCGGAATTAAGGATATAACTTCGATAACTTAAGATGAACCCTAGGGGAATGCATAAAGGTTGGCATTTCGCCCTTAATAGGGACACTATAAGTTTTGACAGTATGAATTAGAAAGGATTAAGGTAACAACAACCTTTAAGGATCAGTGGAGAAATTTTTCAGAAGTGTATAAACAATGGTTCTAGTATTAGTAAATGATATTTTGATATGCCTGTATCTAGGGAATACAGGAGGAACGATTTAAGGATAACCTTAGAGGTTTTATTAGGAGAAAGGTAATATTCGAAGTTCTCAAGAATAGAAATTTGATAAAGGAAAAATGGTGTAATTATAATAATGCCAGGTGGGCACGTGTTAAACCATAAGAAGTATAGATTGAACCAATGAAGGTCAGAATTGTTAAAGCAAGAAAGGCCCAAGATAAAAGACGTCCAAAGTACGATCGAGAGTCAGCCATGATAATGTTTACATTTAAAGACTAAGGCAGTGACTTATGGAAAAATGGTGATTTTTTTTATCACAAGGACTTAAGAAAAGCATTTTCACATAAGCAGTGATTTGAAATGAGGTAGAAAAATTTAGTGAAGGTGGTTAAAATGACATTGATTGTAAGGAAATATTACTATCAGGAAAGGCCAAAGAAGTGGCCGACACTTTAAGTGTAAGAAGACAATTATCGGCGCTCGTGCCAGAGGAATACAGTGATACTGGTTAAAGCGATGAAGATTGTATTATGGTTTGAAAGATTGACATTCCTTCTGATTATTGTGCGATACTCAACCGTGATAGTAGTTTGGTAAAGATTTAATTTATAAAATTGCCGTGAGCGGACTATCTATCTTATAAGGTCTTATCTTGAGATAAGCCAGGACCATGTTGCGAAAGGTCTAAATGAACCTTTGAGCTTCATGTCTTCTAATAAAGACATATGGTTAATAATGGTATTAACCTGCTATCGTTGCTTTTATTGAAACTCTCCTGCAATTTTATCTGCTTCATGTCATATGTACGCCAAATTCAGGAGTGTTTTTCATGAATCATGGAATGGTGATTATGTTGCCTCCTTAGAAGAATTCGATACAACATGTATGGACTCCGTATATTTAGCTATTAAGATTTCATAGAAAATGAATGACTACAGTAGGTCAGTGGTGGACCATAGTAATGTAGGAATGATTCTGCGAGTAATGAGCCGATTACAAGCGTGAGAGTTGTATTGGAATGGATGTTGAGATTGAGTATCGCTAATCGGGTCGTGGTGATATATAAGTCATCATTGATAGACTAATTAAGTCGATTATCTACCTATTGAATATTTATTCCTTCTTATCAATAGAGAGTCGTATTACTATACGAGGAAGGTTGCGGTGCAAGCATAAAATTCTAGTAATGATGATGTCTAGGATGAAATCCCAGATTCGATTTTCGATGTCGAGGGAGTTTCAAAGGTGATTGTTTATGAGCTCAAGCAAGAGCATGTGTCCGTAGATTGATGGACGGAATAGCAAAATATTTAGGCATGCAAAATACGATGCTATAATACTTGATGTTGATATATATAAAGGTCTTGTTCTCCTATGACAAACCTCTATAGTTCAGAGGTAGATTCCAAGCCAGATATTGTGGCAGTACTTTTTCATATACAATTCTCTTCAATTCGTTTTTTTCTCTCCTTTTCATTTTGTATAAGCTGAGAAGAACAACCCTTCCAGAAGGGGAGGTATTGCCGAATGACTATCTATATGTGTGATAGAAGCCTAGTAGGATACCATCTATTGTTTAATTGCTTGTCAAGTACTAAAGGCTGGCCACCTTCTGTACTAACTATGTGATGTAACAAGTGTTCATGATCATAGTGATCTCTCAATAAAATCTTTTACTTCTATACGATGGATCAAGCTTTCGAAGATGGAAGCAGCTAGAAAGGAAGTAGTATCAGTGCGGTGGTATTCCGACTCTAACGCGTTCGTGATACTAAGGTTTACGCAATTATTAAAAGGTTATAGAACGCTAACGAGCAAAAGTGTAACCAGTATAATATTAGGTACGAAAGATAGTAATGATTACGAACTGGAAAAGAATGGGTATTGAGAAGCAAAAGCTCTAATGCTAAAAGCTATAATGAGAGTCTGTGTAATAGACTTGAAAGAAATTGGAATGATCACTTAACACGGATTGAGTTTCCTTACGACAATAGATCATATGTCATTATTGAGATGTTGCCTTATGAGATCCTTGAGGGAAGACAATGTCGATCTCCCTTATGTTAGGATGAAATTATAGAGCGCAAGATGCTCGGACCCGCAGTAGTCCAAAGGACCAGGGATTTAATAGATTTAATTAGAGGACGGCTGGTAGTAGCCCAAGATGGACATAAGAAGTATGTTGATTTGACACGAAAGGACAAAGAGTATGAAATAGGGGACCTAGTAATGTTATAGGTATCCCTTGGAAAGGATTGATGAGGTTCGGAAAGAAAGGAAAGCTAAGTCTACAATTTGTCGGACCCTTGGATATATTAAGAAGTATTGGGAAGTTAGCATATGAGCTAGCCTTACCCCAGAACATGTAGCAAGTCATAACGTGTTCCACGTATCAATGTTAAGGAAGTATAATTCGGATGCCAGATAAATAGGGGCATATGAGCACATAGACAAGCAACCCGACGTAACCTATATGGAGCAACCAGGAAGGGTTATAGAGTAAAAAGGAACAAGTGCTTAGGAGAAGGGTTATCAAACTATTCAGAGTTTGATGGAAGAACCATAATGTGGGAAAATGTACTCGAGAGTTAGAAAGTGCAATGTTAAGAAAGTATCCCTATTCATTTTCTATCTGATTCCGGGACGGAATCCTTTTAAGGAGGGGAGACTGTAATAACCCCAATTTTTGGAAAATTTTGAAACCCTTATGAATAGTGAATTTGCAGATTATGCTGAATGAGAAAACTTTTCATGCCACACTATGTAGGGGTTCTGTTATTGATCTTCTGGAATATTATTAGTACTCTATGTGGTATATAAGTGTATATAAAGATCGTCAGAATCCAATTCCGAACACTTTGAATTTTCCCGGAAATCCACTAGATACGGAAAGAATTGAGTATAAGGTAACAGGATAAAAAGGATTTAAATTAAAGGATTATAAGAGAGGATCAAAAAAGGAATATAATGTATTGAGAAAGATTAAGGAAACCCAAGTAATAAGATCCCGGGTATGATCCCTCAAACGAGAAACGAGAACGAAAGTTAAGCGAACCGTAAAACAAATAAGCGACCAAGAGACAAGCTTGTACAAGAAGCCAATGATTGTGACATCATCAAACCACAAGGAAAGGACATGTGTTAAAAATATGACACAAGCATGGTGACATAAGCATGACAAAAAGAAGTGTGTTGTTGGTTGATTCTTGGCCATGCAAAAGTTACCATGGTAAAAGATCAAAATTTGCCAAGCCAAAAACGAAATCAACCAAGCAAAATATCATAACACAAAAATTAAAAATTTGAGCTCCCATGAAGAGAAGCTCTCGGCCAAAACAAACCCAGCAACTTGAAATTCTCATATCTCCTTCAATACTCACTCAAATGTTGTGTTCTATAGCTCATTGGAAAGGTATTGAGATGGCCTACAACTCTTGTTCACAAGTATCATCCAAATAAGCATGGTAAGACCCTCAGTTTTACAGTTCTTTCAATCGTACTTTTAGAAATTTCAAAGCCTAACTTTGTGTTCTTGATTTCTTTGGAAAGATCAAGCTTGTAGGAGGCTCCCTAAGGCTTCCTAGCAACTTAACACCTACCAAGAAAGGTATAAACTTCAAACCATAGCCTTTACTTTTACTATTAGTGAGTTTGATGGTTGGTTTTCAAAATGAGAAGCATGATCTTTGATTATTAATAGTTTGATTTGAAATTGGAGTGATTTGGTGAATGAATCTTGTTATAGTTAATAGAACTTGATTGTGGTTGGCTGAGATGAAGAATCTGGAGAATAAGGACTGGTATAGTATTATGTAGTTGAGGTTTTGATGTGTTAATAATTGTGGGTTGTTTGGTGAAGTTTTGGTGTAGTGAGAAACTTGGAAAACTCATAAATATAGCCATCGTAATGCCCGTTTTTCCTTAGACTGTTGTACATGAATCTCGGACCAGATAACTCACTGACCAATCTTTAAATTTGCCATTTTTAGCTAGATCATGTCGTAAGCTTCGTTTTTGTATGTGGTTCCCTTAGATCCGATTTACGGTTTAGGAGAAACGACCGTTTTAAGTAACGGCGTTTCGCGAACGAATCATTACCCCTCGCCTTACTTTGAAATATTGGTTAAGGACCTTAAATGACTAATTGGGGTATGAAACATTTATGTAAAGTGTAATAGGTAGTTGGTAAGACACTCGCGAAGGAATCACCTTAAAACTCATAATAGTTAATTTATTAAAAATGGTGGAGCCGAGGGTACTCGAGCGACTTAAGAGAATCAGTAAGCGTAAAGCGAACGTTAGGACTCTAAATGGTTAAAGTCTAGTTTCTTAAGCGACCAGGGTTTAATTCCGACTTATGTTGTTGTTCATAGGTTATCGGACCCACTCTAAGCTTAAGTCTATCCGGGAGCACTCAGGCAAGTTTTCTATCCGTTATACTGTTGTTGTGATATATACATTTGTACATGCATTATCCTGTGATAGATGCATAATGGTTATTTAGCAAATGTTGCGATATATTGAAGCATGCTGATATGGTATATATATGCATGCCTGTTTCGTATTCTTGCCATATATATCTGTTGGTTCAGTTGATAATACTTATGCTAGAGAATAGCAGTAATTTGCATATACCCTTAGTATAGGGACCCAAAGGTGAAAACATTTTCTAAAACCGGGAGTCGAGGATCCCGAGTAGATTTTATATATATATATATTTATATATATATGGTTATAGTTTTCAAAACTATTAATCGAATAAGGTTTATTCGACAACTTTATTTTATTATTGAATATTATTTCGAATATTCATCCGAGGACTTATGACTCCTTTATTTTATTATTGAATATTATTTCGAATATTCATCCGAGGACTTATGACTCCTTTATTTTATTATTGAATATTATTTCGAATATTCATCCGAGGACTTATGACTCATTTATTTTATTATTGAATATTATTTCGAATATTCATCCGAGGACTTATGACTCCTTTATTTTATTATTGAATATTATTTCGAATATTCATTCGAGGGCTTATGACTCAGCTTATTTTATTTATTGAATATTATTTGAATATTCATTTGAGGATCTATGACTCCGATTATTTGCTGAGATATATTCTTTATTTTATTAAAGAATAAGGTGTCGATAATCAAACTCACTTTTGATTATTCAAATAAAGATAGTACTTTCCTATAGGTATATCTTTGGTTATTTAATATTCATTTCAAGTATAAGTTTTAAAACTTCTACTTCAATTATTTTTATAAAGATTATTCTTTATGAGAATATTATTTAAATAATAATATTCAGATATTTTCTAATATATTGGGACTGATTTACCTTGTTAAATCAGCCTCACTCCAAATATTCTTAAAAATGTTTTGCGAGTCTTCAAAATGATTTTTAAAAGTTAGAGCGAATCCCAAAACTCATTTTTATATTTAAGATCCTCCTTTCGAAGGGGATTTAAATACTCGCTCAAAACCTGAGGGATCCGGCTCTGTGGTGTGTTTTATATTCGCAACAAGGTTGCTCTTTTGATAAATGAATTGATTACTTACCCAACACTCGGGAAGTAAAATTCTTGGAACAAGTTAATCCATTAACAGGCATCGCCTGGGAAATATCGGTGAGTTTTCCTTTCCAACTAGATACGACTTCTTGGTGGAGCCGTATCAACAAGTTTCTACTTGGGGAAAGGGGGAACGAGCTTTACATTTAAGAGTCATGGATTTCATCTGAACTAGGAGTGGCATAAGTGGTCAAGTGGCGCCGGCCCAGCCTTATTATATTAGCCCAAATGGGCTGGAAGTTCCGCTAAGGCGGTCCATTCCTTAGGAGTTCAGTGTTCGGTTGACAAGTAAATCCGACAGGTTCTCCTCTACATGTAGAAAATGGTGGGGTTGCACTACTACGACTGATCATCGTAAGTGGTCTTCCTGGCGCGGCAAACTCCCGTAATGAGTTCATCATCCAATTGGATATTTTTGCAACACTACCCAGAGCACTTCGATAGAAAGGCTACGGTTGGCCGATTGTTCAGTGTTGGCAGGGTCAAGTTTTCAAAATGATGTTTGCATCAAATGAAGTATCTCGTAACTTCATTTTATTTTGATGATATTTTAAAGATTTAATCTATTCAAATCTGGTCTTGTAGTCTCATCTATGTGATGAACTTTGGAAAGTAATTATAACTTGAATGGTGGTAGTTCAAGTAGTATTTGGAAAAGATATAAGTATATTGGAGTATCTTGTAACTTCATCTTTTAAACTTATATCTAGTAAATGATTATCTTATGCATGACAAAGATTTTCAGAAAAACGTTGAGACAAGGTTAGATATATGAGATCACCTTGAAGCGATATTTTTATACAGTTATACACTGGAACTCTGTGTGTATTATGCATGGAAGAGGACTTCCAATATTTTGAAAAGTATATATGTATATATATATACTGAATGTTTTGCGACTTCATCGGATTAAGATATCAACTTGGTTCATTTCTTTTGACCAAGACTTTCATGAGTACTATGAGAAGGCTCATATATTGTTAATCATTATACATATTATTTTGGTGGGCTTGCTGCTCACCCTTGCTTTCTTCTTTCATCACACAACATCAGATAGACAAGATGAACAGGACCAAGCTCCCAATTCGCGAGCGGATAGGAAACGTTCCGCAGTTTCCTATAGGCGTTGATGTCGCTGTAGCTGAGGTAGGAGCTACCAATAGGCTAGGCTTTCAACTTTTGATGTACCAGATTTATGTATATTTATGAATTGTAATAAAGGCAAAGAAATGTAAATTTATTCAGAAAACCCTTTTTAGGTGTATTGGCATATTGGTGGAATAAAACAACTTGTGATTATTTTTGGATATTCATCTCTGAGACTATAACTTGTGGTGTGTGTGTTTATTGTGGGGTCACAGTACAGAGTAGTTGATTATTTATTAAGATTGGGTGTTATTAAGGGAAATGGAACTCGTGACAACCCGAATCCCCGACCCCGGATTTGGGGGTGTTACAGTCCGACGTATCGTGGTTTCAATTTACCCTTGTTTCCAAATCTAGTCAATCCTTTCCATGGAGATATTTTGAGTAATACGTGTTCTCCTTCCTGGTAGTCCATATCCTTCCTTTCTTGGTCTGCATATTTGCGTTGCCTGTTTTGTGCTGCATCGAGTCGTTTCTGAATAAGTTCTATCTTTTCTTTAGTCTGTTGGATTAATTCTAGACCCAAAACCTTGCGTTCTCCAACTTCATCCCAATGTACTGGTGATCTGCATTTTCTTCCGTATAATGCTTCGTACGGTGGCATTCCAATGCTTGCGTGATAGCTGTTGTTATAAAAAAATTCAACCAAAGGTAAATGTTCATCCCAGCTTCCTTCGAAATCAATCGCACAAACTCGTAGCATGTCTTCTATTGTTTGGATAGTTCTCTCACTTTGCCCATTGGTTTGCGGATGATAAGCGGTACTCATGTTTAATTTAGTTTCAAGACATTCTTGAAATTGTCTCCAAAATCTTGAATTGAAATGGGGATCTCGATCAAACACGATAGATATTGGAACTCCATGTCGCATCATAATTTCCTTGAGATACAAGTGCACTAACTTGTCTAGTGAAAATCTTTCGTTAATTGGTAGAAAATGTGCCGACTTCGTTAATTGATTACCCATATCGCATCATGATTAACTTTAGTCCTTGGTAGTCCTACCACAAAATCCATCGCTAGATGTTTCCATTTCCTTTCCGGAATATCTAATGGTTGTAATAATCCGCTCGGACGTTGATGTTCCATTTTAACTCGCTGGCATGTATAGCATTTACTTAACCATTCTGCTATCTCCTTCTTTATGTTCGGCCACCAAAAGTTTTCCTTCAGATCACGATACATTTTTGTACTTCCTGAATGAATGGAATACTTTGAACTGTGCTCATCTCACAATATTTCTTCTTTTAATTCTGCCACGTTAGGGATCCGGATTCTTGATGCAAAGCGTAGAATTCCTTCGTTATCCTTTTCAGTTGTGATTTCTTCTCCGGTTAAGTCGTCATCTTGACTCATCACTTCTTCTTGGCAACGGCGAATCTTTTCTAATAACTCCGGTTGAAAAGTCATAGCGTAGATAGCTTCTGTAGATTCATTATGAACATGAATTTCGATTTCCAACTTGTCGAATTCCTTGGCCAATTCTTCGCATGAAGTTAACAAATTCAATCTTTCTTTCCTGCTCAGCGCATCTGCCATAACATTTGCTTTCCCTGAATGATAACTGATCGTAACCTCATAATCTTTAATCAATTCCAGCCATCAACGTTGTCTCATGTTCAGTTTCTTTTACGTAAAGATATACTTCAAACTTTTATGATATGTGTAGATTTCACATATTTCACCGTAGAGATAGTGTCTCCAAAGTTTCAACACAAATACGATCGATGCTAATACCAGGTCATGAGTAGGATATTTCTGTTCATGATGTTTGAGTTATCTCGAAGCATATGCAATGACGTTATCGTGCTGCATCAGTATACATCCTAATCTGCGATATGAAGCGTCGCTGTAAATGACAAAATTCCTATGCTCGTCTGGTAATACGAGTACTGGTGAGGTTACTAACCGATTCTTCAGCTCTTGAAAACTTCCTTCACATTTGTCGTCCCATACGAACTTTTCACTTTTTCGAGTTAACTTGGTCAACGACGTTGCTATTTTCGCAAAATCTTTACAAATCTTCTATAATATCCTGCCAATCCCAAGAAACTTCGAACTTCTGTCGGTGTTTTTGGTCTATCCCAATTTAACACAGCTTCAATCTTTGTTGGATCGACTTGGATGCCTTCTCTACTGATGATGTGCCCTAGAAATTATACTTCCTTTAACCAAAATTCACATTTCGAGAATTTCGCATACAGTTGTTCTTTCCTCAGAATTTCCAAAGCAATCCTCAAGTGCTCAGCATGCTCTTCTTCCGTCTTTGAGTAAATCAAGATGTCATCAATAAATACGATCACGAATTTGTCCAAGTATTTCTTGAATACCCTGTTCATCAGATCCATGAATGCTGCTGGCGCGTTAGTCAAACCGAATGCCATTACAAGAAACTCGTAATGTCCAAATCTTGTATGGAATGCAGTCTTGGGAATATCTTCAGCTTTAATCTTTAATTGATGATACCCTGATCGCAAATCTATCTTCGAAAACCATGTGGCTCCTTTTAGCTGATCGAACAAATCGTCGATTCTTGGTAAAGGATACTTATTCTTAATAGTGAGTGTATTCAATTCCCGATAGTCAATGCATAGTCGCATGCTGCCAAATTTCTTCTTCACGAACAATACCGGTGCACCCCATGGGGATACACTAGGTCGTATGATGCCTCGGTCTAGAAGATCTTGCAATTACATTGACAATTCCTTCATCTCGACTGGAGCCATTCGATATGGAGCTTTCAAAACTGGTTCTGTACCTAGTGCTAGATCAATCGTGAACTCAATTTCTCGATCTGGCGGTAATCCTGGAAGCTCGTCTGGAAAGATGTCCGGAAATTCACATACAACTGGAATGTCTTCTAGTTTGGGACTTCCTTTTTCAGTATCTAACACGTAAGCTATATACATCTCACATCCTTGTCGAAGCATGTTGTGCATATGTTGTGTACTTGATGATTTCACAAACAAAACACCTAAGTAGATTTTACTTAGTGAAATAATGTAGCACTCGACGGATAAGAATTTTAGTCCCGACGGATAATGATTTATTATCCATCGAGTGAGTAGCTTATGTAATAATGAGTCTGTAGCACATTTCTGCATACACCTTTGTATAGAGTCTGTAGTAGCATATAAGTCATATGGACTTTAACTAGATATGCAGAATAGGTTGATTAATTGTACATAGATGATGTCTTATAATTCTGCATAAGTGAAATGAAGTCAAGTGCCTGATTGCTACCCGACGGATAAACTACAAAGCACCCGACGGATGATCAACAACCCGACGGATGATGAACAATCCGACGGATGATCATTAACCCAACGGATAAAGAATTCAAACATCAGTTGATAGTGACAACTGGTCACATGCGTCGAGATGTATGCAAATGGAATGAGGAAGCCTATTAACTGGGTAATAGAGAACAAAGTAGCAAAGCATAAAAACTGATAGTTTTTATAATGATTGTATCATTTGACTTTGTAATCTTGGTAATATATAAACCAAGAATTAGCAAATAGAAACTAAGGTCTGAGATACAAAAAGTGAGAAACATTTGTAAGCAGAATTAATAGCATTTCTCTGTATTCTCAGTAGTTCAAATTTGTAAGTAGCTGTGAGCATTCTTGCACACAGAGTTCTCTCGATGTAATATATATATATCTGGTGGAATTGTTTAAAACCACCAGAAAGTTTTTAAAGACTCTTATTTTTAATTACTTATGTTTTGATTCACTTAAGTTTTTATTCCGTATTGTGCTAGTCTAAACACTTATATTTGTATTCGAGTTTGAACATTTTTATTTTAAGAAAAAGGTTCAAGAATTCCATTCAACCCCCCTTCTGTAATTCTTGCTATATTGTTAAGGGAATAACAATTGGTATCAGAGCTAGCTCTTAATCTACAAAGAGTTTAAAGATCAAAATAATTCAGCAAGATGAACAAGAAGGATGTTGGAGTCAAGATTCTTTTTCTAGATAAAGATAATTACCATCATTGGAAGGTAAAGATGCATCTTCATATGCTTTCTCAAGATGAGGCCTATGTGGACTGCATAGAAAGAGGCCCTCATGTTCCAATGAGAGCTGCAATAGGAAACGAGCCATCAGTTCCCAAGCCAAGGAATAAATGGTCTGATCCTGATATTGAACAAGTCAGGAAGGATAAAAAGGCCATGAATATTATGTTTAATGGAGTTGATGCAGACATGTTTGACAACATTATCAACTGCAAAAATGCCAAGGAAGTCTGGGATACTATACATATAATCTGTGATGGCACTGAGCAAGTTAGAGAAAATAAGATGCAGCTCTTGATTCAGCAATATGAACATTTTCATAATGAGGAAAATGAGTCTCTCACTGACATTTTTAGTAGGTTTCAAAAACTACTAAATGCTCTTAAGTTGCATGGAAGAGTCTATCAGACTAAAGACTCTAATCTGAAATTCCTTAGATCTCTTCCAAAGGAATGGAAACCAATGACAGTCTCATTAAGAAACTCACAAGATTATAAGGAGTTTACTTTGGAGAGACTGTATGGCATCCTGAAAACCTATGAGCTTGAAATAGAGCAGGATGAAAGGATGGAGAGAGGAAAGAAGAAAGGAGGATCCATTGCACTAATTGCTGAGTTGGAAAAGGAGAAGGAAGTGAAGATGGAAGCTGTTGAATCAACATCTAAGGTCTGTGAGAATAAGGGCAAGGGGTTTGTAGTAGAAAGTGAAGATTCATTGAGCCAAGATGACATGGAGGACATTGATGAGCACCTAACATTTCTTTCCAGGAGATTTGCCAAGCTCAAGTTCAAGAAGAACTTTGGAGCAGCCAAGCCAAATAGAAACATGGTGGATAAGTCAAAATTCAAATATTTCAAATGTGGCTTGGCAGGGCATTTTGCCAATGAGTGTAGAAAGTCATATTCCAGTAAGAAAAAGTTTGTGTCTGTGGATTATAAGCAAAAATACTTTGATCTACTCAAACAAAAGGAAAGGGCTTTTATTACACAAGAAAATGACTGGGCAGCAGATGGTTTGGATGAAGATGAAGATGTCAGCTATGTCAATCTAGCCCTAATGGCTAAGTCTGATGAGACAGAGACAAGTTCCTCAAGCAATCAGGTAATTACTACAAACCTTGCACATTTATCTAAAGCTGAGTGTAATAATGCCATAAATGACATGTCTACAGAATTATATCATTTGCGTGTTACACTTAAGTCTCTTACTAAAGAAAATTCTAAAATCAAAGAAAACAATTTGTTTTTAAGTGAGAGGAATAATGTGCTTGAGTCTCAGTTTGTTGATTTTGAGAAATTAAGAATTGAGTGTAAGATTGCCAAGGAGGAATTAACCGAGTCCTTGAAAAAGGAAGAGATTTTGAAGAAGCAGCTCGAGCGTGAACAAGAGGTGATTAAAGCATGGAAAACATCCAGGGATGTCCATGCTCAAATCACCAAAGTTCAAAGGAATTGAGTCTTTCTGTGATGAAGCCTGGAAAAAGAACAAAGAGAAACTAGAACCTAATTTGGTAGATGGACTGCTAACATATGTAGACTCGACGGATGATGAGGACTATCCGTCGGATAACAAAAAGTGTTATCCGTCCAATGATGAAAATCCTCATTCGTCGGCTGTGAGCAAGCCCATTAGCAAAGCTAAACTAATTAAGCGGAATGAGAAGTATGGGTCTGTTTCCAAGAACTTTGTTTCAGGAGAGTCAAGTCAAGTTAAGAGAGGGGAAAAGGCTAATGTTGGTCACCTGACTGTCAAACAGTTAAGTGACAGACTTGAGAAAATTGAGGTAAAAACAGAGACTAAAAGGAAAAACAATAGGAATGGTAAAGTAGGGATTAACAAACACAATAACTACACACCTGATAAATATGCTACCAGAAAAATCTGTGTCAAGTGTGGTAGTGTAAATCATTTATCTGTTAATTGCAAATCTGCCATGCCTACTCCCATGTTTGTTCAGTCTCAATTTCCTAACATGAATGCCATGCCTCCCATGTCTGTTAATGCTATGCCTACACAGAACATGAATGCACAGTTTGCTAATATGCCATTTGCATCTAATCCTTATTATGCAGCATATAGTATGCCACAAATGCCATTTAGCATGCCTTACTAGAATAACATGTTTACACCAAGCATGCCATTTCCTGTTAGTCATAATATGCATGATAATTCTGTTGCAATGAATGGTTTCAAAGGTCCAACCCAAATAACTAAGGATGAATCTGAAATTTCTAAGTCAAATGAGATAAGACCTAAGAAACAGAAAAAGAAAGCTAACAAGGCAGGACCCAAGGAGACTTGGGTACCAAAATCAACTTGATTTGATTTTGATGTGTGCAGGGAAACAGAAAGAATCTTTGGTACTTGGATAGTGGTTGTTCAAGACACATGACTGGTGATTCTACCCTGCTCACAGAGTTTAAGGAGAGAGCTGGCCCAAGTATTACTTTTGGAGATGACAACAAGTGTTATACTGTGGGATGTGGCTTGATTTCAAAGGATAATGTCATCATTGAGGAGGTTGCTTTAGTGGATGGTCTCAAACATAATTTGTTGAGTATCAGCCAGCTTTGTGACAAAGGCAATTCAGTAACCTTCAACTCAGAAGCCTGTGTTGTGACTAATAAAAGAAGCAACAAAGTGGTTCTCAATGGTGTAAGAAGAGGAAATGTGTACATGGCTGATTTCAACTCATCCAATACAGAGTTTGTAACTTGTCTTCTCAGTAAAGCAAGTCAGGATGAAAGTTGGCTATGGCACAAGAAGTTATGCCATTTAAACTTCAAGACCATGAATGAGCTGGTAAAGAAAGAACTGGTAAGAGGCATTCCTCTAGTGGAGTTTTCAAAGGATGGACTGTGTGATGCCTGCTAAAAAGGGAAGCAGATCAAAGCATCATTCAGGAAGAAACTTAATTCAGCAATTGAAGAGCCTTTGCAACTGCTCCACATGGATTTGTTTGGACCAGTCAATGTATTGTCCATCTCAAGGAAAAGATTTTGCCTAGTAATTGTAGATGATTTCTCAAAGTTCTCTTGGACATATTTCCTAAAGTCTAAAGGTGAGGCTAGTGAAATCATCATCAATCACATAAGGCAAGTCAACAATCACCCTGATTTCAAAGTTAGAAGAATCAGGAGTGACAATGGAACTGAGTTCAAGAATTCTGTCATGAGAGCATTTTGCGAGGAAAATGGGATTCTACATGAGTTTTCAGCAGCAAGGACTCCACAACAGAATGGAGTAGTGGAAAGGAAAAACAGATCACTTATTGATGCTGCAAGAACCATGCTTGAAGAATCTAAACTACCAACATATTTCTGGGCTGAAGCTGTAAATACTGCATGCTACACTCAGAACATTTCTCTGGTTAATCAAGCAAGATGCATGACTCCCTATCAATTGTTCAAGGACAAGAAGCCAACTCTAAACTTTCTTCATGTCTTTGGCTGCAAATGCAATATCCTGAGAAATCAAACTTATCAAAATGGGAAGTTTGATGCTAAAGCAGATGAAGGAATCTTTGTTAGATATGCTGTTGGTAAAGCATATAGAGTCTACAATCTAAGAACCAACATTGTTGTGGAATCTATACATGTTGTGTTTGATGATAAAAAGATTGAAGGACTGAAAGATGGAGATTACCATGAGAGCCTCAAATTCAACAATGTGGAGATGGTTAATGATGATAGTTATGATGAAAGTGATCAAGAAACAGTGTCTAAGGATAATGTAGACAAATCTACTACCAATGAAGCACAAAACTCAACATCTGTCGAGTTGTAAAATGCTTCATCCATCGGAAGGCAATCTGCGTTATCCGTCGGGAGACAACCTGCCTCATCCGTCGGTACTCAAAATTCACCATCTGTCGGGTTATCAAAAGGAGCAGGAGGTCAAGACAGATCACCTATAGAAAGTTCCCCTCTCTCAAATCAAAGATCCACAAACTCAGGGGGAGTTTCTAGAAATCAAAACTCAATCACACATCAAGACAATAATGAGGTTTCTTCATCTAGAGCTAATCTACCTCAATAAAGGAAATGGACAAAAGATCACCCCTTTGAGCTTATCATTGGTGATGTTTATTCTAGAGTTCAAACAAGAAGAGCAACTCAGGAAGAATGTCTATACAGCAGCTTTCTTTCCAAGGAAGAACCAAAGAAGGTAGAAGAAGCTTTGTTGGATCCTGATTGGATTTTAGCTATGTAGGATGAGCTAAACCAATTTGAAAGGAATAATGTATGGAAGCTGGTACCTAAACCTAAAGGAAAGAATCCAATAGACACCAAGTGGGTATTCAGAAACAAGATGGATGAAAATGGCATAATAGTCAGGAACAAAGCTAGATTAGTTGCTAAGGGCTATTGTCAGCAAGAAGGAATAGATTTTGATGAAACATTTGCTCCTGTTGCAAGACTTGAAGCCATCAGAATCTTCTTAGCCTATGCAGCCCATGCCAATTTCAAGGTCTATCAAATGGATATCAAAAGTGCCTTTCTTCTTGGAGATTTGGAGGAAAAAGTATATATCAGTCAACCTCCTGGTTTTGAAGATCAAAATTTTCCAGAGTATGTCTATTATCTTTTGAAAGCACTTTATGGACTGAAGCAAGCACCTAGAGGCTGGTATGACACTTTATCAAAGTTCCTTTTGGAAAATCACTTCACAAGAGGTACTGTAGATAAAACTTTATTTTTCAGAAATGTTAATGGCTCTAGTATACTTGTTCAAATTTATGTAGATGATATTATTTTTGGCTCTACAGATGAGAAACTTTGCAAAAAGTTTGCCAAATTGATGCAAAGTAAGTATGAAATGAGTATGATGGGAGAACTAACTTACTTTCTTGGTTTACAAGTTAAGCAAGTTAGTGATGGAATATTCATTAGTCAAACTAAATATATTTTTGATCTTTTAAAGAAGTTTGATCTAATGGATTGCACATCTGCAAAAACTCCCATGGCCACTGCAACTAAGCTTGAATTAAACACTACTGAAAAGTCTATGGATATTTGAAGTTATAGAGGCATGGTTGGCTCACTTCTGTACTTAACAGCTAGTAAGCCAGATATAATATTTGCTACATGTTTATGTGCTAGATTTCAGGCTGATCCTAGAGAATCTCACTTGATAGCTATTAAGAGAATTTTCAGATATCTCAAGGGAACACCAAACCTTGGCATTTGGTATCCTAGAGATTCTGGTTTTAATCTAACTGGTTATTCAGATGCATATTATGCAGGTTGTAGAATTGATAGAAAGAGTACAACAGGAACCTGTCAATTTCTAGGAAACAAGCTTGTGTCCTGGTTCAGTAAAAAGCAAAATTCAGTTTTACTTCTACAGCTGAAGCTGAATATATTGCTGCTGGTAGTTGCTGTGCACAGATTTTATGGATGAAAAATCAATTGCTAGACTATGGTTTGCAAGTTGAGAGAATTCCTATTTTCTGTGATAACACAAGTGCAATTGCCATCACTGAAAATCCAGTGCAACATTCAAGGACAAAGCACATAAATATCAAGTACCATTTCATAAGGGAACATGTGATGAATGGTACTGTGGAGTTACATTTTGTTCCAAGTGAGAAGCAACTTGCAGATATCTTTACCAAGCCACTGGATGAATCCACCTTTTCAAGGTTGGTAAGTGAGTTAGGTATGCTTAATTTCTATTAAATTTATCTGAGTTATTTTGCAAATTGTTATGCAACTAGAAATTTAATTGATTTTTCAGTCTTGGATGAAATTTTGGCTAAGTCAAAGTTTACATCTCGACGGATGACCCTTATCCATCGAATTTAGTCATCCGTCGATATACTATTTGCTAATGAAAATCAATTACTTTTCTGGAATCTTTTAAGACACGATGGATAACAGTTTATCCTCATCCGTCAAATTTTCTCAATCTGAGCCGTTAATTCCCTGTACATTATCCATTGAGTATACTTACAGTTTGTAAGCATTACAATACGGATAATGAGTGGAATTTTTACAGTTTATTTTTAAACGGCTATTTTAGGCAATTTCTATTGGTTAATTTACTTTACTTTATTATTTTTATTAGTTATTTTTGAGATAGTATAAAAGCTTATTTCATTGCAATTGTTTTCTTTTATGATTCTCAAATTCAACTGCTCTAATTTCATTCTCTCTCAAGCAATTACTCTCCTTCTCTTCAAGCTTTCATTCTCTAACAATGGCACCTGTAGTAAAGATTATGTCTCAAACTGGGTTCATTTATGAGAAGAACAATTTAACTGCATTGTTCAATAAGGGTATTCAGCAATCAGAGGACTACCACAAGATGATGGACTTTGTGAAGAATTGCAAGCTCAATTACGCCATGCTAGAATCACCCACAATCTTCTGTGAAGTTGTTGAAGAGATGTGGATCACTGCTACCTACAACTCTACAGATAAGACCATCACTCTAACCATTAAAGGTAAAGAATTCTGTATCAATAGTGATGTGATAAAAGCATGTTTCAAAATACCTCATAACAATGTGACTTCACCACACACTGACACTGATATTATCAATATGCTTAATTCCATTCACTATGAACTTTCCACTTCTAAAATGAGTGATATTAAGAGAATGGGTCTTAGGAAGGAATCAAGTTTCATGTGTGATGTAGTTACTAAGGTTTTCTCTGGAAAAATTAGTAATTTTGATTCAGTGAATATTTCCATGCTTAACATGCTATACATGCTAGTTACAGATAAATTTTACAACTTCAGTGATCTTATCTTGTTTGAGTTAGGATACAAATTAGGAGAGTTAAATAAAAGAGGGAAGAATGTTTATTATGCCAGATTTTTTATGTTATTGGCTAACCACCTCTGTGAAGAAATAGTTCTTGAGAACCCTAACAACAAACTGGATTGTTGGGTTCAAGAGAGGAGGATCATCGCAGATCTGAACAGGGCCAACCATCACAAGAATGTGCCAATGTTCTACTTTCCTGTCATACAGGCACCTCAGGTAAGTGAGGTAAGTTCATCCATCACTACAACTATTCCAACCTCCACTATTTCTTTGAATTCAGGAGTAGCTATGACAGTTGTGTCAATGTTTAAACAGTTGTCTACCAAAGCCTCCAAACCTTCTACCATTTCCAAATGTAAATCAAAGAAAACCCCCTCTAGTATCTCTCAAAAGATACCATTTGAAAAATCCACAAAAGCAAAAGAGGGGAGTGTGAAGGAGGGAAAGTCAGGTGAGGGAAGGGGTGAACATCAAAGAAACCCCAAGAATAAGGTTGGAGAGTTGAGTGAATCCTAGCCTAGCCACACTGCAGTTTCCCAACAAACTGCAGTGCTTAAAAAGGACAAAAGCTCACTTCTGGCTGCATCCTCCCAAAAGGATGTAGTTATTGAACAAAGCTATCAGCCCAGAGCACATGCCAAAAGGGTTAGGGACACAAGCTCACCCCAAACCTATACAAGAAAGAAGAAATCTAAAACCTCTGGAGATGCATAGGGTACACACACTGTGCAAACTTGTGTTAAAGACACAGTCACTGCACCTTCTCAAGTTCAATTTGATGTGGCTCCAATAAATGTGGAGTCATAACCAAAATCTCTAGTTATAGAAGCACCTCACACACCATACTCACCAACAAACTCTTTGGATATGGATATGATAAACACATCAATTCCTGATTCCCCTTCTTTAACTCTAGTGGGGAAGCCAAAATCTAGTACAAGTGAGCATCATCTTTTAGATGATTTGTTGGCTCACTTGCCAATTCTTTCAGAAACTATTGTGACATCTGTGCCCCAAATATCTTCAATCAACACAGAGTCAACAATAGTTTCTCTTCCCAACTCATTCATTTCTACTCTCTCGACGGATATTGCTCATCCATCGAGTAGTGATTGTATCCCGACGGATAAGCCTAACAGCAGTTATCCGTCGGATAACATTACTACTCACTCGATGGATATCACTCATCCGTCGAGTATCTCTGCACAACTTCAAACTTCAATTATTTCAAGTGCAGAGGATTTAGTGGTTGTACAATCACTCTTAGGACTGAGAGAGGAGAGTGTCTTGAGTGAGAGGCTGGGTTGCTCCCAGGCAAAAGGAGAGGAAATGAGTGAAAATCAGCAATCCATTTATTCAGGATTGGCAAAAGGGAGTGAGAGGAGTCCCACCTTAGTAGGTGAAGGTGAGGGTGTGAGGGTGGGGAGCCAGGGTGAGACCCTGATGCAACAAAAGAGAGAACATGAGAGAAAAGCAGGTACAAAGGGTATAAGGGTGGATCCAGCCATTGCTTATGAGTTAATGATTGTGGATGATGCTGAAAAGGAAAGACAATTTCAGCAACATTACAAAGCTGGAATTGATAACATTTCCTTGGATGCTGATACTTTTACTCATCCTGTGTCAGCCTATCAATTGTTGGCTGCTCAGGGCAATAAGGAGGCAGAAAAGACTTTGAATCTGGTGCATACTTCAGAATCTCTACAAAGGGATAAAGTTGCTGTCAATTTAATGCCTCCTACAGCTGGTGAGCCATCTGAGGAATTTGGAGTAAATTTTAATGATGACGACTCTATTTCATTTTATGGAAGCATGAACTTATGGGGAGCTGAAGGCCCAAGTTCTATTCCAGATTGACCTGAATGGGCCTTGACAAAGGAGTCCACACCAGGACAATTTAATGTATCCTTGGTCAAACAAATCATGTCTATCCAAAAGGCCATTCAGAAGAGCTCAAATGCTGGTACCAAGGCTATTCTTCAAGCTCACCTAGATTCTCTACATCTCATGAAGCTACATCAATTAAGATAGAATCTGAGTGTAGATGAACTCAAAAAGGATATAGCTGACTTGAAGACCTACAATTCTGAGAAGCTGGATTCAGTCATGCCATATGGTACCATACAGGATCTATTACTGAGACTGAGAAAAGAATCAGATGCTGAAAAGAGGCTGACCAAATTGGAGAATAGAGTTCAAGGTATTGAAAACTCTGTGGTCACCATTCTTCAAAATCAACAGTCTCAGACCAGTCTTCTCATGCAACTGGCTAAAGCACAAGGCCTGACTCCTCAACTTGATGATAACAAAAAGGGGGATAAAGGACCAAGTGAGGGGGAAAAACTTCAAATACAAATCAGCAAAGTAATTGTGCATTCAATTACTGTCTCAAAGCCACCAGTTGCAGATGGTATAGATCTGATTCAGGCAGCAGCAGCAAACTTGAAAGTTGCTGAGAAAGAAAAGTTGAGATTGATCAACTGGGAGAAGATTGATGAGGAAATACAGAAGAAGTTCCAACTTGTCAAGGAGCCAGGTAAGTCAGCCATCCATCACTCTCAAGTCAAGCAAATCAGTGTGAATGAGATGAGCATGGACTATCTGGAAAGAGGACAATCTCCCTGCATCAAGTCTCCAAAAGCTAAAATGATTCTTAAACCAAGGGCAAACTATTCAAAATCATCCTTGAAGAACCCCTTGGATACTGTGTATGAAACACCCAAGCCTGATGAGAAGAAGCTTCTGTCAAGATCAGTTGTTTTCTACAAAGATCCAACTAATTCAGCTTCAAAAAGGAGAATTGCTAAGATATTCAGAAATGGAAAGGAAATTTGTGTGGTAGCTGGACATCCTCAATTTGCTCAAGCAAAGAGAGAAGAAAAAGCCAGAATGAAGCAGGAAAAGAAGCAAGCTATTCTAGATGCAAAGAAGGCTAAACAAAAGAAAGAGCAGATTGCTATCTTGGCCAAGCTACAGGCTGTGAATTCATCACAACAAATCCCCTTTCAATCATCTGAAGCTACTGAATCAAGGAAACATGTTGAAGAACAGAAGAAATCTCCAAGAAAGAAAGAATTGGATAAAAGAATAAAAAGGAAACTGGATATTGTTGACAAGGAATTGGGAGATCAATTTCCTAAGGAACCCACACCAGCTATAACTCAAACATCAAAGCCCTCTGTGGTATTTGAAGATATAAGGGTGGTGGATCCCTACAGGAATTTTCATGGTGAACCTATTATGCCCAAGGATGAGCTAATAGAATGGGATAACATACCAGTTCCTGACTTCAGTCTACCAATCCTTAGCAAGCCAAAAAGGACAAAGTCAAGAGCAGTCAAGAATGTGAAGCTGTCATCTCTCAAATCCAAATCTGTAGTCAAAGCTCAGCCCAAAGTCAAGGGAGACTACTTGTACTTGTGTGACATCAAAGAATTTTCTGATATAAACCTCTATCTGGATGAACTAGATGAATTGAGGGGAATTGATGCATACAGAAACCTACCTGAAAGGTTAGTGTTCAAGTACAAAAGAGGAAAGGAGATTCAGTGGCCACTTCACATGATTCTTCAAGAGAGCCAAGCTGTACTGATTAAAGTTTATTCATCCTTCAAGAAGAACTTTGGGTTCAATGTCACTGTAAGAAGACTAGTATTGAAGAAGATTGAAGAACTAAGGAGTGTTAGAGCTAAAGATGCACTCCCAAAGACTCTAAGCATCCCATACACAGGGAGAAGAGTGCATCTAAGGCCCTACTGGCTGATGGAGTTCATGGATGACAAAGGTGTGAGAATATTCTTCAGATTAGAAGACCAACTGAGCATCTCCAGCAATGAGACTCTCTTGGAAATGCAAGAAAAGCTAAATCTCTCAGAATCTGATGAACTGGAATTCCACAGGCAGCTCCAAAAGCAGATTAATGAAAATAACAGAAAGCTTGGAAGAAGATCCAGACCTTCAAGGAACTAGATAAATCTGCTCAGGCTAGAGGGGCATCTTGAAAATGACTGTGAGCCAAACTTTGTACATTTTGATTAATTGAAGCACTTGTTTTATCTGCTTTTCTTTAAAGCTGTATGTTTAGGATGTTTTGTTATCATCAAGTATCTCTTAATTTATGGCTACAATTCCAGTAGACATAAATTGGGGGAGATTGTTGTGCTTATGTTGTGTACTTGATGATTTCACAAACAAAACACCTAAGTAGATTTTACTTAGTAAAATAATGTAGCACTCGACGGATAAGAATTTTAGTCCCGACGGATAAATCTATAGTCCCGATGGATAATGATTTATTATCTATCGACTGAGTAGCTTATGTAATAATGAGTCTGTAGCACATTTCTGTATACACCTTTGTATAGAGTCTGTAGTAGCATATAAGTCATGTGGACTTTAACTAGATATGCAGAATAGGTTGATTAATTGTACATAGATGATGTCTTGTAATTCTGCATAAGTGAAATGAAGTCAAGTGCCTGATTGCTACCCGACGGATGATCAACAATCCGACAGATGATCATGAACCCAACGAATAAAGAATTCAAACATCAGTTGACAGTGACAACTGGTCACATGCGTCGAGATGTATGCAAATGGAATGAGGAAGCCTATTAACTGGGTAATAGAGAACAAAGTAGCAAAGCATAAAAACTGATAGTTTTTATAATGATTCTATCTTTTGACCTTGTAATCTTGGTAATATATAAACCAAGAAGTAGCAAATAGAAACTAAGATCTGAGATACAAAAAGTGAGAAACATTTGTAAGCAGAATTATTAGCATTTCTCTGTATTCTCAGTAGTTCAAATTTGTAAGCAGCTATGAGTATTCTTGCACACAGAGTTCTCTCGATATAATATATATGTCTCTGGTGGAATTGTTTAAAACCACCAGAAAGTTTTTAAAGACTCTTGTTTTTAATTACTTATATTTTAATTCACTTAAGTTTTTATTCCGCATTGTGCTAGTCTAAACACTTATATTTGTATTCGAGTTTGAACATTTTTATTTTAAGAAAAAGGTTCAAGAATTCCATTCAACCCCCCTTCTATAATTCTTGCTATATTGTTAAGGGACTAACAAAGCAATCGTTTGGTTTGCATCGCGGTCAAAAATTTCTTCTGCTGCTTTTCACCCTTAAACATTACCGTTGCATTTTCTGTAGTTCGTAATTCGACTTTCTTGTTTGCATAATCGATCTGAGCATTATGACAAGCTAACCAATCCATTCCCAAAATAACATCAAACTCTCCTAGCTTAAAAGGAATCAAATCTATAGAAAAATGATGTCCAGCTATTTCGATATCACACACAGGACATACTCGATCTACTGGAACTTGGTCGTCATTTGCTAATTTTATAATTAACGTCTCGCCCAACCATTCGATTTCGCAATGTAATTTATCAAGAAATTATTCAGAAATAAATGAACGGGTAGCTCCAGAATCAATTAATACTTTTGAATCTACGGAATTCACCAGAAGCGTACCTGCAATAACCCTAGGACTCTGCACTGCTTCTTTCATTGTCATGTTGAAAGTTCTTGCTCTGGGTCGATTAGGCGGCAGTGGAGGAGGTAATGCCAACACTTTCGGAATACTAGCTGCCATTGCTGGTCCTTTGCAATTTATAGCGATATGCCCTTTCTTTCCACTTTGGTAGCAAGTAATATCTGTTGTCTTTCCCGTTGGACATTCGTTAGAATAGTGCCCTTTCTGCTTGCATTTGAAACATGTCACATCCGCTTTGATACATACGCCAGTGTGCTTGCGTCCATAAGTTCTGCAGTACGACACTGGGACTCTGACAATTCCCTGCTGTTTGGGGGCTTGGAAATTACCTGTTTTCTGGGTACCTGGTTCTATCCTTTTAAAATTCAAATTTGTCCGGGCTTGAAATCCCAGCTTCCTGCTGGAGCAGTTTTAGAAACTTCCCTGTCCTCTATCCCTTTGAGATCTTTTAGTTTCCTCTTCGATGATCAAGGCTTTCTGGACTACGGCGGTATACGTCGTTAACTCAAAAACTGTAACTTGTCCACGGATCCACGGTCGTAATCCTTCTTGAAACCTTTGAACTAGCTTTTTTTCAGTATCAACCTGTTTTGGAATAAACCTAGCCAACTCAGTAAATTTGGCCTCATACTCTACCACGGACATACTTCTCTGCTTCAGTTCCAAAAACTCTATCTGCATTTGATTTCTCACATAGCGATGAAAATGTTTCTCTAAGAATAACTCTTTAAACCTGTCCCATGCAACCACATCTTCACCCTCTAAAGCCTTTTTAGATTCTCACCAATAATTTGCTTCTCCTTTCAATAAATAACTAGCAAAGTCAGTCTTCTAGTGTTCACATATCTTCACTAGTGCAAACGCTTTCTCTATTTCTTTTAACCAAGTGGTAGCCTTAATATGATCAGTTATCCCATCAAATTCTGGAGGTTTAACCGACTGAAACTGCTTAAAAGTAACAACAGGTAATGCTGCTGGTATTTGGGGCTCAGGGCGAAGTGGCTGTTGTAACATCTGTTGTTGAATCTACTGCTGCTGTTGTTGCATTTGTTGTTGCATCATTACCATCTGTTGTTGCATCATTACCATCTGTTGTTGCATCAGATGGAACATTTGGTTCATGGTCTCATTAGTCTGTCCTTCGGAATTGCTGTTAGAAGTCTCATTCCTAGTCTTTCTTTATGGTGCCATCTCCTGATAATAAAATAAGTGATGTTTCTTTAACAGTTTATTAAATAGTTGACAATAGGTAAGAAAACAATTTATCCTGTATTAACAACATGGTTTGAATAAAGAAAAAAGTGGCGTAATGTAAAAACAGGAAATATAAACAGTTAAATAAAATGGTTGTTCTTTTCTCTCTCTCTTTTTTTTAACAGAATTTATAATACAAAAAGCTGTAAAACAACAAAGTGAAGGTAGATGCTGTAAAACTGTAAATACTGAAATTTAAATAAAAGAAATTTGAAAATTTTCATTTTATATATATGACACTAGGCTCAGGTGTAAATGCTTGATACAAAATGTCTCGCTCTGCTGGTTATCACCGCGGCTACAAGTTACACTAACTACTATCAGTCAAACTACTACTACAGGTTAAACTACTAATACACACATACACACTACTCACTATGTTATACTAGTTTGAATCTATATACATCTGCATTCTGTAGTCACTGTCTCAAAACCTAGGCGGAATACGCCTCAGCTCCTTCCTAAGTGTCTGGACCAAAGTCTGTGCCAAACGGAATATCCTGTAGAACTCCGCGAAAGAAGGCTGTCCCTCACGGGTCAAATCATCTAGCTCCCAAGTGGCACTCATCAAAACCGACTGTAACCTCTGCCTCATATAGTAATTCGGCTATAGGGCAGCTAACAGTCCTCGATATCTCTGGTCAAATAAATGCATGATCTCTCTGCACTGTGCTCTCCAATACTCTACATCATCTCTCATAACCCTGTACTCATGGTATGGTACCATATGTGGCTGTGCAACCTGACCCACTGACTCCTGTGATGGAACCCTCGGTATACCTGCACCCTGTTGTGGTAACCCTAACTGTAAATCCACAACATGCTCTCCCATCCCCTCAACTGGAATCATCTGAAATACATTCGGCTCTGGGGCATGCACTGGTATATGAGGCAACACTGGTGGTGGTGGTTACTCTGGCTCAATCCCCGGTATAAACTGATGCTCTATTGGTAGTGGAACCATCCGCTCAAAGAACTCAAATGAATTAAACATCTCTATAGGGTCATGGACTATCCCCTGTACTGGACGTACTGGCTCCTGTGGAAATGGTGGTGGAGGTGGTAGAGGAGAAAACATGAACTCAGATACTGGAGGTACAACTGGTGCTACTGGCCCAGTGAAAGTCGTCTCAGAAGAAGCCGAATAACCTGACGACGCCATCTGATAATATAAAGAAAGAAGAAAGGTCACTAAACAGTCCTAAACTTACACTTTCCTATTCTAATCTGACCTACATCCTAACACTGCTCTTCCTGTTTGACTATTCCTATCCTCTGTCATCTTCCTATCTTATCTTAACTATAATGTTCTTATTTTCAGGGACCAAACCTACAGCTCTGATGCCAAACCTGTAACGCCCTCTAGACCCGGGGTATAAGTCTGGGGGTTACTAGCTAATCACCAAACCTGTACAATCTGATTAACAAATAATAAAGAAATGAATCTAAACCCCTTTAACACTAACCAGGATCTTTTTAGGTTGAAGTATGAAAACAAGAACCACTAATTACTTTTATTACAAACCAAATTCAAAATCTCACAAACTCTCTTTATTACAGACCATTGTCTAATCAGTTTTAAACTAAGTTCATGTTTTATTCAAACACACACACATTAACTATCTACACTCCACCTGTTCGGGCAACTCAAAGCTTTCTTCCTGGATTAGGATCAACACCTTGGGTATGAGAGGATCCCGAGGCTTGACCCGCTTCTTTACCACTCGAGTCCTGATGGGTTTCATATTCCTTCTTAACTGAAAATAATAAGGTGGATAACAACAAAAGGGTGAGCCAAAAATTGCTCAACAAGTCCGCAAAAATATAAACAGTGTTAAAGCAATTTAAATGAATCCGTAACCCGGGTATATCTGCAAATATATAACCCAACGAGAATAGAAATAAGGCCATTACTGGCGAATACAAATGAACTAAACTGGACACAAGTTCGCATCTATAACCTGCTGATCAACCAGGATACAGTGCAGATATATATCCCACTATATAGATCCCGTCGGGCACCCAGGCACTACGGCCCATCTCAAGGATCCGGTTATATCTCGGTTCTTAGGATTAAGTAAACTTAATCCCCAAAGTGTCATTATTCAATCCACGGAATAGCAACCAGAACAATCGGTATACTTTGATATATTCTAATCACCAGAATATATCAATAATTATGAGTAAAAATTGGAGTATGAACAATGAATTCAAATGAAAAGGATAAATCAAGACTCGAAATGAAATATGAACAAGAGAATCAAAAGAGTACAAGCGTGATAAGAATCTGAAGAAATATATCACTATTCTGAAAGTAGAATAGGGGAAAAACTTGCCTTCTGCGTGACTCACTGCAATTAAATCACCTTCGTCTATCACCTACTCAACCTGCCTTGCTAGCTTAGCTTATGTCTGATTTGGAGGTCGGACTCACGATCAAATCTCCGGTTGAAATCAAGAACACCAAACCCTAATTTCTGGAAATTTGGGGAAATTGCAGAATTTTTCTGATTTTTCATTAAATAATTAAGAATAATTAGGGTATTTATAGTATGAAAAATAAAACCCCTAAATAAAATTAAGGGGCTAATTACACATCTAATTAAATATTTAGCCCTAATTTTTATAATTTTTGAGTATTAAAATTTAATTTATAAATATTTTATATATACGATATATATGCCAAAATTTCCCAAAAATTGTGAATAATGCAAAAATACAAAGAAATGGTATAAATAAAAGTCCTATAATTTTATAAAATAAAAATGTGATTTTTGTGGGCTTTTTAACACCCAATGGGGCCCGGAAAAGTCATTTTTCGCAAAACGAGAAAATTTATAAAATGCCTAGATGTTCAGAATAATGCGATGGTAAAAGCGGTTTGATGAAAAATAAAGCCCATTATTTTATTTGAAATACTTGCTTTAAAATCATGGTTTGGGTCATAAAATGTTTGAAATGAAAGCGATAAATGAAAAACAAAATATCTGGATAATATCTTAAAAATACCGGAATGACACAGAATGCACGTAACACGTATCAATTAGTGTTTGACAGATAATTACACATAATGACACATTAATACACATAATTTATTATAAATATGATATAATACAAATATAAATTTCTCAGACTTTACAGTGGATGTTTCGGGAGGGGATCCTGCTAAACCATCTATGAGCCCCCCCTGGGAGTCGAGGCGAAGAACCTGGACTTTGTCAAGTCATTGTAGTAGTATATATGTACAATATGCTCAAAATAATTCAAGTGCTCCTCCGGATCCCCAATCCATCAAAAAAATCAAATTTGTAATGCTTGAAGTTTCTCTGCCGGGGAATGGCCTCTAAAGAATGGCTAATGGGTGTTAGAGTTTCCCCAATCTCCATTCCGGAGTCCTTCTCCATTTTCCTTTGAAGTTCATAGATCATATCTTTTAGGTCCTTCTGTCCCTCCTCATCATCATCAAAAATCACCTCGGGGTGGGGTCCCTCGGGTCCTCTTGCCCTTGGCTTTTGCTAGGAGCCTCCCCTCTTCTAACTGCATTCTTTTTTGAATCTTTAGCTCAAGCTTTGCTTCTTCTTATCTTCTTATATGTTCCCTCATTTCTTCTAACCTCTTCTTCCTGGTTGCTTCTGTCTCTTTCTTACTTTGCTCTTTCTGATTTTTATTTCCCCTGGCCCCGATTCAGTCAAAGACAGATCTCCTAGATTGCTGAGAGTCTCCAGACTCTTCTCGGTCATCCTCCTGTTCATATTCTATCTGAGCCCGGGTTTGCTCTTCTCTGTAGAGCCTGATTGCTTCAGCTAGTTCATTCCTTGTTAGGTTGGCCATATGCTCTTCTGCCACTGGAACGTTGGTATACTTATATTAATTCAGCTCAATGAGATTTCTGGCATCCCGGGATGTTACTACCCTTTCGAAGACCGGGGTATGTTGTGTCAATGGTTGCTCCCGGAGGGTCTCTCTATCGCCCCCAGGTTCTTGAGCCTGAGAGTGCTCTTGATCATGGACCTGGGTACTAGCAGAGGGTCTTCTAACCATACTCTTTCCTGCTGTTGCCAATATCTGAAGTGTACAAACGATAACTGACCAAGATTTGAAGCTAAAAATATGGATCTAAGGTTGCTTTTTTGGAGGTAGCAAAAAATTTCCAGAATAACACCAAACAAACTTTCTGGGTTTTGCTAACAATATCTTTAAACAAGTATAGTGAGGTTTAAAATATGAAGACAATATGCAAGTTAAAGCAGATCGGGGTTTGAAAATAACCAAAATTATCTATAGCACACACAAACGTGGCTTAAAAACAAACGAAACTGGTGACACACAAACGTGGCCTAAAATAACAAGCACACACAAACATGGATTAAATAAACAACATTCATAGTTAAGAGAGGGTATGGTTGCTTGTGTTCTTACAGGTTAAAGAAATGGACTCCTTTAAGAGTTTGCTAATGAAGGTGAATCTAGGGGCACCGAGACCCAAGGATGGAGAGCCCCTCCTTCTAGCGCCAAATGATAACTCCGATGAGCGGGGCGGCTCCTTCCAATGCCGTACCCGGACCTTCTGGGTGTGAATGAGGTGTAGCTGCAGGGGGTATCTACAAAATAACACCGAAGGGGGTTTGAGCCCCGCGGCGCCTCCGGTGTGAGAGTAAGAGCTTGTTTGGAGAAGATGAAGATAGATAGGACAAGAGGTGGCTGTGTGTGTATATGCTTGTGTGTATGAGAGTATAAAAAATGTGTCTAACCCTTCAACCCTTCATCTTTGGGGTACATATAGCCCAAAGGTAGGGTTTAGGGTTTGGTACCTCTTGATCAGGGCCGTTCGTTATTGGAGGTGGAGGATGCCTGCTTGGGTAGATTGCGTACACGTGTCTAGGAAAGGACCACTTTCAGAATGCCCCAATGGTACACTGACACATGTCGTGCTTGTCTGATATGTTAGTTATTGATAGCTGTCATCGTCACGTGCCCACGTACCCCTCGACGGGTTGTGGGGTGTGCATGTGATTGCCGGGAACCCCCTCGGGTCTGCCCTAGCTAGATAATCCTGGTCCTGGGCTAGATACTGGTTCGTAGATGATCCAGATCCTGGGTTGGATCCTGGCTGGGAGATGATCTAGGTCCTGGGTTGGCCCTGAGCCTGGGTTTCTCCACTTGACTGTGCTAGGTGAGGGGGGTCTTGGTCCATCAGCTTAGCCTGCTTCACCCTAGATCTGGGTTGGGCCCTAGCCAGGTTGCTTGTACCCTATCAGTAATTTGTTTATAGCTGTTTATAGTTGTTAATTTGTGTTTCTGCTTGTTTTATTGCTTCCACATATGTATGTCGATTTATGTCCTATTTTTCTACACATACATATTAATTCTAGAACGGAACATATATTGTGTTTGGATTTTTTATTTTGATACATTGAACAAGCATATAAATGTGTTTTTAGTGTTTTTGAATTTCTGTTATTTTATATATCTTCTACAATAGCATCAAATGACTATTTTACATATGTGAACTAAATCTGACTTATAATAATGTGTATATTTTGTTGCTCATGTGATTTAGTCGTTTGGAAATCCTGAGTTTAATACAATGGAATCATGTGTTGCTAATAATTATATAGTATAACTTTGCGATTTGTTTAAAATATATAGGAGAAGCATTATTCTTATAACAAGATATATGTTTAGTCTTGTAATTCTTGATTAGAAGTATATTTATGTGTTTTTAGGTTTTTATGTAATTATAGTTTACAGAACTCAGCGATTTGTTTTAGAATATAAAATTAATTCTACGATAGAAGCATTATTTCGAAAAAAGAAATAATCATTTTTAGTGTTATGATTCTGTTTAAGAAGTATAGATTTATGTTTATAAGTTTTAATATTTTTTTTAGCAATTAACTGTGGAACTTTGCGATTCTGTTTAGAATATAATGATGCGACCATCAATCTTCCTGGTTCTGCTGCTTCTCCAAGACCTGGCATGCCATCCATACGGCCACTTCCTCCATCTGCTAACCTTGCTGTTAATATTCCTTGACCCATGAGTCCATGGAAATATCCAACTCCGACAAATGACGGGGTGCTTGCGCCACCTCCACCACGACTACCACTTTAATTTCGGGATCCACCTCCTCCGATGCAAATGAACTATGGACAACAACCTTTCATGGTTAATTGACCTCCTTTACCTCCATCAATATCTATGAATCCCCCAATATTCATATACCACCCCTAGGAATTCCCCCTCCATTTCCGCCAGACGAAGCTCCTCCCCCAATTCTAGAGCCTGAGCGAAAGAGGCAAAAACTCGATAATTCTTTGCTCATTCCTGAAGATAAGTTCCCAGTTCAACACCAGGTTTGTGTTGGATTTTAAACGCAGCGGGGGCATGGCAAAACACTTTTACACATACAAAATCCAAATAAAAGCATACAGATCATGAATAAAAATTCGAGGGATCGAATCTAACCTTTAAAAATAATTCGGAGACAACGATCAGAGATCCTTAGCAGTTGCTCCTCAAGTGTGAAGCACTCCACCGGTATCCACCAAGAAAATGATGTTAAGGAGGAGGAAGGAGGTGGAGAGAATTGGGTTTTCCAAACTTTTTGGGTTTTCGGGTTAGATGTGGGTTCTAATAAAATAGGGTCTATAATAGTGTATTTATAGGCAAAATTTTCAGCTGAAATTTTCCCATAAATATTATTATTATTATCCCATTTATTATTCTCATTAATAATTAAAACACCTTTTAATCATTAATCCTTTTTCTAAACACTTTAGAAATAATTCTCTCTCTTGATTTAATTTCCAAAAATTAAATCCTTTAATTAATAATATTAAGAACTTTTCTTAATTAATTTAAAATCAATTAAATCTCATTTAATCAATTATTAAATTTGCCAATTAATTATTTATTTCACAAATAAATAATTATTTAGCCATTATTAATTAATTCCTCCACCATTAAATCATTCTCTTTTTATGGTGTGACCCTGTAGGTTCAATATTAAGCCGGTAGTAGAAATAAATAATAATAAAACTATTTTATCATTATTTATATAAATTCTCTAATTTATTAAATATGATTAATTAATCACATTTTTTATACATCGTGAGGGATACTTCTCAGCATATCGTGACTATCCGGATAATATGAATTCACTGCTTAGAATACCAAGAACCTATTCAGTGAATAGTTACCATACAATAAACTCCTTCTACCCTACAATGTCCCGATTAAATACAAGGCATGGATCTCGTGTCAAGCCTATCTAATTCAATCACTTGCTTACCATTAATTATGCGTAGTTCTATGCAAATTAGAAACTCCTTTCTAATTTCATTCACCCTGGCCAGAGATTTCTGAACTAGCATAAGTGGATTAGCCTTGAACATTCGCTTCCTTCACTAGAAGGGGTAGATCCTTTATTGATCATACACTATCTTCATGTACAAATTCCTATACCCAGAAGAGCCCTAATAATTGTCCCTGGAGACTAAGAACTAAACCAAAGCATAGTTCAGTGTACACAAGATGACTATGATGACCTCAAGTCTAAGGATACTTGTACAACTATCACTATGTGAACAACTGTTGACACGTGAGTGAACTCCATCAGTTGTTCAGCTGGGCGAGTCATGTTTAGTGAACTTATTCTATAATAAGCACCTACATACTAGCTATAGTGTCACCACACAAATGTCTATGAGAACAGACATCCTTCATAATGAAGCAAGCATAGTATGTACCGATCTTTGCGGATTATTAATTACCAGTTAGTAATCCTATGACCAGGAACTATTTAAGTTTAGAGTTATCATCTTTTTAGGTCTCACTATTATGATCTCATCATAATCCATAAAAAGCTTTACTCTAAACTATGGTATATCTTATTTAAACACTTAAATAGATAGAGCCCGTAATAAAAACAAAACAAGTCTTTTATTAAAATCAATGAAATCAAAAACAGATTATATAAAAAGTTATTCCTAAATCCTAATACATGATTGGACTTAGGACATATTCCTTTCAATCTCCCACTTGTACTAAAGCCAATCACTCTGGTATCTAATACCCATCTTGTCTTTATGATGATCAAAGTGACTTTCAGAAAGTAGCTTTGTCAGTGGTTCTGCTATGTTGTTATGTGTGTCAACTTTATTTCAATACAATACAAGAAATGTTACCGCGCTCCCACTAACCCTTTTGTAGACGCATGGTTCATCTTCGTTTTTGATAAAATCAAATTCTTTGATTATCTCATCAAAACGTATGTTCCATCTACGAGAAGCTTGCTTTCAAACCACATATGGTTCGCAATATCTTACATACTAGGTTTTCATTTCTCTTGGAAAGAAAACCATCTGGCTATTTGCCAGATCTCATAGTCGTAGTAAGCAGCAATCGCAAGCAAAATCCGAACTGATTATAACAGGGCTACAGGTAAAAGGTTTCATCAAAGTCAATCCATTGCCTTTGTTTGAATCCTTTTCCCAAAAGCCTTGCCTTATAGGTCACCACCTGGCCATCTGCTATAATCTATCTTTTGTATACCGTATACATAGATTCCATTCCGGATTTCATGGCACTATGCCATTTCTCTGAGTCAACACTACTCATAGCCTCATTATAGGTTACAGGGTCGTCATCATCAATGATCGACAACTCATTGTCATTCTCAATGACAAGGCCATAATACCTCTCAGGTTGGCGAGACACTCTCCCTGATCTATGAATGGGCTGTTCCACAAAAGGTTGTTCAGTCAGAACAGGTGTTTCCACTCGATCTGTAGTAGTTTGTGCTTCTTGAACTTCATCAAGTTCAATTTTGCTCCCACTGTTTCCTTCAAGGATAAACTCCTTTTCCAAGAAGGTAGCATGTCTGGAGACAAACACCCGATGATCGGTGCAAAAGTAATACCCTAAAGTCTCTTTAGGATATCCCACAAAACTACATTTTCCGGATCGATATTCCAGCTTATCTGGGTCAACTTTCTTGACATAAGCTGGACATCCCCAAATTTTAATGTGTTTAAGACTCGGTTTCCTTTCTTTTCATATCTCATATGAAGTTTGAGGAACAGATTTTGGAAGGCACCATATTCAGTAAATATGTTGAGGTTTCCAATGCATAACCCCATAGGAATACTGGAAGATTTGTATAGCTCATCATGGACCGAACTATGTCTAACAAAGTTCGATTTCTCCTTTCAGATACCAATCTGGAGGCGTCCACTGGGAGACTATACCATTTACTTTGAGATAATCCAGAAACTCTCCATTCAAGTATTCACCATCTCGATCTAACTGAAGAATTATAATACAATGTTTGGTTGTTTCTCCACTTCATACTTATATTCTTTGAACTTTTCAAAGGCTTCAGACTTGTGTTTCATCAAACACATATCCGAATCTAGATCTATCATCTATGAAAGTAATGAAGTATGAAAATCCACCCATGGCTTGCGTAGATATTGGTCCACATACATCTGTGTGTACCATTCCTAGCAAATTTGCAGTCCTCTCTCCATGTCTACTAAATGGAGACTGCATTGCCACTACAAAGTGAGATTTTCATCATCCCTTTTCTTTTATTAGTTTGTTCAATCTGAAATAAATTATGTCACATACATACAGACCATTATTTAAACTACCACGTCCATAAGGAATATTATCTCTAAGAATAGAACATTCATTATTCTCAATAATAAATGAAAATCCAGCCAAGTCTAACATGGGAATAATATTCCTCACAATCGAGGGAACAAAATAACAATTATTTAAAACAATAGTCTTGCCCATAGGCATATGTAAATGAAATGATTCTACATCTTCAGCAGCAACTCTTGCTCCATTTCCCATCAATAGAATCACCTCCTCTTCCTCAAGAGTCCTACTTCTCCTTGGTCCCTGCAATAAATTGCATATATGAGAACCACAGGCGGTATCTAATACCCAAGTAGAAATTTGATTTAATGACATATTCACTTCTATCATGAACATACCTGAATCAGAAGCGGTAGTCTCACTACCCTTCTTCTTCTTCAATTCTGCAAGGTAAACCTTGCAGTTCCTCTTCCAGTGCCCCACCTTGTTACAGCGAAAGCAAACAACTTTGCTCTTGGGGTCTTCAGCTTTTGGTGGAACCGGCATTTTCTCACCTACTTTCTTCTTCTTGGAAGGGTTCCTATTCCTTTTCTTAGGATTGGAACCTTCACCAATTAGAAGAATAGAACTCTTCTTAGGGGGAAAATTCGATTCCGCAGTCTTCAACATGTTGTGGAGTTCAGGCAGGCTGACATCCAACTTATTCATGTGAAAGTTCACAACAAACTGCGAGAACGAACTCGGAAGCGATTGCAAGACCAAGTCTTGGCTCAGCTCCCTATCCATGGCAAAACCAAGTTGTCCAAGACGTTCAATCAAATTGATCATCTTAAGTACATGGTCATTCACAGATGATCCCTCAGACATCCTACAACTGAACAACTCCTTCGATATCTCATATCGAGTTGTCCTCCCTGCCACATCATACAACTCTTTTAGATGCATGAGGATAGTGTGAGCATCCATATGCTCATGTTGCTTCTGTAGCTCAATGTTCATGGAAGCTAGCATGATTTATTGAGCAACATTTGCATCATCTATCTACTTACGATACACAACATGTTCATCATTATGTGCATCACTAGCAAGTTCAGTAGACTTAGGTGAGTCAATCACGTATTCCAGCTTGTCAATCCTGAGAACAATTCTCAAGTTTCGAAGCCAGTCAGCATAATTAGGACCAGTCAATTTATGAGCATCTAGTATGCTCCTGAGTGATAGTGCAGAAGACATAATGTATATTGTAAATCTGTAAATGATAAACACATAACAACACTTAGCAAATATTCGATTTCATTTTAAAAACACTATATGAATCGGGTCTTTATTCATAAGTGGCTCCCACTAGTTTTCCTAATTTATTCAACCCTCTACATGAAAAATTAAGCATTCATAATGCTAGTGGGAATAGGGATCCTACATTCCATTACACAACCCCGGCTGTGGCACGAAATGCCATGTAATGTTCAATAGGCAGACAACTCTTGTCAATTACATCTTATGTTATTCCCTAATCAAACTTTAGCCTCTTGAATAATTGAGTCACGGCTGTGGCACGAAAAACTCAATATTCTAAGTCAAGTCTAACCCAACATTCCATACAATTGAATCAGTCCCCAAAGGCCCACGGCTGTGGCACGTAACGACCTTTAGATTCTTATTCAATGTACACATCTCTATGTAATAGACAAGTATTTCTTATTTTGAAATCAAATCCCTCGGCTGTGGCACGAAACGACAATGATTCAAAAATAAGAACTACTTTCTACATGTTGGAAGGCTATGACCGACACAAGCCCGTTGTATCATTGGCCAATTACTACTTGAAATTATTTAATTTTAGAGGGATTATATTACGTTACAATCATAATCATATTATAAAGAAATTCTTCCTTTTAAATTAAATATTTCAAATCAATAATCAATAATCAGATGATTCCCAGATCGGGTGGAGCATTGTCAAGAGGCGTCACTTAATAACCCTTTCTTACAGATAGAAATCTATGGTTGACAGAATCATCATTTCTCTCATATCGAAAATTCATATTCAATTACATGTTTCATAAACACAAGAATCTCATGATTGTATTCATAATATTATTATTAAGGTTATGAAACAATTTCACTATACTAGGTTGTCTAACAAACGCCTTATATTTATTTAAGTTCACCTAAATCTATCATCGCATGATAAACTAAGCATATATCACATATATCAACATGAATAAACATCAAGGTAGGCATGTTACATCATCTAGCACATTAGTCTAAGCATTATACATCTCTATGTATCACATTAAGCATTTAAAATCAATTCAAACGATCAAAAACAGCTTTAAAACACTTCATGGAATATAAACAGTTCAAAACTTTTATAAAAACTAAAATTGATCACTCCATTAGATCCGTCTCGAAAAAACGAATCCAATGGTATATTGCACGCCTAAAACGGAGTTACGAAACTCCCAGAAAATCAATTTTAAAATCAACAGACGGGCTGTAACGCATTACAGGAACGCGTTACAGGACCTGTAACGCATTCCGGTAATGCGTTACACCCATTTTAAGCCATTAAAGGGTGTAACGCATTCCACGAATGCGCAACAGCCCTTCCCTCGCGCGTGCGCCACACGCGCCTGCCATCTGAATGCCGTACCTGACTTGTCTGATCTCTGTCTGCTCTCTTTTTCTCCGTGCAATACACAAACAACAGTAGCAGATATACAGATGTACATATATTGCAGATGATACAAATATATATATATACTATATATACATATATTTACTTATTTAATTACGAATTTTAATTGCAAGAACTTCAAAAATTCATAATAAAAAATCTATACATCCTAAAATTATGAAAAAAATACCCAGACGATCTACAACACTTGTAGAACCCAGATTAACATTCAAAATTATTATGAGAAACGATTTCTCATCAGACAAAATTAATCCATGATATAACTTGTAAAAATCATAATTAATTCATACAAGCACATAAAATTCTGGAATTTTTACCACAGATCTATATGCATACAACCTATGCTCTGATACCAATGTTGGATTTTAAACGCAGCGGGTGCATGGCAAAACACTTTTACACATACAAAATCCAAATAAAAGCATACAGATCATGAATAAAAATTCGAGGGATCGAATCTAACCTTTAAAAATAATTCGGAGACAACGATCAGAGATCCTTAGCAGTTGCTCCTCAAGTGTGAAGCACTCCACCGGTATCCACCAAGAAAACGATGTTAAGGAGGAGGAAGGAGGTGGAGAGAAATGGGTTTTCCAAACTTTTTTGGGTTTTCGGGTTATATGTGGGTGTTAATAAAATAGGGTCTATAATAGTGTATTTATAGGCAAAATTTTCAGCTGAAATTTTCCCATAAATATTTTTATTATTGTTATCCCATTTATTATTCTCATTAATAATTAAAACACCTTTTAATCATTAATCCTTTTTCTAAACAGTTTAGAAATAATTCTCTCTCCTGATTTAATTTCCAAAAATTAAATCCTTTAATTAATAATATTATGAACTTTTCTTAATTAATTTATAATCAATTAAATCTTATTTAATCAATTATTAAATTTGCCAATTAATTATTTATTTCACAAATAAATAATTATTTAGCCATTATTAATTAATTCCTCCACCATTAAATCATTCTCTTTTTATGGTGTGACCCTATAGGTTCAATATTAAGCCGGTAGTAGAAATAAATATTAATAAAACTATTTTATCATTATTTATATAAATTCTCTAATTTATTAAATATGATTAATTAATCACATTTATTCTACATCGTGAGGGATACTTCTCAGCATATCGCGACTATCCGGATAATATGAATTCACTGCTTAGAATACCAAGAACCTATTCAGTGAATAGTTACCGTACAATAAACTCCTTCTACCCTACAATGTCCCGATTAAATACAAGACATGGATCTCGTGTCAAGCCTATCTAATTCAATCACTTGCTTACCATTTATTATGCGTAGTTCTATGAAAATTAGAAACTCCTTTCTAATTTCATTCACTCTGGCCAGAGATTTCTGAACTAGCATAAGTGGATCAGCCTTGAACATTCGCTTCCTTCACTGGAAGGGGTAGATCCTTTATTGATCATACACTATCTTCGTGTACAAATTCCTATACCCAGAAGAGCCCTAATAATTGTCCCTGGAGACTAAGAACTACACCAAAGCATAGTTCAGTGTACACAAGATGACTATGATGACCTCAAGTCTAAGGATACTTGTACAACTATCACTATGTGAACAACTGCTGGCACGTGAGTGAACTCCATCAGTTGTTCAGCTGGGCGAGTCATGTTCAGTGAACTTATTCTATAATAAGCACCTACATACTAGCTATAGTGTCATCACACAAATGTCTATGAGAACAGACATCCTTCATAATGAAGGAAATATAGTATGTACCGATCTTTGCGGATTATTAATTACCAGTTAGTAATCCTATGACCAGGAACTATTTAAGTTTAGAGTTATCATCTTTTTAGGTCTCACTATTATGATCTCATCATAATCCATAAAAAGCTTTACTCTAAACTATGGTATATCTTATTTAAACACTTAAATAGATAGAGCCCGTAATAAAAACAAAACAAGTCTTTTATTAAAATCAATGAAATCAAAAACAGATTATATAAAAAGTTATTCCTAAATCCTAATACATGATTGGACTTAGGACATATTCCTTTCAATCTCCCACTTGTACTAAAGCCAATCACTCTGGTATCTAATACCCATCTTGTCTTTATGACGATCAAAGTGACTTTCAGAAAGTAGCTTTGTGAGTGGGTCTGCTATGTTGTTATGTGTGTCAACTCTATTTCAATACAATACAAGAAATGTTACCGCGCTCCCACTAACCCTTTTTTAGACGCATGGTTCATCTTCGTTTTTGATAAAATCAAACTCTTTGATTGTCTCATCAAAACGTATGTTCCATCTACGAGAAGCTTGCTTTTAAACCACATATGGTTCGCAGTATCTTACACACTAGGTTTTTATTTCTCTTGGAAAGAAAACCATCTGGCTATTTGCCAGATCTCATAGTCGTAGTAAGCAGCAATCGCAAGCAAATTCCGAACTGATTATAACAGGGCTACAGGTAAAAGGTTTCATCAAAGTCAATCCATTACCTTTGTTTGAATCCTTTTCCCAAAATCCTGGCCTTATAGGTCACCACCTGGCCATCTGCTATAATCTATCTTTTGTATACCGTATACATAGATTCCATTCTGGATTTCATGGCACTATGCCATTTCTCTGAGTCAACACTACTCATAGCCTCATTATAGGTTACAGGGTCGTCATCATCAGTGATCGACAACTCATTGTCATTCTCAATGACAAGGCCATAATACCTCTCAGGTTGGCGAGACACTCTCCCTGATCTATGAATGGGCTGTTCCACAAAAGGTTGTTCAGTCAGAACAGGTGTTTCCACTCGATCTGTAGTAGTTTGTGCTTCTTGAACTTCATCAAGTTCAATTTTGCTCCCACTGTTTCCTTCAAGGATAAACTCCTTTTCCAAGAAGGTAGCATGTCTGGAGACAAACACCCGATGATCGGTGCAAAAGTAATACCCTAAAGTCTCTTTAGGATATCCCACAAAACTACATTTTCCGGATCGATATTCCAGCTTATCTGGGTCAACTTTCTTGACATAAGCTGGACATCCCCAAATCTTAATGTGTTTAATACTCGGTTTCCTTTCTTTCCATATCTCATTCGAAGTTTGAGGAACAGATTTTGGAAGGCACCATATTTAGTAAATATGCTAAGGTTTCCAATGCATAACCCCATAGGAATACTGGAAGATTTGCATAGCTCATCATGGACCGAACTATGTCTAACAAAGTTCGATTACTCCTTTCAGATACCAATCTGGAGGCGTCCACTGGGAGACTATACCATTTACTTTGAGATAATCCAGAAACTCTCCATTCAAGTATTCACCATCTCGATCAAATCGAAGAATTATAATACTATGTTTGGTTGTTTCTCCACTTCATACTTATATTCTTTGAACTTTTCAAAGGCTTCAGACTTGTGTTTCATCAAACACATATCCGAATCTAGATCTATCATCTATGAAAGTAATGAAGTATGAAAATCCACCCATGGCTTGCGTAGACATTGGTCCACATACATCTGCGTGTACCATTCCTAGCAAATTTGCAGTCCTCTCTCCATGTCTACTAAATGGAGACTGCATTGCCACTATAAAGTGAGATTTTCATCATCCCTTTTCTTTTATTAGTTTGTTCAATCTGAAATAAATTATGTCACATACATACAGACCATTATTTAAAGTACCACGTCCATAAGGAATATTATCTCTAAGAATAGAACATTCATTATTCTCAATAATAAATGAAAATCCAGCCAAGTCTAACATGGGAATAATATTCCTCACAATCCAGGGAACAAAATAACAATTATTTAAAATAATAGTCTTGCCCGTAGGCATATGTAAATGAAATGATTCTACATCTTCAGCAGCAACTCTTGCTCCATTTCCCATCAATAGAATCACCTCCTCTTCCTCAAGAGTCCTACTTCTCCTTGGTCCCTGCAACAAATTGCATATATGAGAACCACAGGCGGTATCTAATACCCAAGTAGAAATTTGATTTAATGACAAATTCACTTCTATCATGAACATACCTGAATCAGAAGCGGTAGTCTCACTACCCTTCTTCTTCTTCAATTCTGCAAGGTAAACCTTGCAGTTTCTCTTCCAGTGCCCCACCTTGTTACAGCGAAAGCAAACAACTTTGCTCTTGGGGTCTTCAGCTTTTGGTGGAACTGGCATTTTCTCACCTACTTTCTTCTTCTTGGAAGGGTTCCTATTCCTTTTCTTAGGATTGGAACCTTCACCAATTAGAAGAACAGAACTCTTCTTAGGGGGAAAATTTGATTCCGCAGTCTTCAACATGTTGTGGAGTTCAGGCAGGCTGACATCCAACTTATTCATGTGAAAGTTCACAACAAACTGCGAGAACGAACTCGGAAGTGATTGCAAGACCAAGTCTTGGCTCAGCTCCCTATCCATGGCAAAACCAAGTTGTCCAAGATGTTCAATCAAATTGATCATCTTAAGTACATGGTCATTCACAGATGATCCCTCAGACATCCTACAACCGAACAACTCCTTCGATATCTCATATCGAGTTGTCCTCCCTGCCACATCATACAACTCTTGTAGATGTATGAGGATAGTGTGAGCATCCATATGCTCATGTTGCTTCTGTAGCTCAATGTTCATGGAAGCTAGCATGATTTATTGAGCAACATTTGCATCATCTATCCATTTACCATACACAACATGTTCATCATTATGTGCATCACTAGCAAGTTCAGTAGACTTAGGTGAGTCAATCACGTATTCCAGCTTGTCAATCCTGAGAACAATTCTCAAGTTTCGAAGCCAGTCAGCATAATTAGGACCAGTCAATTTATGAGCATCTAGTATGCTCCTGAGTGATAGTGCAGAAGACATAATGTATATTGTAAATCTGTAAATGATAAACACATAACAACACTTAGCAAATATTCGATTTCATTTTAAAAACACTATATGAATCGGGTCTTTATTCATAAGTGGCTCCCACTAGTTTTCCTAATTTATTCAACCCTCTACATGAAAAATTAAGCATTTATAATGCTAGTGGGAATAGGGATCCTACATTCCATTACACAACCCCGGCTGTGGCACGAAACGCCATGTAATGTTCAATAGGCAGACAACTTTTGTCAATTACATCTTATGTTATTCCCTAATCAAACTTTAGCCTCTTAAATAATTGAGTCACGGCTGTGGCACGAAAAACTCAATATTCTAAGTCAAGTCTAACCCAACATTCCGTATAATTGAATCAGTCCCCAAAGGCCCACGGCTGTGGCACGTAACGACCTTTAGATTCTTATTCAATGTACACATCTCTATGTAATAGACAAGTATTTCTTATTTTGAAATCAAATCCCTCGGCTGTGGCACGAAACGACAATGATTCAAAAATAAGAACTACTTTCTACCATGTTGGAAGGCTATGACCGACACAAGCCCGTTGTATCATTGGCCAATTACTACTTGATATTATTTAATTTTAGAGGGATTATATTACGTTACAATCATAATCATATTATAAAGAAATTCTTCCTTTTAAATTAAATATTTCAAATCAATAATCAATAATCAGATGATTCCCAGATCGGGTGGAGCATTGTCAAGAGGCATCACTTAATAACCCTTTCTTACAGATATAAATCTGTTGTTGACAGAATCATCATTTCTCTCATATCGAAAATTCATATTCAATTACGTGTTTCATAAACACAAGAATCTCATGATTGTATTCATAATATTATTATTAAGGTTATGAAACAATTTCACTATACTAGGTTGTCTAACAAATGCCTTATATTTATTTAAGTTCACCTAAATCTATCATCGCATGATAAACTAAGCATATATCACATATATCAACATGAATAAACATCAAGGTAGGCATGTTACATCATCTAGCACATTGGTCTAAGCATTATACATCTCTATGTATCACATTAAACATTTAAAATCAATTCAAACGATCAAAAATAGCTTTAAAACACATCATGGAATATAAACAGTTCAAAACTTTTATATAAACTAAAATTAATCACTCCATTAGATCCGTCTCGAAAAAACGAATCCAATGGTATATTGCACGCCTAAAACGGAGTTACGAAACTCCCAGAAAATCAATTTTAAAATCAAAAGACGGGCTGTAACGCATTACAGGAACGCGTTATAGGACCTGTAACGCATTCCGGTAATGCGTTACACCCATTTTAAGCCATTAAAGGGTGTAACGCATTCCACGAATGCGCAACAGCCCTTCCCTCGCGCGTACGCCACACGCGCCTGCCATCTGAACGCCGTACCTGACTTGTCTGATCTCTGTCTGCTCTCTTTTTCTCCGTGCAATACACAAACAACAGTAGCAGATGTACAGATGTACATATATTGCAGATGATACAAATATATATATACTATATATACATATATTTACTTATCTAATTACGAATTTTAATTGCAAGAACTTCAAAAATTCATAATAAAAAATCTATACATCCTAAAATTATGAAAAAAATACCCAGACGATCTACAACACTTGTAGAACCCAGATTAACATTCAAAATTATTATGAGAAACGATTTCTCATCAGACAAAATTAATCCATGATATAACTTGTAAAAATCATAATTAATTAATACAAGCACATAAAATTCTGAAATTTTTACCACAGATCTATATGCATACAACCTATGCTCTGATACCAATGTAGGATTTTAAACGCAGCGGGGGCATGGCACAACACTTTTACACATACAAAATCCAAATAAAAGCATACAGATCATGAATAAAAATTCGAGGGATCGAATCTAACCTTTAAAAATAATTCGGAGACAACGATCAGAGATCCTTAGCAGTTGCTCCTCAAGTGTGAAGCACTCCACCGGTATCCACCAAGAAAACGATGTTAAGGAGGAGGAAGGAGGTGGAGAGAATTGGGTTTTCCAAACTTTTTGGGTTTTCGGGTTAGATGTGGGTTCTAATAAAATAGGGTCTATAATAGTGTATTTATAGGCAAAATTTTCAGCTGAAATTTTCCCATAAATATTATTATTATTATCCCATTTATTATTCTCATTAATAATTAAAACACCTTTTAATCATTAATTCTTTTTCTAAACAATTTAGAAATAATTCTCTCTCTTGATTTAATTTCCAAAAATTAAATCCTGTAATTAATAATATTAAAAACTTTTCTTAATTAATTTATAATCAATTAAATCTCATTTAATCAATTATTAAATTTGCCAATTAATTATTTATTTCACAAATAAATAATTATTTAGCCATTATTAATTAATTCCTCCACCATTAAATCATTCTCTTTTTATGGTGTGACCCTGTAGGTTCAATATTAAGCCGGTAGTAGAAATAAATAATAATAAAACTATTTTATCATTATTTATATAAATTCTCTAATTTATTAAATATGATTAATTAATCACATTTATTCTACATCGTGAGGGATACTTCTCAGCATATCGCGACTATCCGGATAATATGAATTCACTGCTTAGAATACCAAGAACCTATTCAGTGAATAGTTATCGTACAATAAACTCCTTCTACCCTACAATGTCCCGATTAAATACAAGGCATGGATCTCGTATCAAGCCTATCTAATTCAATCACTTGCTTGCCATTAATTATGCGTAGTTCTATGCAAATTCGAAACTCCTTTCTAATTTCATTCACTCTGGCCAGAGATTTCTGAACTAGCATAAGTGGATCAGCCTTGAACATTCGCTTCCTTCACTGGAAGGGGTAGATCCTTTATTGATCATACACTATCTTCGTGTACAAATTCCTATACCCAGAAGAGCCCTAATAATTGTCCCTGGAGACTAAGAACTAAACCAAAGCATAGTTCAGTGTACACAAGATGACTATGATGACCTCAAGTCTAAGGATACTTGTACAACTATCACTATGTGAACAACTGTTGACACGTGAGTGAACTCCATCAGTTGTTCAGCTGGGCGAGTCATGTTCAGTGAACTTATTCTATAATAAGCACCTACATACTAGCTATAGTGTCACCACACAAATGTCTATGAGAACAGACATCCTTCATAATGAAGCAAGCATAGTATGTATCGATCTTTGCGGATTATCAATTACCAGTTAGTAATCCTATGACCAGGAACTATTTAAGTTTAGAGTTATCATCTTTTTAGGTCTCACTATTATGATCTCATCATAATCCATAAAAAGCTTTACTCTAAACTATGGTATATCTTATTTAAACACTTAAATAGATAGAGCCCGTAATAAAAACAAAACAAGTCTTTTATTAAAATCAATGAAATCAAAAACAGATTATATAAAAATTTATTCCTAAATCCTAATACATGATTGGACTTAGGACATATTCCTTTCAATCTCCCACTTGTACTAAAGCCAATCACTCTGGTATCTAATACCCATCTTGTCTTTATGACGATCAAAGTGACTTTCAGAAAGTAGCTTTAAGAGTGGGTCTGCTATGTTGTTATGTGTGTCAACTCTATTTCAATACAATACAAGAAATATTACCGCGCTCCCACTAACCCTTTTTAGACGCATGGTTCAACTTCGTTTTTGATAAAATCAAACTCTTTGATTGTCTCATCAAAACGTATGTTCCATCTACGAGAAGCTTGCTTTTAAACCACATATGGTTCGCAGTATCTTACACACTAGGTTTTCATTTCTCTTGGAAAGAAAACCATCTGGCTATTTGCCAGATCTCATAGTCGTAGTAAGCAGCAATCACAAGCAAAATCCGAACTGATTATAACAGGGCTACAGGTAAAAGGTTTCATCAAAGTCAATCCATTGCCTTTGTTTGAATCCTTTTCCCAAAAGCCTGGCCTTATAGGTCACCACCTGGCCATCTGCTATAATCTATCTTTTGTATACCGTATATATAGATTCCATTCCGGATTTCATAGCACTATGCCATTTCTCTGAGTCAACACTACTCATAGCCTCATTATAGGTTACAGGGTCGTCATCATCAATGATCGACAACTCATTGTCATTCTCAATGACAAGGCCATAATACCTCTCAGTTTGGCGAGACACTCTCCCTGATCTATGAATGGGCTGTTCCACAAAAGGTTGTTCAGTCAGAACAGGTGTTTCCACTCGATCTGTAGTAGTTTGTGCTTCTTGAACTTCATTAAGTTCAATTTTTCTCCCACTATTTCCTTCAAGGATAAACTCCTTTTCCAAGAAGGTAGCATGTCTGGAGACAAACACCCGATGATCGGTGCAAAAGTAATACCCTAAAGTCTCTTTAGGATATCCCACAAAACTACATTTTTCGGATCGATATTCCAACTTATCTGGGTCAACTTTCTTGACATAAGCTGGACATCCCCAAATCTTAATGTGTTTAAGACTCGGTTTCCTTTCTTTCCATATCTCATACGAAGTTTGAGGAACAGATTTTGGAAGGCACCATATTCAGTAAATATGCTGAGGTTTCCAATGCATAACCCCATAGGAATACTGGAAGATTTGCATAGCTCATCATGGACCGAACTATGTCTAACAAAGTTCGATTTCTCCTTTCAGATACCAATCTGGAGGCGTCCAGTGGGAGACTATACCATTTACTTTGAGATAATCCAGAAAGTCTCCATTCAAGTATTCACCATCTTGATCTAATCGAAGAATTATAATACTATGTTTGGTTGTTTCTCCGCTTCATACTTATATTCTTTGAACTTTTCAAAGGCTTCAGACTTGTGTTTCATCAAACACATATCCGAATCTAGATCTATCATCTATGAAAGTAATGAAGTATGAAAATCCACCCATGGCTTGCGTAGACATTGGTCCACATACATCTGTATGTACCATTCCTAGCAAATTTGCAGTCCTCTCTCCATGTCTACTAAATGGAGACTGCATTGCCACTACAAAGTGAGATTTTCATCATCCCTTTTCTTTTATTAGTTTGTTCAATCTGAAATAAATTATGTCACATACATACAGACCATTATTTAAAGTACCACGTCCATAAGGAATATTATCTCTAAGAATAGAACATTCATTATTCTCAATAATAAATGAAAATCCAGCCAAGTCTAACATAGGAATAATATTCCTCACAATCGAGGGAACAAAATAACAATTATTTAAAACAATAGTCTTGCCCGTAGGCATATGTAAATGAAATGATTCTACATCTTCAGCAGCAACTCTTGCTCCATTTCTCATCAATAGAATCACCTCCTCTTCCTCAAGAGTCCTACTTCTCCTTGGTCCCTGCAACAAATTGCATATACGAGAACCACAGGCGGTATCTAATACCCAAGTAGAAATTTGATTTAATGACATATTCACTTCTATCATGAACATACCTGAATCAGAAGCAGCAGTCTCACTACCCTTCTTCTTCTTCAATTCTGCAAGGTAAACCTTGCAGTTCCTCTTCCTGTGCTCCACCTTGTTACAGCGAAAGCAAACAACTTTGCTCTTGGGGTCTTCAGCTTTTGGTGGAACCGGCATTTTCTCACCTACTTTCTTCTTCTTGGAAGGGTTCCTATTCCTTTTCTTAGGATTGGAACCTTCACCAATTAGAAGAACAGAACTCTTCTTAGGGGGAAAATTCGATTCCGCAGTCTTCAACATGTTGTGGAGTTCAGGCAGGCTGACATCCAACTTATTCATGTGAAAGTTCACAACAAACTGTGAGAACGAACTCGGAAGCGATTGCAAGACCAAGTCTTGGCTCAGCTCCCTATCCATGGCAAAACCAAGTTGTCCAAGACGTTCAATCAAATTGATCATCTTAAGTACATGGTCATTCACAGATGATCCCTCAGACATCCTACAACCGAACAACTCCTTCGATATCTCATATCGAGTTGTCCTCCCTGCCACATCATACAACTCTTGTAGATGCATGAGGATAGTGTGAGCATCCATATGCTCATGTTGCTTCTGTAGCTCAATGTTCATGGAAGCTAGCATGATTTATTAAGCAACATTTGCATCATCTATCCACTTACGATACCCAACATGTTCATCATTATGTGCATCACTAGCAAGTTCAGTAGACTTAGGTGAGTCAATCACGTATTCCAGCTTCTCAATCCTGAGAACAATTCTCAAGTTTCGAAGCCAGTCAGCATAATTAGGACCAGTCAATTTATGAGCATCTAGTATGCTCCTGAGTGATAGTGCAGAAGACATAATATATATTGTAAATCTGTAAATGATAAACACATAACAACACTTAGCAAATATTCGATTTTATTTTAAAAACACTATATGAATCGGGTCTTTATTCATAAGTGGCTCCCACTAGTTTTCCTAATTTATTCAACCCTCTACGTGAAAAATTAAGCATTCATAATGCTAGTGGGAATAGGGATCCTACATTCCATTACACAACCCCGACTGTGGCATGAAACGCCATGTAATGTTGAATAGGCAGTCAACTCTTATCAATTACATCTTATGTTATTCCCTAATCAAACTTTAGCCTCTTGAATAATTGAGTCACGGCTGTGGCACGACAAACTCAATATTCTAAGTCAAGTCTAACCCAATATTCCGTACAATTGAATCAGTCCCCAAAGGCCCACGGCTGTGGCACGTAACGACCTTTAGATTCTTATTCAATGTACACATCTCTATGTAATAGACAAGTATTTCTTATTTTGAAATCAAATCCCTCGGCTGTGGCACGAAACGACAATGATTCAAAAATAAGAACTACTTTCTACCATGTTGGAAGGCTATGACCGACACAAGCCCGTTGTATCATTAGCCAATTCTACTTGATATTATTTAATTTTAGAGGGATTATATTACATTACAATCATAATCATATTATAAAGAAATTCTTCCTTTTAAATTAAATATTTCAAATCAATAATCAATAATCAGATGATTCCCAGATCGGGTGGAGCATTGTCAAGAGGCGTCACTTAATAACCCTTTCTTATAGATAGAAATCTGTTGTTGACAGAATCATCATTTCTCTCATATCGAAAATTCATATTCAATTATGTGTTTCATAAACACAAGAATCTCATGATTGTATTCATAATATTATTATTAAGGTTATGAAACAATTTCACTATACTAGGTTGTCTAACAAGTGCCTTATATTTATTTAAGTTCACCTAAATCTATCATCGCATGATAAACTAAGCATATATCACATATATCAACATGAATAAACATCAAGGTAGGCATGCTACATCATCTAGCACATTAGTCTAAGCATTATACATCTCTTTGTATCACATGAAGCATTTAAAATCAATTCAAATGATCAAAAACAGCTTTAAAACACTTCATGGAATATAAACAGTTCAAAACTTTTATATAAACTAAAATTGATCACTCCATTAGATCCGTCTCGAAAAAACGAATCCAATGGTATATTGCACGCCTAAAACGGAGTTACGAAACTCCCAGAAAATCAATTTTAAAATCAACAGACGGGCTGTAACGCATTACAGGAACGCGTTACAGGACCTGTAACGCATTCCGGTGATGCGTTACACCCATTTTAAGCCATTAAAGGGTGTAACGCATTCCACGAATGCGCAACAACCCTTCCCTCGCGCGTGCGCCACACGCGCCTGCCATCTGAACGCCGTACCTGACTTGTCTGATCTCTGTCTGCTCTCTTTTTCTCCGTGCAATACACAAACAACAGTAGCAGATGTACAGATGTACATATATTGCAGATGATACAAATATATATATATACTATATATAAATATATTTACTTATTTAATTACGAATTTTAATTGCAAAAACTTCAAAAATTCATAATAAAAAATCTATACATCCTAAAATTATGAAAAAAATACCCAGACGATCTACAACACTTGTAGAACCAAGATTAACATTCAAAATTATTATGAGAAACGATTTCTCATCAGACAAAATTAATCCATGATATAACTTGTAAAAATCATAATTAATACATACAAGCACATAAAATTCTGAAATTTTTACCACAGATCTATATGCATACAACCTATGCTCTGATACCAATGTTGGATTTTAAATGCCGCAGGGGCATGGCAAAACACTTTTACACATACAAAATCCAAATAAAAGCATACAGATCATGAATAAAAATTCGAGGGATCGAATCTAACCATTAAAAATAATTTGGAGACAACGATCAGAGATCCTTAGCAGTTGTTCCTCAAGTGTGAAGCACTCCACCGGTATCCACCAAGAAAACGATGTTAAGGAGGAGGAAGGAGGTGGAGAGAATTGGGTTTTCCAAACTTTTTTGGGTTTTCGGGTTAGATGTGGGTTCTAATAAAATAGGGTCTATAATAGTGTATTTATAGGCAAAATTTTCAGCTGAAATTTTCCCATAAATATTATTATTATTATCCCATTTATTATTCTCATTAATAATTAAAACACCTTTTAATCATTAATCCTTTTTCTAAACACTTTAGAAATAATTCTCTCTCTTGATTTAATTTCCAAAAATTAAATCCTTTAATTAATAATATTAAGAACTTTTCTTAATTAATTTATAATCAATTAAATCTCATTTAATCAATTATTAAATTTGCCAATTAATTATTTATTTCATAAATAAATAATTATTTAGCCATTATTAATTAATTCCTCCACCATTAAATCATTCTCTTTTTATGGTGTGATCCTGTAGGTTCAATATTAAGCCGGTAGTAGAAATAAATAATAATAAAACTATTTTATCATTATTTATATAAATTCTCTAATTTATTAAATATGATTAATTAATCACATTTATTCTACATCGTGAGGGATACTTCTCAGCATATCGCGACTATCCGGATAATATGAATTCACTGCTTAGAATACCAAGAACCTATTCAGTGAATAGTTACCGTACAATAAACTCCTTCTACCCTACAATGTCCCGATTAAATACAAGGCATGGATCTCGTGTCAAGCCTATCTAATTCAATCACTTGCTTAGCATTAATTATGCGTAGTTCTATGCAAATTAGAAACTCCTTTCTAATTTCATTCACTCTAGCCAGAGATTTCTGAACTAGCATAAGTGGATCAGCCTTGAACATTCGCTTCCTTCACTGGAAGGGGTAGATCCTTTATTGATCATACACTATCTTCGTGTATAAATTCCTATACCCAGAAGAGCCCTAATAATTGTCCCTGGAGACTAAGAACTAAACCAAATCATAGTTCAGTGTACACAAGATGACTATGATGACCTCAAGTCTAAGGATACTTGTACAACTATCACTATGTGAACAACTGTTGACACGTGAGTGAACTCCATCAGTTGTTCAGCTGGGCGAGTCATGTTCAGTGAACTTATTCTATAATAAGCACCTACATACTAGCTATAGTGTCACCACACAAATGTCTATGAGAACAGACATCCTTCATAATGAAGCAAGCATAGTATGTACCGATCTTTGCGGATTATTAATTACCAGTTAGTAATCCTATGACCAGGAACTATTTAAGTTTAGAGTTATCATCTTTTTAGGTCTCACTATTATGATCTCATCATAATCCATAAAAAGCTTTACTCTAAACTATGGTATATCTTATTTAAACACTTAAATAGATAGAGCCCGTAATAAAAACAAAACAAGTCTTTTATTAAAATCAATGAAATCAAAAACAGATTATATAAAAAGTTATTCCTAAATCCTAATACATGATTGGACTTAGGACATATTCCTTTGAGTTTGGAGTATCTTTTATTTTTCTTATTATACTACAAGTTTTACCATAGATCTTGTATCCATGTTGCATCTCAATTCCCTAATTAAACTTTTCGTTATTAACCAACCCTCAGACTGGATAAGGTGCCATCGTTAACTATTAATAATATTATGAATTCAAGGCAAAATATTTGTTCTTACTTTTGCAAATTTGTTCATTCCACTGTCATGAATTAAAAATATTATTATTAATATTTTGTTCTTACGATTTCAATTGACTAAGTCCCACACCGGTATACTGGTAACCTGTTGTCTTGTGACATTTAAAAGAAAGCAAGAGTGAGCAATAATGCTCAGCCATAATAATCAACAGTATGAAAAAGACTGTTAAAGGAATTAAAATAATCCGTATAAGGATATGTATTTATTCAAAGTAGTTTTCTTGGTGATACACACCTCTTTTCAAAACAATGTTTTTGATTGAATTATTAGTCTGCAATTACCTTAATGGTAAACCCAACACCTAGGCTTTTGTTACGGTATTTCATCTCAATTCCAATTGGAAGAATAGGACATTCACTGGAGCCCCCGTTTACGATGATCAGTCATAAGACGGGAATTAGTAACCTTTTTACTAGTAGGGGATGACTTCCAAACTCCTTGTTATCACCCTGGCCGCATACAGGCTATGTGTCCCATTTCGTGTATACACACACTTCGCAGGTCCTTAGGTACACATAGTACCATCTCCCACGGTACTGGAAGTCTCACCAATACACAAAGTACTGGATCTCTACCCCTCCTTTGTCCTTTTAAGAAATCCTATCATATCTCAAGAACTCAAATCACATCGAAGTTCTCCAAGCATTATGCTTGGTGATAGGTACAGCTCATCTCATATGTATATATAAATGTACTTCCGATAATTTTCGGAGGAAGTACTAAGATAATGCGAGTTGACCGTTGTCAACAAATACATAAATGAGGGGGAGTTTCTTTTGAAACTATATTCAAAATATTTAAAATAAGTCGAGATAATATTCTTCGACGGTCTGAAATTATTCAAATGATTTTCTGAAATTCAGAAAGTATTTTAAATTAGGTTTTATGATTTTTAAATCATATAAAATCATTTACTAAATATTTAGTAATTAAATAATAATTATTAAATAATTAAAACTCAAATAATTATGTTTTTAAAAGAATATTTGAAATAATATTCCTCAACTAATTTATGTTTAAATAATTAAAGTAATCTTGAATAGATATAAGTAATCGAGTTCGAAATTAAATAATCGTTGGAGAATACTTATCCTATTTTATATGAATAACTGAAATAATATTTGTCGTTCAAGTAAACAAATATAGTTGAGAGAATACGATCTTTGGAAATCATTTTAAATAAATTCGAGGTATTTAATACTTCGCAAGCGGATATCGAGTCCCTTGGAATAAAATAAATACGGACTTTTGATCGTCCAAACATCTCCGGATGATTCCCGGGTTTATACTTTATAAAAAAACTGACCGACTCTCAATCTTACAACATATAGAACACGCTCTACTATGGCATTAATATTCTTAAATAAACACCTCTGGAATGCTTCCGGGTTTTCATCAATTTATACTGAACGATCCTCGGTCTAAAATATACCCCTCATATATACAACGCTACTCTCTAGCGTTATCGATTGAAATTCGGTAATATTCATATACCAAAATCATTAACATATCGTATGATATTATATATCATAATTAGTAGTTATCGTAATACAACATCATGTATATATAACATTTATTTGAAAACAAACACAACACAACAGTTATAAAAGGTCGGGTTTGAAAACTTGCCTGGAGTCCAAGATACGTTTTCTAACTTCCTCTCGTTCCGGGTTTTATAATTAACAAATATCTTAATCCTAATCAGTATTCCTAATTCCATAAACAACTCATATTTCTAATAAGTACAATACATCATAATTTTCAATATTTGAACGATTCGAATAAGTATCAATCCTTGGTCGAAATGGACGGTCAAAGTGGTCGTCTAGAGTTGACTTTACCGAATGTTACTATTACGCGACTCGCACTCTAACATTTTTAATAAATCATAAATTTAATATTGTAATACGAAACCACCTCGAGGAGCTTCTTGAGTGCTTTTAATATTTATCATAAAAGTTTTATTTTGATAAAATGAATTTAATTAGGTGAAAAGTATTTCAAAAGTTCGGTCAACTACGGAGTTTTACTATTCAAGCCGCTTTCACTAAAACTTTGATAACTCTCAAACCATTAACTAAATTGGTGCACTGTTTTCGCATGCATGATCTAGACAAAATTTAGAACCTTTGAAAATGGGTTTCTGGAAGCAGAGGTGAAAATCCCGAAGTGGCAGTTTAATGGCAGTAGGTGTTCTTGGCGATCACTCCTTGCGCGACCTTGGCTCCGACATTTTTATAAAATCGAAAAGTTAACATCTTTAGCTGAAATTTTATAGAGGTCTTCCACACTGTATAACCAAGTCACTGAATAAGTTTCATGATTTTAAAGAATTTTAAGGGCCTCAATTATACCCTTAAAGTCAGCATTAGGTAGCAGTTTAGTTTTCTCGACTACATTCACTAAAACGAGCTTTCTCCTAATCCGTAAATCATCTCGGCACTATCTTTATATGGTTGAAAACTAGAAAACAAAAAATTTACATCCATTTCCAGTGGTGTGTAAAAATATTAAATTTACAGTTCTTATTTCTTGCTTAAAATAGTCCTAAATATAAACGGATATTACGACGGCTATACGCGTAACGATTCCCGATTTTAACTACGATAATTTTTTTGACAACGACTCAAACACCAATTCCGTTATATTTATTAAAATATCATTCCCTAAACTATTTTAAATCATCACCAACATCAAACCATAACAATAAACCATCCAAAACCAACTTTTTATAATCCAAACTCGATGAACCAACATGTACTTAAACATAACTCAAACTTAATTTTATAACTCAAGTAAATTAAAGGGTGGATGATGTTTATACCTTCCTTGAAGCTTATTAATACTAAAAGTCCTAAGATCCTTGATGAAGCCTTGGTCTAGCTCTAGGAGCTTTAAACTTCCATGAAAAAGTAAGAAAATAAGTTAGTGATTTTCGGAGTTACTATTCACCTTCAACTTCAAACATTTTAATAAAATTGAAAACTTCATGGATGGGCTTGAAATTTGGTTCGTGACTTAACCATGATATGAAAGAGCTTTGGTAAATATTTGGTAATTTTTGAATGGGTAGAATGTAATTTTTTAATTTTTCTTTCCTCATTATTCTTGAAAATCAGCATTGTTCTTGAAGAGAGAGAAAGAGAGAGAGAGAGAGAGAGAGAGAGAGAGAGAGAGTTTTAATTGGTTTGGCTTCCTTTGGAATTATTGGATGATATTTGTGATATGTATTGTGTATGTATAAGGTGTGTTTGTTATGGATAAAAAACTAAGGTTATTATTTGCTATATTTATTACTAAGATTCGGGAGCTCAAGGCCTTTAATGGATGCTCTCGTGTATCGTAGCTTAATTCTGCCTTTACGAGATGCCTACGTATCTCTGTGAATTAGAGAATCAAGCCAAAAAACGTAGTTCTGATTTGTGGGGTGAGGCCCCTTATATAGATGTTGGGAGTCCTTGAATTGGACTTGGTATAGGAGACTTGGTGGGCAAGTCTCATAATTAGAATGGACTTTGGAGTCCTAGATAGTAGGAAACTGATTCCTTATCCTTTTAGGTCCCCTTGAGGCTAATCTATAAGGATTTATATCCTTATCGGGACTCTTCTCAATAGCTAATTTTTCCCTTATTAATTAATTACGAAATTAATTAATAATCAGGGCTTTTGGGCCTTCTTTATTCTATCAGGCCTGATCTGGTCCATTAGGCTTAACCTTTCTGGTCTGAGTATCATATATCTTTTTATTGGGCCTAGCAGCCCACACCTTGCAGTATTTAATTATACTATCATAATTTATTTATCCCTATCATTTGTCCCCCAACTTTTGGGAAACATTGATTAGGTTTCGCAGAAGTTAAGTCTGTTTATTCCCTTACAGGGTTTCGTTTTCGCATAAAGTGTGGAGCGACCTACACATTTACAATGAATTTTCCTTTTATTCAGGAATTATCTTAATTTCCAGGAATTTTTCCCTTATTTCCGGGATTTTTCCCTAATTTTCTGGATTTTTCCTTAATTTCTGGATTTTTCCCTAATTTTCTGGGATTTTTCCTTTAATTTCTGGATTTTTCCCTAATTTTCTGGGATTTTTCCTTAATTTCTGGATTTTTCCCTTAATTTTCTGAATTTTTCAGATTTCCAGCCCTTTTTCGACCAGGATCCTAGTCGAAATTTCGACCTAGATCCTAGTCGAAATAGGGGTCAGCCTTGCCATCCTGGTCGAAGGAATTCGACTAGGATCCACGACCTGGAATTTGACCAGGATCCTAGTCGAAATTTCAACCTGGATCTAGGACCTGGAATTCGACCAGGATCCTAGTCGAAAATTCGACTTGGATCTAGGTCGAAAATTTCCCCACCTTTTTTTAGCTTCTGGTCATGAGCCTATCGACTAGGATTTCGATTAGGATCCACGACCTGGAATTCGACCAAGATCCTAGTCGAACTTCGACCTGGGTTTTTAATCCTTATTCTTGAAAGATGCTTGGCTAATTCGACCTCATTCCTGGTCGAGGTTTCGACCTCAATTCAGTCCTATTTTTTCTGTTATTTTCGGGTGCCTGATCGAAAGTTTTCGAGCAGGATTCACGACCTGGAATTCGACTTGAATCCTGGTCTTCCACTAGCCTTTTTTATTTGGCTTTAATTTAAGGTATTGTATTTTCCAAATCCTAATTGGATTTGGGCCTGGCCTTCTTTATTGGGCCTTATTGAGTTTTTCCAAATCTTACTGGGCCTCTTTTATTGGGCTTTTCCAAAACTTACTAGGCCACCTTTATTGGGCTTCTCTAAAACTTACTGGGCCTCCTTTATTGGGCTTCTCCAAAACTTACTGGGCCTCCTTCAAAACTTTCCGGGCCTCCCTTATTGGGCTTAATATTGATCTGTTTAGAGTCCTCTAGAATCCTTGGAATATTCTGGAATGTTCCTTTTTCTGGGCTTTTTCCCATGGGCCTTTGTCCTTAATGGGCTTTCGTCCCTTCAACTTCCTTTTCCTCTTATATAAAGAACTGAGGAGAGGCTACTACTTCTTACCTTCTCATTTCTAAGTTTTCTTCTTTCTCCTCTTGCTAAGATTCTCAGAGCAATAACAGCAAGTCGGAGCTCAAGGCCTTCTTCAGGAGTGCTTCTTCAGGTAAAATTCCTCTCTTCGCTTTTCGTGTCTATTTTTCCATTGTGTGCCGTTTTAAGGTAGCCTGTTTACGTGCCCCTTTATTTTTTCAGATGGCTGACAAAAAAATGACTCGCTTGGCCAAGATGAACGTGGCTAGAAAGTCCAACGAATTTCCTATTCGATCGAGGTATACTTCCTTAATCGACATGATCAACACTCGAGGGGACGAGTACCCGTCTGATGCGCATCTGGACGCGCACGATCATATTAGTGCTTTACGGGATCCCAAGGAGCTGGACAAGTTGAGCAACTGCTTCAAAATCAAGGAGCCTTTTAAGCTGGTTCTTGCGGGTCCGGCCAACAGGGCCTGTCAGTGGAAGAAGGACGCGCTATGCGTCTATAGGGATACTCTAAGGGCAGGTATCAGACTCCCTTTTCATCCATTCATTCCTTTGCTACTGGATGATGTGGGCATCAGCCCTTGCCAACTCCCCCCTAATTCTTGGAGGCTGATTCTGTGCTATCTGTCGCAATGCGCCAAGCACAATGTCCCCACATCTGTTGCTGTCTTCAGAAAGATTTTTCAGTTCAAGAACAGCCCTGATAAAAGTCTGGGTTGGGTTTCTATAAATCAGCGCCCCACTATCCCCCATATCGTGAATGGGAAGTCCATCCCTGACAACAACTTGGGGTGGAAGAAAGATTTTTTGTTCATTGTTTGGGAAGGTGGAGATTAGGGCTCCCTGTTTCGATCATCCTTTGGGCTGGCCGTGGACGGGAGCCCAAATGATATAACTTTGTCTGAGGAGGAGGCTAAAGCTTTCAACCTCCTTACGCAAGACAACGGTACTTCCCATTCTTGGGACCTTATCCGGGAGACCGTCCTGGTAGAACGCGACCTCTCACCTGTTCATAAGAAAAGTAAGTTCCCTTTCTTTACCTCCTTTATTTCTTGCATTTTTTATTCTATTGATTTTCAACTGACTTCGTTTGTTGCAGTGGCTGAGAAGATTGAGGAGGCTACCAAGCCTAAGGACCTGGAGACAACCCGGATGAAGAGGGCTGGGAAGGTCTATAAAGACCCTCGACTTGGTGACCGCTTCCCTGAGTTCCTCCTTCAGGCAACGGAGCCAAGCGAGGAAGGCCCCAGCCAAGTTTTGCGCACCAAGCAGAGGCCAGGGGCCTATTTTCAACCTGCTTGGGGGATCCGGGGCAAGGACTCAATCGTGGGCAGCACGACGCTATCCAAGGAATGGTCTAAGCATTCCATCTCCCCGGTGGACTATCAAGATTTTGTCCTTCAACAGGACTTAGAGGGGAATGAGCTATTTGGAGCCCAGGCTCTGGCGACGGTACGTCCTTTACCTATGCCCTTGATACTTATCTTTCCATGTTTCTTTTCTAAACTTTTGTTGTTTCTCTTGCAGGCTAACGCCCATTTCCAAGGGGCAATTCACCAAGCTAAGGCTTGGAAGGTTGGCCTGGAAGATGCCAATAAGAAGTTGGAGGAGGCCAACCAAAAAATAGAGGCCCTTGAAGCTCAACTGGCCTCTTCCACTTCTGACCTGGAAACGGCCCGGGCCGAAAATGTCATTCTAAAGGCGCAGAAGGACAAAGCTTTTGATGGCTGGATGGACACCCAGGAATTCAAAGACTTGATGGTGGAGCATGATGCCCTTCTTCACCCAGTTAGCTACAAAGAGGGCTGGGACGCTGCTATGGAGGCCATCCAGGATGATTTTCCAGAGGTCCTCGAGCAGTCCTCCTTTCCTTGCCCTGTGCGAGTTCCAGAGCTTGGAGGTGTTACTGAGAAGCTTGCTGATATGATCAAGGACGGAGAGGAGGAAGATTCTTCCGAAGAGGAGCTTGAGCCTGTCGCTAAGAAGGCCAGGGTGGAAGAGCCTCCAAGAGCAGCGCCTCAACAGCCAGCATCTCCCGCAGAGGGAACCTCTACAGGGACTTCGGAGGGGATGACCGAGACGTCTGAAGGAACGACTGAGACATCCGAGGAGACTTCAGATAGTGGTTCCGAGGAATCTCAGCCTTCTAAGGCCTAAGTTTTTTTTGTATATCTTCTTTTTGAACTTCATTCATATCAGAACTTGTTACCCTTCGGGGTTATATTTCATATGTTGCTTTTCTTGCCTCTTTCTATTTTAACTTTACAATCTTAATATGCATTTGAACTTTAAACATCCTTAGATTAAAATAATTTCAAACTCTTTAATATGAAGTCTGGTTTTCCAAAACCTTACACAGCATGGGTTCGACCCTAATCAACAATAACTAGACAATATAAATTCTACTGGAATATAAAATCCTACGCAAGCAAAGCTTCAAGGTGCTTTTAAACCTACTTGTCACAATGACAAGTGAGAATCGTACTTCGCCTATCTTACACGTAGTAAACCTTCAGGTTTTGTGCGTGCCAGGTTCTCGGGACTTCAAAACCATCCATAATCTCCAGCTTGTAGGTTCCTCTACCCTGAACGCTCTTGACTCTGTACGGCCCTTCCCAATTTGGGGCAAGCTTTTCTTTCTGTCCGACACCAGAAGCCTCTATTTTTCTCAAGACTAGGTCACCTTGTTTGAAAAACCTCTCTTTAACCCTTAGGTTGTAGTAGAATGAAGCCTTTTTCTGATATTCTACTATCTTTGCATGTGCTTTATCTCGCACTTCATCGATTAAATCCAGGGCTAACCTCTGCCCTTCCTCATTTTCTTCTGCATTGAAAGCCTGAATCCTTGGAGAGGAATGTGATATCTCTACTGGAACTACTGCTTCTGCCCCATATGCCAACATGAAGGGAGTTGCTCCTGTCGTGATTCTACAGGTAGTCCTGTAGGCCCATAATATTGTAAGTATTTCATCCACCCAATTATTTCTTGACTTCTCGATCCTTTTCTTTAGTCCATCCAGGATTATCCGATTTGCTACCTCTGCTTGCCCATTGGCTTGCGGGTGAACCACAGAGGTGAATCGTAACTCAATTTCATTTTCTTCACAATACTTCTTGAATTCCTCATTGTTGAATTGTGTTCTATTGTCAGTGACGAGGATACGGGGAATTCCATATCGGCACATAATATTTTCCCACAGGAATTGTGCAACCTGCTTAGTTGTGATTTTGGCCAAGGGCTTGGCTTCAATCCACTTGGTGAAATAATCAATGGCTACAATCAGAAACTTCCTTTGTGCCGTGGCCATAGGAAAAGGCCCTAGAATATCCATCCCCCACATAGCAAAGGGAATAGGCGAGTTGATAGAGGTCAGCATCTCGGGGGGTTGTCTAACAACTGGTGCATGCTTCTGACAGCGATTACACTTCTTCACATATTCTTTGGCATCAGCCATCATTTCTGGCCAATAGAAGCCTAAACGGGTTATCTTATGAGCCAAGGCCCTGCCCCCCAAGTGTTGCCCACAAATACCTTCATGTTCCTCAAGAGCCAAGCGTGCCTCGTCGGGCCTGAGACACCTCAAGTAAGGAACCATGAAAGATCTCTTATACAGAATTCCATCTATCAAGGAGTACCTTAGTGCTCGAATAGTTAACTTCCGTGCCTCAGTTGCATCGCTTGGCAACCAACCGGTCTGAATGTGAGGCTTGATGGGATCAGTCCATGACGTCCCCAAGCCTATGGGAGCCACAAGCTTAACATCTATGCTTCATGTCTTCAAAACACGGAAGTACACACTTCCTGAACTTTCTTCAATCTCAGATGAAGCAAACTTTGATAGCGCATCTGCTTTAGCATTTTCTTCCCTTGGAATGTGTTCAACATGGCATTCATTAAATTGGGTCATCACAGCCCTTACTAGGTGAACATACTTAGCCATCGTATCATCCCTTGCCTCAAATTCTCCCTTTACCTGGGATATGATCAGCTTCGAGTCTCCACGGACCTTTAAGTTTTTGACTCTAAGTGTCCCAGCTAGACCAAGGCCAGCAATCAGGGCTTCATACTCTGCCTCATTGTTTGTGGTTGGGAAGTCTAGCTTCATAGCATACTCAATTAAGAATCCATCAGGGCTTTGTAAAACAAACCCTGCTCCACTGGAATTTGTTTTTGATGCTCCATCAAAATAGAGAACCCAATATTCTTTCTCCTTATCATCCTTCTCCCTGTCCCCATTGTCGACTCCCTTGTCTTGAGGTATGGTATCTTCCTGCCCCCGACTTCTTGGTTGGGTATGGTACATTCCACCACGAAGTCAGCTAGTGCTTGGGCTTTTATGGCCGTACGTGGCTTATACTTGAGATCGAACTCTCCCAACTCTATTGCCCACTTAATCAGTCTCCCACTTGCCTTGGGACTGTGAATGATATTTCTCAGTGGCTGATTTGTTAGCACTTCAATCTGGTGAGCTTGAAAATAAGGACGCAGCTTTTTTGAAGCCATTACCAAGGCTAAAGCGAATTTCTCAATAGTTGAATAATTCAACTCAGCATCATGCAAAATTTTGTTGACATAGTATATGGGTTTCTGGACTTTCAGTTCCTCCTTAACCAACACCGCGCTCAAGGCGCTCTCTGAAACAGCCAAGTACAAGAATAAAATTTCACTCAGAACTGGCTTGGCCAACAACGAGGCCTGGGCCATATACTTCTTTAACTCTTCAAATGCCTTCTGGTTTTCCTCACTCCATACAAAGTCTTTGATGCTTTTTAGCGACTTGAAGAATGACAAACACTTGTCCCCCGACTTGGAGATGAATCGTCCTAGCGCAGCAAAACTTCCTGTAATCTTCTGAACATCCTTAACAGTTTTTGGTGGTTCCATGTCCAGGATCGCCTTTATTTTATCCGGGTTAGCCTCAATTCCCCTCTTTGAGACCATCAGTCCCAAGAATTTTCCAGATCCTACTCCGAAAGCACACTTCGTAGGATTCAACATCATCTTGTGGTACCTCAGGACCTCAAAAGCTTCCCTTAAATGGGCTATATGATCAGTCTTTACTAGACTCTTGACTAACATGTCATCAACATAGACTTCCATAGTCTTACCAATAAGATCCTTAAAAATTCTATTCACCAACCTTTGATAGGTGGCTCCTGCATTCTTGAGACCAAACGCCATAACAAGATAACAATAAACACCAAAGTCAGTGATAAATGATACCTTTGGAATGCCATCCTTATGCATTTTGATTTGGTTGTATCCGCTAAATCCATCCATGAAACTCAGCATCTCATGTCCAGCAGTGGCATCAATCAAAGTATCAATTCTAGGCAGCGGAAAACAGTCTTTGGGGCATGCATCATTCAGATCAGTGAAGTCTATACACATCCTCCACTTTCCATTAGCCTTCTTCATCATTACAGGGTTTGCTAACCACTCCGAAAATTGAATCTCCTCAATGAAACCGGCCTCTAAGAGCTTTTCTACTTCCTGTTTTATAGCCTCTTGTCTTTCCGGGGCAAAATTTCTTTTCTTTTGTTTCACTGTCTTCCGGCTTGGATCCACGTTTAGCTTGTGAGTAATTAACTCCGGGTCTATGCCTGGCATATCAGCTGCTGACCATGCAAACACATCACTATTTTCTTGCAAAAATTTCACTAACTTCCCTCTAAGGGGCTCCTCTAATGTGGCTCCAATGAAAGTCATCCTCTCAGGATTCTCGGGGTCTAAAGTTCTGCTGGCCTTCCTCTATTCTCATCATTTTCTCGAACATCCATATCTTCAATAGGAAGAACCTACCCCCCGACTCCATCTGCCCTCAAAGAGGCCACATAACAGCTTCTAGCCATTTTTTGATCTCCTCTCTCTTCTCCAATCCCATTTCGGGTGGGAAACTTCATGACTGAATGGTAGGAAGAGGGGACTGCCTTGAAGGCATGTATCCCTATTCTCCCCATGATAGCATTATAAGTTGAACTAGCCTTTACCACCACGAAATCCAGCATCTACGTTGCTTGCCTTGGTTCCGTACCTATGGTGGTCGGCAATTTGATTATCCCTTCCATAGGACATTCTACTCCAGCAAATCCATATATCGGCATGTCGGTTGGTGTCAACTGGGAGTCGTTATACCCCATTCTTAGAAAGGTGTCATGGAGCAAGATATCCACAGAAGCACCATTATCCACAAGGACCCTCTTAACCGGGCTATTTCCTATTATCGGTGTTATGACCAGCGGGTCGTCATGGGGAAACTTCACACCCTCTAGGTCGGAATCATCAAAGCCAATGTTACTTCTGTCCTGGCCCTCTTCGGGGCTTCTCCAACAATATGCATAACCTCCCTAGTATATGCCTTTCTGGAATTTTTGGACAATCCAGCAGCAGTTGGACCTCCAAAGATCGTGTTTATCACAGGTCCTCGAGGGCGTCGCGGTCCTCCAAAAATTGCATTTATAACCGGCCCTCTAGGTTGGGGATTCCGCCCCTGATCATCTTGGTCCCTCCTACGATCTTCAAAGTTCTTCCTTCCATTATTATTTCTGTCCCCTCCATCTCCAGTATACTTGTTCAATCTTCCTTTTCGAATCAAAAACTCAATTTCATCTTTCAATTGCCTACACGCATCGGTGTCATGGCCAACATCTTTGTGAAACCTGTAGTACTTGCCCTTATCTAGCTTGGCGGGATCAGCCTTCAAGGGCTTAGGCCAGCGAATATCTCTGTCTTTCTCAATCTCCATCAAAATCTGACTTCTAGGAGCATTCAGCTTAGCGTATTCAGTGAACTTTTGCCCAGGTCCTCCCCTCTTGGGGGTTGAATCAGGGTTTTGTTTGGTTCTAGGATATTTGTCCTTTGCAATATATTCTAAATCAGTTTTCCGCTTCTTGCCTCCAGTGGGCTCATTACTTACTACGGTCTTCCTCATACTTTCTTCAACCTTGATATACTTCCCTGCCCTCTCTTGGAGCTGCAACATGCTTTCAGGGGGACGTTTGGCCAAGGACATCTTAAAAAACTCGTCCCTAGTTCCTTGTTGCAGTGCTATCATGGCTACCTTATCATCAAGGTCCGGGACTTTTAAAGCCTCCTTTGCGAAACGATTCAGGTAATCTCTCAAGGATTCCTTAGCTCCCTGCACAAGACTCATAAGAGATGCTGAACTTTTCTCATGGACTCTTCCACTGATGAATTGCTTAATAAAAGCCTGACTTAATTCTCTGAACGATCCAATAGAATTTGGGGGCAGGCGACTGTACCATCTTTGAGCCATACCCGACAGGGTTTGAGGGAAGGCCCGACACATTATAGCATCATTCACGGGTTACAGCAGCAGTACATTAGAGAATGTCCTAACATGATTAGCGGGGTCTCCCGTGCCATCATAGGCTTTGATAGTGGGCATCTTGAATTTCCTTGAGATATGGGCATTCATTATCTCTTCTGTGAAGGGTGGAGTTGGATCATCAGGATCTCCAAGGGGAAGGAGATTGCTTGGATCAGTTCTTGGGACAGCAGCCCTTCTTCATACCGGACCATCCAGGTCTATGACAGGAGGAGGATTTCTCCCCTAGGAGGTATCTGGGGTCTGGTGGCCTGGTGAGCCTCCAAATCACGCCTCAGCCTTTGAATTTCAGCTTCATGAGCCCTGATCCTTTCCTGCACTTCTTGGGGATTCGCCCCTGGGGTGCTTTAGGGGCGTTGCCTTCCATCGGCCATTGGCTCTTTTCCAGGACGCCTCCTTCTCGGGGCCACTTCATCATCCGAAGATTCGGAGTCTCTCTCAGTGTAAGGACCAGAAAATTCCCGATCCTCAGGGATAGGACCCAAACCTCGTATATAGGGGGGCGACTACCCTCGTGCTTCGCTTCGCCCAGCATATCCGCTTCCTCCAACCTCAGGGTGAAGGGGCATCCCATAAGGGGGGTTAGTAGCAACAATAGTTGAATATTCATACCCGACGGGTCGAGAATTCACAGGTATATGTACTTGTTGAACTTGAGGATTCGTACCTTGAATAGTCGGGGGAGTTGTCCCTTGTGGCTGAGGTTGAGTTGCCCCTATCTGGGCTTCCCCCTGAGTAGATGCATAAGTCGAATGGGGAGGAACCTCCACGGTTGACGAAATCACCTGGGTTGTCTCTGATGGTGTTCCTTCCTCTAGAGCTCTAATTGTTCTCCGTTTTCTCGCCATGGTTGTTGTTGTGCTTTCCCACAGACGGCGCCAAATGTTATGGATAAAAAACTAAGGTTATTATTTGCTGTATTTATTATTAAGATTCGGGAGCTCAAGGCCTTTAATGGCTGCTCTCGTGTATCGTAGCTTAATTCTGCCTTTACGAGATGCCTACGTATCTCTGTGAATTAGAGAATCAAGCCAAAAAACATAGTTCTGATTTGTGGGGTGAGGCCCCTTATATAGATGTTGGGAGTCCTTGAATTGGACTTGGTATAGGAGACTTGGTGGGCAAGTCTCATAATTAGAATGAACTTTGGAGTCCTAGATAGTAGGAAACTGATTCCTTATCCTTTTAGGTCCCCTTGAGGCTAATCTATAAGGATTTATATCCTTATCGGGACTCTTCTCAATAGCTGATTTTTCCCTTATTAATTAATTACGAAATTAATTAATAATTAGGGCTTTTGGGCCTTCTTTATTCCATCAGGCCTGATCTGGTCCATTAGGCTTAACCTTTCTGGTCTGAGTATCATATATCTTTTTATTGGGCCTAGCAGCCCACACCTTGCAGTATTTAATTATACTATCATAATTTATTTATCCCTATCAGTGTTCAACAAGATGCTTCTAATTCAAGCCTAGGTATTAGCTTGCACACCACACTTGACTAGGCATTTTAACTATAAAACATGAATTCTTATTTAAGTAATGTTATCTTTCACTTAATTTTTAATTTAATTATCTAGCTTGGATAATTTATTGCTAATTAATTTGTATGGTATTTTCATGGTCTTGGTTTGTTTATTTATTTGCTTACATATTCGCTTAGTCGTTTATTCGTTTTCGTAATAAATCTTCGTAAGCGATTCGCGGGGTAAATCCTTTCTTATAAATCTTTTATGTTTTGAAACCTTATACTTGGATTTTAATTTCTAGAATTCTAAATTCTTAATCTTAATGTGATTCTCGTATTCCTTGGTAGTCCGTAAGATAAGGTCGTTTTAAAAAGTCATACTGTAGGATCTTTATCATCAGGATTTAGCTTTCTAAGCCTTTTGAGAGGCTTAGAACTCCCAGTTACAGTATCTTTCTGAGAAGAGACCTTCTCAGCTTCTACTACAACAGGTTCTGATATTGGAACATGTTCCTCATTGTCTTACTCATCTCTCAGAATAATTTTCCTTCTCTTCTGTTGAGTCTGAGGTACTATCTTAGTCCTCTTGGGTTCGGAAGATGAAGGCTTCACAGGATGTGCTGAAGGTTGAGGTTGAGATGACTGTGATGGTTTGAAGTATGTCCTGATTGAGGGTTGAGTAGGTTGAGGTTGAGAAGTTGGAGGTGTTTGTGTAGATGTGGAATGTTCTGATGGCTGTTGTGTTGGCTGTGATGTGGGTTGAACATCAGGGTAAACAGATGTGTAGGTTTGTGGATCAACATTTACCAGTATCTGTTTTACTAACTGAGGTATTTGTAAGCGTCGAATCACTTGTTTCTAATTATCAGCATTTAACAAATTATTAAAAGCCCGTTTTGCAAGCTTAAAGGGTGGAATTAAATCAGTTGGTAGGTTGGGGTTCATCAACACAACAAAAAGTATATATAAGCTGACATAATCTAGCAAAGTATACTACATTCCTATCCTCTGTCATCCTATCCCCTATGAAACCTAGCACAACACTTGCAAAATCAAAGTGAGTTTGATGAATGAGAGCATGCCCGATTTGCTGACTCATAATTGGAATAGCATCAAAGTTGGAGCATTTATTGGCGAATGCCTTAGTGATACAGTCAAAGAAAAAACTCCATTCTTTCCTGATACTTGCTCTTTTCAGTTGTCTAAGCTTTCCCAAACTTTTGTCATAGCCCAAACTGGCCATAAGCTGCTGTAGAACAGGGTCCTCCACTGTTGAGAATGTACAGCCTTCTGGTAAGTGGAGAGCTTTGCGAACTGCCCCAGGAGTAACTACATGTTCAACATCATTTACTTCAAATACGATGCTTGGAGTACCAGTAGCACCACCATCATCAAAAATCCCAGTCCGCCAAAACGTCAGTACTTGTTGGCTTGAAATGGTTTGAGGTTGGGTCAAAGCATACCCAATCTCACTATTTGCTAAGAAATCTTGCACAAAGTGCAAATCTGATGGAGCTTCAGCCTTGTTCAAGATTGCAGCATAGTTATTTGGTACAAACTTGGCTCCATCAACAATTAAATCCTTGGGCGCCATCAGAAATAAGAGAGAATCTTGTTTGCCTGAAAGGTGTTTGATGAAATGTCTTTATAGTGAATCGTCAGAAAATGTGAGAGAATAAGAAAAGAGAGAGTGAAATAGAATAAAAATATGAATAAAAGATTTGAAAATCTTTTATCTCTTTTACTTAGACAACCCACGTTACAACAATTAATGAGGAGTGAAAAAGACCTTTACACCTGTCGAACATGCAGCATTTAAGGCAAAAGTTAATGGGCATGGTAAATAAGCAATTATTACTTTGCACGTTCCGTTTTAAAGAAAATGTTCCCACTAAATAAATGATTATTACTGCTTTATCTCACATAAACTAATATTCTGAAAAAAAATGTGACCGTTGAGGTAATGACCAAAAATAAACCAAGTAAATAAATACGACCACGTCAGCATTAGAACTTGATTATTATCAGAATTTAAAAGTCATCAGAATATGGCTTCTTAACTCGACAAGTGAATGTTTATTCCTGTAATTCTTCACACAAATACTGATATGGGTACATCAGAACTTAATCATCAGAACTTCCATCAGAACTTGTCCTCAGAATTTATGCAACTAACACTTAAACTGTTCATCCAAAATGACATTTATCACCACAGTAATTTTCATCATTCATATGGAGTGTATGTGTGTGCATTAAGCTAAATATCAGACAAAGAGTAAAGTCTGATTCACTTCAGTACATCTTAGAAATAAGGCATAACTAAGAACTTTGCTTAAAATCTGTCATCATTCTGAAGTCTACTATAGAATGAGTTCATGCATGAGTCCACCTCAACTGTTTTGTTCTCATTTTATGCATCTTTTGAAATTCCTTTTTACAGTGGCTTCTCAGTGTAAGTGAGTCACAACTGCTTATAAGAATTTATGCTATTATCAGAGTATTTCTCCAGTAATTAGAGAATGTGAAAAGTTACCATGAAAATTTTATTTTGCTTTTCTAATGCATATTACTTAATACCAGCAATGCACTTGGGTCTTCCCTTCCACATTCTAGATCTCAAAGGAGTACCTGATTTTTATTTCTTTTCTTTTCTTTTGATAAGTGAGGCTTATCAGCACTTAGTACATCTACCAGATTTACTAACATCAGAACTTAACAGATAAGAAGCATTATTCTAGTTTTTGACTTAGTAATAAGATACACAAAGTAAACTTTAACTAAGCTCAATATCAGAATTTGCTTGTGTTAAGAGATTTCCACATAAACAATTACTTCAGACATGGGATATCAGTATATTAAAGTTTAATAGGTCAGCATCTAGCACAGTTATCCTCATTGGATTGAATAGTTACAGAAACATTCATATCACTATCAGAGTTTAGAAATTCACATCAAACAACAATCAGCACTTTGAAAAATTTTCAATTAAACACAAAATACACAAAGATAGTAATATATGTAAATACTGATCATAAAGTCTGATGTATCAGAACATAAACTAAGCAGATTTAGAAAAAGAACCTGAAACCATTCCAAGTTCATTTACCAATCTTGTAAAGCTTGCTTCACATAGTGGTTTTGTGAAGATATCTACTAGTTGTTGATCTGTTGGAACAAAATGCAATTTCACTGTACCTTCATCCACATGTTCCCTTATGAAGTGGTACCTAATGCTGATGTACTTTATCATTGAGTGTTGAACTGGATTACCTGTCATAGCAATAGCACTTTGATTATCACAGTAAATAGGGATTTTAGAATATATTAACCCATAATCCAGTAACTGATTCTTCATCCAAAGAATCTGTGCACAACAGCTTCCTGTAGCAATGTACTCTGCTTCTGCAGTTGATGTGGAAATTGACTTCTGTTTCTTGCTAAACCAAGAAACTAATCTGCCTCCAAGAAATTGGCAGCTTCCACTTGTGCTTTTCCTGTCAATTTTGCATCTTGCAAAATCTGCATCTGAGTAACCTATTAGCTTAAAGTCTGATTCTCTAGTATACCACAATCCCAGATCAGCTGTACCCTTATGGTACTTGAAAATTCTTTTCACAGCTGTTAAGTGAGGTTCTCCTGGATCTTCTTAAAATCTTGCACAAAGACAGGTAGCATACATGATATCAGGTCTACTTGCAGTTAGATAGAGTAGTGAGCCAATCATACCACTGTAATCAGTAATATCTACTGATGTACTAGTATCCTTATCCAATTTTGTTGCAGTGGCCATAGGAGTGGATGCACTTGAACAATCTTGCATTCCAAATTTCTTCAACAAATTTTTGGTGTACTTAGATTGACAAATAAAAGTTCCTTCTTCATTCTGCTTGACTTGAAGGTCCAGAAAATAACTAAGTTCTCCCATCATACTCATTTGATATCTTGACTACATTAGCTTGGCAAACCTTTTACAATGTCTGTCATTTGTAGAACCAAAAATGATATCATCAACATATATCTGCACCAAAAGTAAGTCCTTTCCATGGTTGAGATAAAACAGTGTTTTGTCAATAGTCCCTCTGTTAAATCCACTTTCCAGAAGAAACTGAGCTAATGTCTCATACCATGCTCTTGGAGCTTGCTTAAGGCCATAAAGTGCTTTGTCAAGTCTATAGACATGATTAGGAAATTTTGAATCTACAAAACCTGGAGGTTGTTCAACATATACTTCTTCTTCCAATTCTCCATTAAGAAAAGCACTTTTTACATCCATTTGAAAGACTGTAAACTTTTTGTGAGCAGCATAAGCCAAAAATATCCTTATGGCTTCCAATCTAGCAACTGGTGCAAATGTTTCATCATAATCAATTCCCTCCTGTTGAGAATATCCTTTTACAACCAGCCTTGCTTTATTCCTTGTAATGATGCCATCACTATCAGTTTTGTTTCTGAACACCCACTTTGTACCAACAACAGATCTGTTCTTTGGTCTTGGCACTAGGGTCCAGACTTTGTTTCTTTCAAATTCATTTAACTCTTCCTGCATTGCTTGCACCCAATCAATATCTTGAAAAGCTTCTTCCACTTTCTTTGGTTCAGTCTGAGAAAGAAAAGAGTGATAGAGACATTCATTTGATGTAGCTATTCTAGTTCTGACACCTGCATCAGGATTTCCAATAATTAAGTCAGGTGTATGTGATTTAGTCCACTTCCTTGAAGATGGAAGGTTTTCTCTAGAACTAGATGCTCCCTCATGATCCATGTTATCTTCATCAACCTTTTCTGATGCTCCCCCTGAAATTATGCTCTCTGAGTTGGATCCTTCAGAATTGGAGTTCCCAGAATTATCAGAACTTGGCCCATCAGAACTTGAAGAGCCTGTTGTAGGTTCTAATGCTTCTTGAGATGTGGTTGTATCTTCAGTATGCTCCCCCTGCACAGGTGCATCTTCCTTTGGCGTAGTCACCATAGTTTTAATAACATCAGAGTTTAATCCATCAGAGTTTACAATGTCAGGATTTAGACTGTCAGAATTTACAGAATCAGAATTTAAAACTGCATTCCCAAATCTCAGCTGATCATGATCATTGAAAACTTCAAGTCCAGTAATCTTCTTATCATCAAAAGAGACATTGATAGATTCCATGACAACCCTTGTTCTTAAATTGTAGACTCTGAAGGCTTTTGTGGAAAGTGGATATCCAACAAAAATTCCTTCATCAGCTTTTAGATCAAATTCGGATAGCTGTTCAGGATGAGTCTTAAGAACAAAACACTTGCATCCAAATACATGAAAATACTTCAGATTTGGCTTTTTATTCTTCACCATCTCATATGGTGCCTTTCCATGCTTGTTAATGAGTGTTGCATTTTGAGTAAAATAAGCAGTTTGCACAGCTTCAGCCCAAAAATAGGTTGGTAACTTTGCCTCATCAAGCATAGTTTGTGCAGCTTCAATAAGAGTTCTATTCTTTCTTTCAACAACTCCATTTTGCTGTGGAGTTCCAGGAGAAGAAAATTCCTGCTTGATTCCTTGGTCTTTCCCGAACTCTTCCATAATCAAATTCTTGAACTCAGTGCCATTATCACTTCTTATGATTTTCACAGAGTCCTTAACCACTTTATCTAGTTGTTTGACATGATCAATCAAGATAGATGCAGTTTTACTTTTTGTGTGCAAGAAATACACCCATGTGTATCTGGTGAACTCATCCACTATGACCATAGCATATTTCTTCTTTGCAATGGACATGACATTCACTGGACCAAATAGATCAACATGAAGTAGGTGATAAGGCTCAAGAATTGAAGATTCAGTCTTGCTCTTGAGTGAAGATTTTCTTTGTTTTTCCTTTTGACAGGAATCACAAAGGCCATCAGGCTCAAATACTAATTTTGGAAATCCTCTCACAAGATCTTTCTTAACTTGTTCATTTATATTGTTGAAATTTAAATGAGAGAGTTTCTTGTGCCAATTCCATCTTTCTTCAATTGATGCTCTACTTAACAGACAGATTGTAGAACCATCAGTACTTGTTGAAAGCTTGGCTTCATAAATGTTACCATGCCTGTATCCTTTCATAACAACTTTGCATGTAGATTAGCTTACAACTTCACAGTGTTCTTCAAAGAAATCCACATGATAACCTCTGTCACAAATTTGACTAACACTCAGCAAATTGTGTTTAAGTCCTGAGACTAGAGATACTTTTTCAATGATGACATTCCCAAGATTGATATTGCCATATCCCAAAGTATTTCCCATGTTGCCATCTCCATAAGAAACACTTGGGCCAGCTTTCTCCACAAAGTCTGAGAGTAGGCCTTTATTTCCAGTCATATATCCTGAACATCCACTGTCCAGAACTAGGATGTTTTTCTTGTTGCCTTGCAATCACAAAGACCACTTATGATTAGTTTTATGGATCCTTTGGCCTTATTAAGTTTGTTAACATTTGCAGCGGATTTAGCATCAGAGTTTATGTTAACATTTTTCTTATCAGCATTTACAGTATCAGACTTTGCATCAGAATTTACACTAGAAGGAATAATGCTAACTTTCTTTAAAAAGGTTTTATTTGATAATAATCATAGTACAAACTATGATATTCCTTACAAGTATAAATGGAATGCCATAAACTACCACAATGAAAACGAGGATTTTGTGGCCTATATCTAACACATTGACTCTTAACTCCTAACTTTGAAGGTAAGGAGTTTATATCCTTATTTTTCCTGCAAAAAGAAGCCAGATGGTTAGAATTTCCACAGTTATAACATTTCTTTCTAGGAGCATTAGGAACAGGTTTATAATCATTGCTTTTATTCACACCTTCCTTTCCATTCCTATTTTTCCTAGGGAGCTTTACCTTGTTTATATTCTTAACATCTTTCAGTTTATGCTTAAGCTGCTTCTTTGTCATTAAGCCTCTGTTAACTTTAGTTGGTTTATCCTATTTTGGTTTGTCAGAAGTTAATTTCTTTTTAACTTCTGATTTATCAATATCAGACTTTACAGCTACAAACTTAACAGGATTTACCTTTGGCTTTTGTTTAACAACTATAGGCTCAATTTCTACAATTCCCTTATCATTCTTATCATCTCCATAACATAAGCCTTCTTTCCTGTTTCCACTACTTAACAAACTCTGAGTTGTTCTTCCAGAGTTAGTCCAAGTCCTGATAATCTCTTTTTCCTTTTCTAACTCAGTTTTTAGAGATTCATTCATTTTAAGTACTTCATCCCTAACATAAAAGGCATCATCTCTATCTTTCTGAGTTTGATGGAACATGACTAACTCTTTTTCTACATAATCATTCCTCTTTTTATAAGCAAGATTTTCAGAAGTTAATCTTTCACATGTTAAAGTTTGATCTCTATAACTAATGAACATGGTTTTAAGATATCTTCTCAACTCAGTAATATCATCAGTATGAAAGGTATAAGTAGTTTGAGGTACCTTTAACTCAGCAGCATCAAAACTGCTATCAGCATTTTCCATCTAGGCATAGTTCACCTCACTTTCAGAATCTGAAGTGTATGTCCAGCTTTTCTTCTTTGTGATAAGAGCCTTGCCTTTGTCACTCTTCACTTTCTTGCAATCAGGAGATATGTGGCCTTTCTCACCACAGTTGTAGGATTTGACATTTCAGTACTCTCCTCTATCAGACTTTCCTCCTTTGCCTTCAGATTTTCTGAAACCCTTCTTATCAGAATTTGCACCTTTCCTGGAAAATTTCTTTCCCTTTCTGAATTTCCTGTATGCAATCCTTGTGATTCCTTTCACCATAAGAGCACACAACTTCATCATCTCTTCATCAGCATCCATCTCAGGTAAGCTTTTAGTTTCTGAGTCATCATCACTATCAGAACTTGATGACTCAGTATCAGACTTTGTGATGAGAGCTTTTCCTTTGCCTTTTCTTGAGGGAGTTGCTTTGGGGGATTCCTCCTCAGCCTTTAGAGCAACTGTCCCTGACTTTCTTCCATTCCTCTTGCTTCTTTGTTCCATCTCAAGTTCATGAGTCTTGAGTATCCCATAAATTTCATCAAGAGTTGTTTCTTCAAGATTATAGTTGTCTGTTATAGTGGTGGCCTTCAAATCCCAACTTTCAGGAAGAGCTAACAGGAATTTAAGATTTGAATCTTCAAGATCATATTCCTTGTCAACTAGTGACAAATCATTCAATAGTTTGACAAATCTGTCATATAAACCAGTCAATGACTCATCAGGTTTTGAGTCAAAGTGCTCATACTCTTGAGTGAGTATCGTCTTCATGTTCTTCTTAATTGAATCAGTTCCCTGGCATTTTGTCTCCAAGGCATTCCATATCTTCTTTGTAGTCTTGCAGTTAATTACCCTGTTTGACATGACATTATCAATGACACTATGCAGCAAGTGTCGTACCTTAGCATCCTTAGCAATTAATGAGATATCTTCAGCAGTGTAATCACTCTTCTCCTTTGGTACAGACTTTGCTGGTTCACCTGCAACTACAACAGAGAGTTTGGTTGGCTTGTGTGGTCCTTCATTGATTCTGTCAAGGTATTCTGGATCTGTAGCTTCCAGAAACATAGACATCCTCACCTTCCATGTGGGATATTCAGATGGTTTCAGTATGGGAACTCTAATAGTCTCATATCGATTATGGATTTGAGTCTTTGGAGGTTCTTCATTTTTGGTGGGCTTGGTTGGAGTTTGTTCTTCTTCAGACATTATTGTTTTTGGATCTTAAACCGTTTATGTGTTAACAAATCTGCTCTGATACCACTTGTTAGGTCTCACACACTGTAGAAGGGGGTTGAATACAGTGTTTATCACAATCAAATCGAATATAAGAACACAAGTAACAGTAAACAGATTTTATTCAACACAATAAACTCTGTTACAATATGGAACTGTCCTCTCTCAGTGATGAACAAATTATCACGAGAGCTGCTAGGGTTACAATAAATAATAACATCGATTATGATAACACACATAGTGTAAACCCTATGTTTGTGTTTATATACTACACAGTTACAAGATAAATTCTAATTTATATGAAATATAATTCTGCTTCCTAAAATATATCAACTAGTTATCTTTTTTTCCAAGTATTCTATTCTTCGTAGAATTCCTTCTTCATGCATATCTCTTCTTGCGTTTGTCTTGATATTATCTCTTGATAAATATCTCCTGATAACTTAAGTTCTGATATCTTAAGTTCTGACTCCAGTATAAGTACTAATTTCCAGTTAAGGATTGATTTTTCCTGTTAAGTAAAATCTGAAAGCTAAACACAAATCATATTAGACATGACATTATCAAATATATCTAACATGTATTAAGACTAGTGTGAATGTTGACTGATGATCACATCTCATTGATCATAGGTATAGTGATACAAAAGTCAAAACACAGGCACATGTATTATATACATGGTGCTGGAAGACCCAATGTGAGATTCTACATGTCTGTTGTGTCATAAGTAATTCTCATAGTGATAATGATGTATTGGTCCTTAGACTTAAAATCATTATATTTCTCATATGATTCATAATATACCCAATATACACTTTTATCATCACCCGGTCAAAGGTAACATTTAATGAAACCAAAGTATATTAATTCTCATATAGAAATATAATGATTTCATGTCTAAGGACCAATACATCATTATCACTGTGAGAATTACTTATGACACAACAGACATGTAGAATCTCACATTGGGTCTTCCAGCACCATTTATATAATACATGTGCCTGTGTTTTGACTTTAGTATCACTATACCTATGATCAGTGAGATGTGATCATCAGTCAACATTCACACTAGTCTTAATGCATTATTATTGTCCCTTAATAATAACAATACTCGACTAGGGATCTTTAGGAATATCAATACTATTCTCATAATCTCATTTCTAAGTCATTATTATTGTCCCTTAATAATAATAATACTCGACTAGAGATCTTTACATATTATATTCCAAGGACATTTATTAATCTAACATCTTATCATAGAAAATAAAGATATAATAAATTACTAAAGAATAATCCATATAATCAAAATTAATAATCCAAATGTTTCATAATATAAACATAATAGTGTTGTCTCTAGGGCACAAACACTAACAATCTCCCACTTGCACTAGAGCCAATCACTCATGTATATAATACCTATGGAACTAGTATGACCTTCGTGCTTTTGCTGCGACAAAGCCTTAGTCAGTGGGTCTGCAACATTATCATCAGTATGCACTTTACATATATGTATATCTCCTCTTTCATTAATCTCTCGAATGAGGTGATATCTCCTAAGTATATGCTTTTCCCGGGAATGGGACCTTGGTTCTTTAGCCTGCGCGATGGCTCCATTATTATCACAGTAAAGATCAACTGAATCTATGATCGATGGAACCACACCAAGTCCCATTATAAATTTCCGTATCCAAACAACATCTTTGGCTGCTTCACTGGTAGTAATATACTCAGCTTCCATTGTAGAATCAGCTACTGTCTCTTGCTTTGAACTCTTCCAGCTTATAGCACCTCCATTAAGGCAAAACACAAAACCTGACTGAGATACCGAATCGTCTCTGTCTGTATGAAAGCTGGCGTCAGTGTAACCCTTTACAACCAGCTTATCATCTCCTCCATACACCAAGAATGAATCTTTAGTCCTTTTCAAGTACTTAAGAATATTCTTGACTGTTGTCTAGCGACCCTTGCCAGGATTAGATTGGTATATGCTCGTCATGCTCAAGGCATACGAAACATCAGGTCGAGTACATATCATCGCATACATTATAGATCCAATTGCTGAAGCATATGGAACTTTGCTCATACGGCCCTTATCATCTAATGATTTAGGGCAGTTATCTTTTGAGATCAATATCACATAAGACATTGGGACATATCCTCTTTTTGCTTCTTGCATCCCTAAATGATGCAATACTTTGTCAATGTATATACTCTGACTTAGGCCAATTAATTTCCTTGATCTATCTCTACAGATCTTGATCACTAATATATAGGTAGCATCACCTAAGTCCTTCATCGAGAAACTATTTCCCAACCAAGTCTTAACAGCCTGTAGAGAAGGTATGTCATTCCCTATTAGTAATATGTCATCTACATATAGTACTAGGAATGCCACGTGGCTCCCACTAACCTTCTTGTAAACACATGGTTCATCTTCATTTTGAATAAAGCCAAATTCTTTGACTGTTTCATCAAAATGAAGATTCCATCTCCTTGAGGCTTACTTCAATCCATAAATAGATCAAATCAACTTACATATCATCTTAGCAAACTTGGGATCGAGAAAACCCTCAGGTTGTATCATGTATACATCCTCTTCAAGGCTCCCATTTAAGAAACCGGTTTTGACATCCATTTGCCAAATCTAATAGTCGTAGTAAGCAGCTATTGCTAGCAAAATCCTGATGGACTTGACCATAGCAACTGGTGAAAAGGTCTCATCACAGTCTATACCATGAACTTGTTTGAAACCTTTTGCCACCAGTCGCGCTTTATAGGTGTGTACTTTACCATCCATGTCAGTTTTCTTCTTGAAAACCCACTTGCACCCTATAGGTTTTACCCCTTCAGGTGGATCAACTAAAGTCCATACTTTATTTTGATACATGGATTCCATTTCAGATTTCATGACCTCTAGCCATCTCTCGGAGTCTGGACTGTTCATAGCATCTTGGTAGGTAAAAGGCTCATCATTATCTATGAGCATTACACCATCATCTTGAGTCAAGAGAAATCCATAATATCTCTGGCTCATGACGAGCCCTAGTAGATCTACGAACAACCTGTGTTTCCGGAGCAGGAACATCTTGATGTACTTCCTGCCCATTTTCCAACTCTGGTTCAATATTATTTTGTACAACTCGATCTTCATCGAGATCTATAGTCCTCCCACTAATTTTCTTTGAAAGTAACTCTCTTTCAAGAAATACAGCGGTTTGAGCAACCAACACTTTATTCTCGGTAGGATTATAGAAACTATACCCTTTAGTTTCTTCAGGATATCCCACAAAATAGCATATATCTAATTTTGGTCCAAGCTTGTCAGAGGCAAAACATTTTACAAACGCTTCACGCCCCCAAATTTTCATAAATGACATGCTATGACGTTTATCAGTCCATATCTCATACGGAGTATTTTGAACCGCTTTAGTCGGAACTTGGTTAAGTGTATATGCAGCCGTTTCTAGAGCATAAATCTAGAAACTGAATGGAAGATCCGCTTGACTCATCATCGATCGTACTATGTCCAACAAGGTACGATTTCTCCTCTAAGAATCTCTATTCCATTGAGGTGTTCCAGATGAGTAAGTTATGATACACTATCACACTCCTTCAAGAAACCTTTAAACTCGAGGCTTAAGTATTCTCCTCCACGATCTGATCGTAGAACTTTTATACTTTCCCCTGTTTGCTTTTCCACTTCAGCCTTATTCTTTGAACTTTTCAAAAGAATCAGATTTGTTCTTCAAAAGATACACATATCCATATCTACTGAAATCATCAGTAAAAGTAATGAAGTATTAAAAGACACCTCTTTCCATCGTACGCATTGGACCACATACATCACTATGTATAAGTCCTAATCATTCGGTGCCCCTTTCACCTTGTCCGGTAAAAGGAGCTTTAGCCATTTTGCCAATGAGACAAGATTTGCTTTCTTCGTATGATTCAAAATCAAACTTATCCATATCACCATCTTTATGTAATTTGGAAATGCGTTTCTCATTTATGTGACCTAAACGACAATGCCAAAGGTATGTTTGACTTGAGTCTCTCATCTTAATACGTTTATTATCATTATTTATGTTATAGACAGGAGTATCTATATCAAGAACATATAAACCATTAAACAAACATGCAATCCCGTAGGTAACATTATTGAATGAAAATGAACAACTACTGTTCTGAATCAAAAATGAAAAACCTTTCTTGTCCAAACAAAAAACCGAAATTATGTTTCTGCAAATCGCAGACACGTAAAAACAGTTATCTAGTTTTAAAACAAGCCCAGTGGGCAACGATAAATGATAAGTCCCTACACCTAAAGCAACAAACTTTGTTCCATTGCCAACTCGTAGGTCGACTTCTCCCTTCGCCAATGTCCTACTTCCCTGCAGTTCCTGCACATTTATACAAATGTGAGAACCACATCCAGTATCTAATACCCAAGATGTAGAAGTAGACAAATTGACTTCAATAACATAAATACCTGAATCTGAAGCAGTAATAATAGCCTTCTTCTTCAGATCCTCCAAATAAGCATGACAGTTCCTCTTCCAATGACCTGGTTTCTTGCAATAGTGACAATCACCAACCTTTGGAACACCACCTTTAGGCTTCAAAGCCTTGGTCGGATCAGGTTTCGGATTGGCATTCGATTTAGATCCCATCTTCCTCTTGCCTTTCCATTTACCCTTTCCTTTGGCCTTCCCCTTATTCACCATCAACATGGGAGCAGGGCATGTCTTCTTAACGTTGGTCTCAGCAGTTTTCAACATAGCCAACAGTTCGGTGGGGTTCTTATCTATCTTATTCATATTGTAATTCATCACAAATTGAGAATAACTGCTGTTTAAAGATTGCAAAATGAGGTCAATCTGGTGCTCCACAGCAATCGGGACACCCACCTTGGCAAGGTACTCAATATACCCAATCATCCTTAGAACATGCGGTCTAACCGGATCACGTTCTCCCTGCTTACATGTATGGAATGATTTAAAAGTATCAAACCTCTCCTGACGAGCCGGTCCTTCAAACATACGTTTAAGGTTCTCAATCATATCATAAGAATCCATATTCTCATGTTGTTTCTGAAGTTCAGCACTCATGGTCGCTAACATGAGATATTGAACATCCGTGTCATCATCGATATGTTTCTGATAAACATTATATTGAGCACGGAATGCTCCTTCAGGGAGAGGTTTAGGGCGAGGGATATCTATGACATAGAGCTTGCGCTCTTGTTTGAGGACAATCCTCAAGTTCCTCTGCCAGTCAAGGAAGTTTGTTCCTGTTAGCTTGTCCTTCTCAAGGACTAATCGCACAGAGTAGTTGTTTGAATTGATTGCCATTTGATATCTACAATGTTTGAAATACATAAGATAAATTAGTTTACAGATGATTATTAAATTATGTTCAAGTGATTATTCATATATATTCAAAATATATATCTCCCACTATTTTATCAAATTAATAGCCCTGACTATTAATTCAGAAAGAGTATCTTCTATATACTTTCTAGTGAGCCAAGATCCAAATTTTCACAATGTTTTAGTTCAGCTTTGGCTTTCCTCCTAAAACATGATTCAATAAGGTAGACAACATTTGTCAATTATATTAAATATATAACTCTTGGATAGTTTAGTGGAACAACATTTATTCTTATTTATCCAATAAATCTCACCAAACTCTATGCCTCTAAGTTCACAATCCTATTATGGTAACTTAGTTAAGTTAAAACCCAAAGGTCTAAAAAGTATCATATACTTCAACACGCCGTCTCACGATAGATGGGAGTACTTTGCTCTGGCGAACCCACTCCTTATCGATCTAGGGGTTAACGCGTTGGACATATTGGAAGGCATCTAAAAAACTTAATATAAACATTAGGGTTTTGTTAGTATTATAACGATCATGATCCCATCATAAAGAGATTCCCAATTTTTCCTTGAATAAAATACTTCAAATCAATACTCGTCAATGGTTTGATTTCCAGGTAGTGGAGGAGTCACATCAGTCTCGCTTAAAACCCACAGCCTTACAAGTTCTATGAACCCGTTGTCGATAAAATCGCCCCATGTCAAAAATAAAGAAGATTCGTATTTCATTCCGTGTTTCATAAACACGAGAATCTCATAATCGTTTGTAAATTTTTAAAATCTTGAGTCGTTACAGATTTTATCTTGTTTAGGCATGGCATGGGTGACGTATCTAATGCATACATTCATGCATGATTAATCTAATCAAATCATGCATCATTAACTATTCTATACATACATTCATACATCAATATGTAAAGTGCAATAAAGTAAATATGTTTGGTTATGGCCCCATCCTATGTGATCTTTATCAAGCTCATGATAAAGATCAAGGTCAATCTAATGTGGTGATGGAAATAAATAGAACTACTTATTACATAAGTCTTCTTCTTTGTTTAGACTTCTTGTATGCCTCGTCTTCTTCTTTGAATCACCTTCATTGGATATCCTTCTTGAGTCTTCAATTACATTACATGATTGAAAATAAAACTAATCTAATGAACTTACAAGAATAACTCGAGTTACATTCGAGATTTATGATTACAAAGATTGACGACATGCAAGTCGTATTTAAAACCAAAACCAAAACCATTACACTAAGGTTGAAAGGCCGTAACCATCCACCATGCTCATACAACACATAAAACCATGTTAAAACACATAATCTGATCTTAACATATCATATTATCCATGATCTAATCATAATAGAAATATGATAAAAATCAGAAAAATCAGAATAAAATCAGAAAAACAAGAATCACTGTTTACAGGCAGTAAGTAACGTCAAACGCCTTACCGACAAGTAGATGATAGCTTTAGCTATCAGTTTTGTTCAGAAGCTCCTTTACATATCGATAGAGTATTCATTTGCGTAAATCGGACACCAGACCCAGATTTCAACAAATCTGCATCAGCCAATTCAGAATCCGTATCTAATATGATTCTCATAATTAAAATAAACATAAATCATGTATATATCAGTATATATACAGATTACATAATCATCTTATAATTATACATGTAACACCCCCAGATCCGGGGTCGGGAATCCGGGTCGTCACGGTCTTTCTTTCCACAATATCACTTCACTTAATTAATAATAAATAACCTTATGCTATGACCCTACACTAAAACACACCACAACCCGTTATAGTCTCAGAGATGAAATTAAAATAAGTACAAGTCCTTGAATCCACAATTTAAAAGTTATTACAACCCAAAATGATTACTTGATAAATTTACAGTTAATTGCCATTATCCGCCACAAGTTATAATTATACAATATTTGGTTCCCAAAAGTAGAATGCCTGATCTACCAATAGATCTACCTCTGCAGCTATAGCAGCTACAACATCAACGGGAAGACGCGGGACGCTACCCACGCGCTTGCGCTGGGTCTGCTTGAGTCTGGCCATCTTTCCTAATTGTTGTTGTGTGATGAAGAAATGAAGCAAGAGTGAGCATTACAGCTCGCAAGATAATATATAGTGTAGACAATAATGAAAGTATCTAAATGGATAACTTACAAGAATCCTTTACCAAGTGTAAGGTAACTACTTACTGGATAAAGGTAACTACTTCCTTTAAGCTTATATCCAGTAAGTAGTTACCTTACACTTGATAAAGGATTCTTGTAAGTTATCCATTTAGATACTTTCATTATACTTATACCATATTTAGAAATCTACTTGAACTACTACTGTTCAAAGTATAATGAGTTTCAAAAAGTCATCCCATAGATGAGACCACAAGTTAAAACTTGAATAGATTCAATCTTTGAAATATTTTTAAAGGAAATGAAGTTACGAGATACTTCATTCAATGGGAATACCATTAAAACTATTTGACCCTGTCAATGCTTCGGCAACCACCCATTCGTAGCCTTTCGATCGAAATGCTACGGGTATTGTTGCAGAATTATCCAACTGGATGATGAACTCATTACGGGATTTTGTCGCGCCAGGAAGACCATTTACGATGATCAGTCGCAGTAGTACAACCCCACCATTTTCTACATGTAGAGGAGAACCTGTCGGATTTACTTGTCAACCGAACACTGGACTCCTAAGGAATGGACCGTCTTAGCGGAACTTCCAGGCCATTTGGGCCAATATAATTAGGTTGGGCCGGCGCCACTCGACCACTTACGCCACTCCTAGTTCAGATGAAATCCATGACTCTGAAACGTAAAGCTCGTCCCCACTTTCCCCAAGTAGAAACTTGTTGATACGGCTCCACCAAGAACTCGTATCTAGTTGGAAAGGAAAACTCACCGATATTTCCCAGGCGATGCCTGTTAATGGATTAACTTGTTCCAAGAATTTTACTTCCCGAGTATTGGGTAAGTAATCAAAACTCTTTTATCAAAATAGCAACCTGATTGTGAATATAAAACACACCACAGAGCCGGATCCCTCAGGTTTTGAGCGAATATTTAAATCCCCTTTGAAAGGAAGATCTTAAATATATAAAAAAATGAGTTTTGAGGTCCGCTCTAACTTTTATAATCATTTTGAAGGCTCGCAAACATTTTTAAGAATGTTTGGAGTAATGCCGATTTAATGAAATAAATCAGTCCCGATTTAGTAGAAAATATCCGAATATTATTATTTAAATAATATTCTCATAAAGAATAATCTTTATAAAAATAATTGAAGTAGAAGTTGTAAAACTTATACTTGAAATGAATATTAAATAACCAAAGATATACTTATACGAAAGTAATATCTTTATTTGAATAATCAAAAGTAAGCTTGATCATCGACACATTATTCTTTAATAAAATAAAGAATAGTATTTAGTAAATAATCAGAGTCATAAGTCCTCGAATGAATATTCAAATAATAATATTCATAAATAAATTAAGCGGAGACATAAGTCCTCGAATGAATATTTAAAATAATATTCATTAATAAAATAAACGGAGTCATATGCCCTCGAATGATTATTCAAAATAATATTCATTAATAAAATAAAGTTATCGAATAAATCTTAAAAATATGTCCTCGATTGATTCATAGTTTTAAAAACTATTAATATATATATATATATATATATAAATATATATTATACTCGGGAGCATCGACTCCCGGTTTTAGAAAAAATATTCACCTTTGGGTCCCCTATACCAAGGGTATATGCAAATTACCGCTTATTTCTAGCATAGGTATTATCAACTGAATCAGCAGATATATGTATCAAGAATACGAAGAGGGCATGCATATATACCATATCACATGCTACAATATATCGCAAGAATTTGCTAAATAACCATTATGCATCTATCACAAGATAATGCATGTACAAATGTATACATCACAACAACAGTATAACGGATAGAAAACTTGCCTGAGCGACTGGGGGTTATAAATGGCTTGGGACGAGTCTGGTAACCTATAAACAACATATAAGTTGTAATTAAACCAAAGTCACTTATAAATCTATACTTTAACCAATTTAGACTCTAACGCTCGCTTTGCGCTTACTGATTCTCTTAAGTCGCTCGAGTACCCTCGGCTCCACCATTTTTAATAAATTAACCATTACGAGTTTTAAGGCGATTATTTCGCGAGTGTCTTACCAACTGACTAATACAATTTACATAATTGTTTCATACTCCAATTAGTCCTTTTAGGTCTTTAACCTATGTTTCAAAGTAAGGCGAGGGGTAATGATTCGTTCGCGAAACGTCGTTACTTAAAACGGTCGTTTCTCCTAAACCGTACATCGGAATCAAACGAACTACATAATAAAACGAAGCTCATAACATGAACTATCTAATCATGGCAATGGTCAAAACCTAGTAGTGAGTTCACGGATCCTAATGTTAAGAACAAAAACAGCCTAAAGTAAATCGGACATTACGACGGCTATGTTTACGCGATTACCCAAATTTAAACCACTCCAAATCATCTCACAATCAACTCACAATCAACATCCCAACCAAAATCCATCCATACTTCATCATAACAGCCCCAACAACTCCACATTATCAATTATACTATTCTTAAACATGAATTTAAACTACACTTAAGTTCATTAATCAACAATCCAAGAATTACCCCTCCAAAAACTTCACAAAACGAACTAATCTCTACATTCACAACAAACAAGCCTCTCATGAATTATAACAACAAAACTAAACCTAATTACTCAAATAAAGTTAGGTTTTGGAGGGGTTATACATTCCTTGGAGAGTGGAGAATCAAGTAATTAGCTTGGAATCACCCTTAAAAGTCCTTATCCAAGCTTAATCTAAACAAAAACTCAAGAACAAAAATTTTAGTTCTTGAAAAACACTATTCACCATCTTCTTCCATGATTTTTAGGAAGAGATTGGGAATGATTTAGGAGCTCAAACTTGTAGGATAGCTATATCTATGCATAAGGAGTCTTGGATAATTACCTTGCTAATTAACAAAGCTTAGAACTAAGATTTTGATTTTTCTTTCTTTGGAAAAGAAGAAAAGCCGAGAGCTTTGATGAAGAAGATGAAATAATTTTGTGTTTTTGGTGAAAATGTAATGTTTTGGCTTGGTTGGTTGACATTTTGATTTGTTTTGTTTTGTTTTATTACCTTTTACCATGGTAACTTTTGTGTGGTTCTAATTCAACCAAAAACACACTTTGCTTGGTCATGCTTATGTCACCATGTGATGTCACCCTCCCACCTTTGTCCTCTTCTTATTGGTTTGATGACATCATCCCCACTAACCTCTTTGATTAGCTTTTAATTATTTGGCTAATGACCGCTGATCTGTTATACGGTTCGCTTAACTTTCGTTTTCGTTTATCGTTTGAGGGATCATACCCGGGATCTTATTACTTAGGTTGCCTTAACCTTTCTCAATACATTATATTCCTTTTATGATCCTTTCTTAAATGTAAATCCTTTTTATCCTGTTACCTTATACTCAATTCTTTCGATATCTGGTGGATTTTCGGGAAAAATCAAAAGGTTCAAATTTGGATTCTGACGATCTTTACATACACTTATATATCATATAGAGTACTAATAAAATCTCAGAATATCCATAAAAGAACCCCTACATAGTGTGGCATGAAAAGTTTTCTTATTCAGCAATATCAGCAAAAACACTATTCATAAGGGTTACAAAAAGTTCAAAATTTTGGGGTTATTACAGTATCCCTTCCTTAATAGGATTCTGTCCCAGAATCAAATAGAAAACAAATGGGGGTACTTTTCTAGCATTGCGCTCTCTAGTTCCCAAGTTGATTCTTCCACATTATGATTCTGCCATAGCACTCTGACTAGCTTGATCACTTTGTTCCGAAGCACCTGCTCCTTCTTATCCATAATCTTTACTGGTTTCTCCACGTAAGTCAGATCTGGTTGCATATCCACATGCTCGTACTCCACTATGTGTCTGGCATCCCGATGATACTTCCTTAGCATTGACACATGGAACACATTATGAACTTGTTGTAGGTTCGGGGGTAAGGCTAGCTCGTAAGCCAACTTCCCAATCCGTCTTTGTATCTCAAAAGGTCCAATGTATCTTGGGCTTAGTTTTCCTTTCTTTCCGAATCTCATTAACCCCTTCCAAGGGGATACTTTTAGTAGTACTAAGTCCCCTACTCCATACTCCTTGTCCTTTCGGGCTAGGTCTGCATATTTCTTCTGTCTGTCTTGGGCTGCTACCAGTCGTCCTCTGATTAGATCCACTATGTCTTTGGTCCTTTGGACCACTTCGGGTCCGAGCATCTTCCGCTCTCCTACTTCATCCCAGTATAAGGGAGATCGACACCTTCTTCCGTACAGGGCCTCATAAGGCGGCATTCCGATGCTAGCATGAAAGCTATTGTTATAAGAAAATTCGATCAACGGCAAGTGATCATCCCAACTTTCTTTAAAGTCTATTGCACAGACTCTCAATATATCCTCTAGTGTTTGGATGGTCCTTTCACTCTGCCCATCCATCTGGGGATGGTAAGCAGTACTCATATTTAACTTGGTCCCCGCACATTCTTGAAAGCTCCTCCAAAATCTGGAGTTGAACCTGGGGTCTCGGTCTGAGACAATGGACGTTGGGACTCCATGTCGCGTCACTATTTCCTTAAGGTAAATGTCCACCAGTCTATCGACTGTGTATCTCTCATTGATAGGAATGAAATGAGCTGACTTTGTCAGTCGGTCTATAATCACCCATATGGCATCATGGTTGGCTTTCGTCCTTGGTAAACCGATAACAAAATCCATGGCTATCTGTTCTCATTTCCATTCGGGAATCTCCAGGGGTCGTACGAGTCCACTGGGTCTCTGGTGCTCTGCCTTTACTCTTTGGCAAGTCAAACATTTGCTTACCCATTCTGCTACGTCCCTCTTCATGTTGGGCCACCAGTAATATTCCTTCAAATCCCTATACATCTTGGTGCTTCCCGGGTGAATGGAATATCTTGAACTATGGCTTTCATCCAAAATCTCATCTTTAAGCTCTTGAACGTTCGGAACCCAAATCCGGTAGGAGTACCTCATTATCCCTTTATCATCTTTCTCAGTATAGATCTCTTCTCCAGTCATTGACTCTCTGCCCTCATTCATTATTTTCTCTTGGCACAATCTGATCTTTTCCAATAACTCTGGCTGCATTGAGATCTCAAACAGCTTCTCAGTTCCGGTTCTGGTTACCTTTACTTCTATTTCCATCCTCTCGAAATCCTTTATTAATTCTTCTGAAGTCATTATCATTCTGAGTCTTTCCTTTCTACTAAGGGCATCAGCCACCACATTGGCTTTCCCCGAATGATAGAGAATCTCACAATCAGAGTCCTTGATTAGCTCTAACCATCTCCTCTGGCGCATGTTGAGCTCTTTCTGCGTAAATATATACTTGAGGTTCTTATGGTCTGTGAAAATCTCGCACTTCTCTCCATACAAGTAGTGCCTCCAAATTTTTAGGGCAAAAACTATTGCTGCGAGCTCAAGGTCATGAGTAGGATATCTAATCTCGTATTCCTTCAGTTGTCTCGATGCATACGCAATCACTTTACCGTGCTGCATAAGCACACACCCTAATCCTTTGTGCGACGCGTCACTATATATCACAAAATCTCCTTTTCCATCTGGCAATGCCAACACCGGGGCCGTTACCAACCTTTTCTTTAATTCCTGAAAACTGTTCTCGCATTTCTCCGTCCATTCAAACTTTTCTATCTTACGAGTAAGTCGTGTTAAAGGGGCTGCGATCTTCGCAAAGTCCTGTACAAATCTACGATAGTAGCCGGACAATCCTGTGAAACTTCTTACCTCTGTGGGTGTGGTTGGCCTTTCCCAATTTGAGACCGCCTCTATCTTGGAGGGGTCGACCAATACTCCTTCTTTATTGATCACATGTCCTAAAAACTGTACTTCATTCCGCCAGAATTCACACTTCGAGAATTTGGCATATAACTGTTCCTCTCTGAGTATTCCTAGAGCTATCCTCAAATGCTCTGCATGCTCTGCCTCAGTCCTTGAGTAGATTAAAATATCATCGATAAAAACTATCACACACTTGTCCAACTACTTCTTGAATACTCTGTTCATTAAGTCCATGAAATCCGCTGGGGCGTTGGTTAATCCAAAGGACATTACCAAGAACTCATAGTGCCCATACCTGGTACGGAACGATGTCTTGGGAATATCTTCGGGTTTAATCTTTAGTTGGTGATATCCAGTTCTCAGGTAAATCTTGGAAAAATAAACAGCATCCTTTAGCTGGTCGAACAGATCGTCTATTCTAGGTAACGGGTACCTGTTCTTTATGGTTAGCTTGTTCAACTCTCGATAGTCGATGCACAGCCTCATGCTCCCATCCTTCTTCTTAACAAATAACACTGGTGCTCCCCACGGAGATACACTGGGTCTTATCATACCGTTATCCAAAAGTTCCTGCAATTGGGTAGCTAATTCCTTCATTTCTAATGGGGCTAACCGGTAAGGTGCTTTTGAAACTGGCGCCGTCCCGGGGGCCAACTCAATAGCATATTCAATCACTCTATCGGGTGGTAATCCCGGAAGGTCTTGTGGGAATACGTCTTCAAATTCGTTGACTACCGGAATATCTTGTAAGTTGGGCACCTCCTTCTGCGTGTCCACCACATAGGCTAGGTAAGCCTCATTTCCTTTTCGTAGCATCCTTCTAGCCTGGGCCATAGTCAAAAATTTCTGCGTCTGCCTCTTTCCTCTAAATATGACTTCTTTCTTTCCTGGGATATTTAACTTAATTTTCTTCCCCTTACAGTCTATCTGAGCATCATTGCTAGATAGCCAGTCCATTCCCAAAATTACATCAAACTCCCCTAATTTAAAAGGAATCAGATCAACACTAAAAGATTGCTCCCCTATGCCTAACTCACAGGCGGGGTGAATCTGGTTAACAGGAATAATTTTATGATTGGCTATTTCTACTTGTAAGGGTTCTATCAAGGGTTCAGCCTTAAGTCTTAATTTACGCGCAAGGTCCTTTGATATAAAAGATTTAGTTGCTCCTGAATCAAATAAAACGTTTGCACTGACTGAATTTAGAGAAAGGGTACCTGCTATCACATCTGAGTCTTTTATAGCATCCTGGACTGTCATGTTGAAAGTCCTCGCAGTAGGTGGCTTATTGGACGCAGCCCTGCTGGCTCCTGAAGCTGCTAGTTTATTCATTGGGCATTCCTTCTTCCAATGACCCGGGCGTCCACACTGATGACAAGTGGTGGTTGGAATGACGGCAAAGGCTGACGAAGGGCATTTGTGGGAATAGTGGCCCACTTGCCCACACTTAAAGCTGGTTACTGGCTTTCCCTTATATTCCCCAGAATGCATCCTTCCACAAATGTTACAGGCTGGCAATGGGGGTCGAGACTGGTTGGAATAGGACATTCTTCACTTCTGGCCGCTCTCGCTCACATTCACACTCATTGGCCGCTTAAACCCAGTGTTCTTTCGCGGTAGGGACACTGCTCCTCGATTAAATCTAGTTGGGAAGCTCCTTCCTACGGAACCTCCACCCATGCTCATGCTTTTCCTCTTTATTCCCTTCTTCTCTCTTTCCTTCTGCATCTGTTCACTTCCGGCTTCAACAATTGTTGCTTTTTGCACCAGAGTGGCATAATCAGTAAGCTCAAAATAGCAACCTGGTTGTGAATATAAAACACACCACAGAGCCGGATCCCTCAGGTTTTGAGCGAATATTTAAATCCCCTTTGAAAGGAAGATCTTAAATATATAAAAAAATGAGTTTTGAGGTCCGCTCTAACTTTTATAATCATTTTGAAGGCTCGCAAACATTTTTAAGAATGTTTGGAGTAATGCTGATTTAATGAAATAAATCAGTCCCGATTTATTAGAAAATATCTGAATATTATTATTTAAATAATATTCTCATAAAGAATAATCTTTATAAAAATAATTGAAGTAGAAGTTGTAAAACTTATACTTGAAATGAATATTAAATAACCAAAGATATACTTATACGAAAGTAATATGTTTATTTGAATAATCAAAAGTAAGCTTGATCATCGACACATTATTCTTTAATAAAATAAAGAATATTATTTAGTAAATAATCGGAGTCATAAGTCCTCGAATGAATATTCAAATAATAATATTCATAAATAAATTAAGCGGAGTCATAAGTCCTCGAATGAATATTTAAAATAATATTCATTAATAAAATAAACGGAGTCATATGTCCTCGAATGAATATTCAAAATAATATTCATTAATAAAATAAAGTTATCGAATAAACCTTATTTGATTCATAGTTTTAAAAACTATTCATGTATATATATATATATATTATAGTCGGGAGCATCGACTCCCGGTTTTAGAAAAAATGTTCACCTTTGGGTCCCCTATACTAAGGGTATATGCAAATTACCGCTTATCTCTAGCATAGGTGTTATCAACTGAATCAGCAGATATATGTATCAAGAATACGAAACAGGCATGCATATATACCATATCACATGCTACAATATATCGCAAGAATTTGCTAAATAACCATTATGCATCTATCACAAGATAATGCATGTACAAATGTATACATCACAACAACAGTATAACAGATAGAAAACTTGCCTGAGCGACTGGGGGTTATAAATGGCTTGGGACGAGTCTGGTAACCTATAAACAACATATAAGTTGGAACTAAACCAAAGTCACTTATAAATCTATACTTTAACCAATTTAGACTCTAACGCTCGCTTTGCGCTTACTAATTCTCTTAAGTCGCTCGAGTACCCTCGGCTCCACCATTTTTAATAAATTAACCATTACGAGTTTTAAGGCGATTCTTTCGCGAGTGTCTTACCAACTGAATAATACATTACATAATTGTTTCATACTCCAATTAGTCCTTTTAGGTCTTTAACCTATGTTTCAAAGTAAGCAAAGGGGTAATGATTCATTCGCGAAACGTCGTTACTTAAAACGGTCGTTTCTCCTAAACCGTACATCGGAATCAAACGAACTACATAATAAAATGAAGCTCGTAACATGAACTATCTAATCATGGCAATGGTCAAAACCTAGCAGTGAGTTCACGGGTCCTAATGTTAAGAACAAAAACAGCCTAAAGTAAATCGGACATTACGACAGCTATGTTTACGCGATTACCCAAATTTAAACCACTCCAAATCATCTCACAATCAACTCACAATCAACATCCCAACCAAACTACATCCATACTTCATCATAACAGCCCCAATAACTCCACATTATCAATTTATACTATTCTTAAACATGAATTTAAACTACACTTAAGTTCATTAATCAACAATCCAAGAATTACCACTCCAAAAACTTCACAAAACCAACTAATCTCTGCATTCACAACAAACAAGCCTCTTATGAATTATAACAACAAAACTAAACCTAATTACTCAAATAAAGTTAGGGTTTGGAGGGGTTATACCTTCCTTGGAGAGTGGAGAATCAAGTAATTAGCTTGGAATCACCCTTAAAAGTCCTTATCGAAGCTTAATCTAAACAAAAACTCAAGAACAAAAATTTTAGTTCTTGAAAAACACTATTCACCATCTTCTTCCATGATTTTTAGGAAGAGATTGTGAATGATTTAGGAGCTCAAACTTGTAGGATAGCTATATCTATGCTTAAGGAGTCTTGGATAATTACCTTGCTAATTAACAAAGCTTGGAACTAGGATTTTGATTTTTCTTTCTTTGGAAAAGAAGAAAAGCCGAGAGCTTTGATGAAGAAGATGAAATAATTTTGTGTTTTTGGTGAAAATGAAATGTCTTGGCTTGGTTGGTTGACATTTTGATTTGTTTTGTTTTGTTTTATTACCTTTTACTATGGTAACTTTTGTGTGGTTCTAATTCAACCAACAACACACTTTGCTTGATCATGCTTATGTCACCATGTGATGTCACCCTCCAACCTTTGTCCTCTTCTTATTGGTTTGATGATATCATCCCCACTAACCTCTTTGATTAGCTTTTAATTATTTGGCTAATGACCGCTGATCTGTTATACTGTTCGCTTAACTTTCGTTTTCGTTTATCGTTTGTGTTGGATTTTTAATCGCAGCCGGGCATGGCAAAACACTTTTACACATATAAAATCCAAATAAAAGCATACAGATCATGAATAAAAATTCGAGGGATCGAATCTAACCTTTAAAATAATTCGGAGACAACGATCAGAGATCCTTAGCAGTTGCTCCTCAAGTGTGAAGCACTCCACCGGTATCCACCAAGAAAACGATGTTAAGGAGGAGGAAGGAGGTGGAGAGAATTGGGTTTTCCAAACTTTTTGGGTTTTTGGGGTTCTTGTGTTAGAATGAAAATAGGGTCTATAATAGTGTATTTATAGGCAAAATTTTCAGCTGAAATTTTCCCATAAATATTATTATTATTATCCCATTTATTATTCTCATTAATAATTAAAACACCTTTTAATTATTAATCCTTTTTCTAAACACTTTAGAAATAATTCTCTCTCTTGATTTAATTTCCAAAAATTAAATCCTTTAATTAATAATATTAAGAACTTTTCTTAAATAATTTATAATCAATTAAATCTCATTTAATCAATTATTAAATTTTCCAATTAATTATTTATTTCATAAATAAATAATTATTAGCCATTATTAATTAATTCCTCCACCATTAAATCATTCTCTTTTTATGGTGTGACCCTATAGGTTCAATATTAAGCCGGTAGTAAAAATAAATAATATTAAAACTATTTTATTATTATTTATATAAATTATATAATTTATTAAATATGATTAATTAATTAATCACATTTATTCTACATCGTGAGGGATACTTCTCAGCATATCGCGACTATCCGGATAATATGAATTCACTGCTTAGAATACCAAGAACCTATTCAGTGAATAGTTACCGTACAATAAACTCCTTCTACCTTACAATGTCCCGATTAAATACAAGGCATGGATCTCGTGTCAAGTCTATCTAATTTAATCACTTGCTTACCATTTACTATGCGTAGTTCTATGCAAATTAGAAACTCCTTTCTAATTTCATTCACTCTGGCCAGAGATTCCTGAACTAGCATAAGTGGATCAGCCTTGAACATTCGCTTCCTTTACTGGAAGGGGTAGATCCTATATTGATCATACACTATCTTCGTGTACAAATTCCTATACCCAGTAGAGCCCTAATAATTGTTCCTGGAGACTAAGAACTAAACCAAAGCATAGTTCAGTGTACACAAGATGACTATGATGACCTCAAGTCTAAGGATACTTGTACAACTATCACTATGTAAACAACTGCTGACACGTGAGTGAACTCCATCAGTTGTTCAGCTGTGCGAGTTATGTTCAGTGAACTTATTCCATAATAAGCACCTACATACTAGCTATAGTGTCACCACACAAATGTCTATGAGAACAGACATCCTTCATAATAAAGCAAGCATAGTATGTACCGATCTTTGCGGATTATTAATTACCAGTTAGTAATCCTATGACCAGGAACTATTTAAGTTTAGAGTTATCATCTTTTTAGGTCTCACTATTATGATCTCATCATAATCCATAAAAAGCTTTACTCTAAACTATGGTATATCTTATTTAAACACTTAAATAGATAGAGCCCGTAATAAAAACAAAATAAGTCTTTTATTAAAATCAATGAAATCAAAACAGATTACATAAAGAATTATTCCTAAATCCTAATACATGATTGGACTTAGGACATATTCCTTTCAATGTCCCACTTGTACTAAAGCCAATCACTCTGGTATCTAATACCCATCTTGTCTTTATAACGATCAAAGTGACTTTCATAAAGTAGCTTTATGAGTGGGTCTGCTATGTTGTTATGTGTGTCAACTCTAATTCAATACAATACAAGAAATGTTACCGCGCTACCACTAACCCTTTTGTAGACCCATGGTTCATCTACGTTTTTGATAAAATCAAACTCTTTGATTGTCTCATCAAAATGAATGTTCCATCTACGAGAAGCTTGCTTTAAACTATATATGGTTCGCAGTAGCTTACATACTAGGCTTTCATTTCCCTTGGAAAGAAAACCATCTGGCTATATGTCATATCTCATAGTCGTAGTAAGCAACAATCGCAAGCAAAATCCGAACTGATTTTAACAAGGCTACAGGTAAAAGGTTTCATCAAAGTCAATCCATTGCCTTTGTTTGAATCCTTTTGCCACAAGCCTGGCCTTATAGGTCTCCACCTGGCCATCTGCTATAATCTATCTTTTATATACCGTATACATAGATTCCATTATGGATTTCATGGCACTATGCCATTTCTCTGAGTCAACACTACTCATAGCCTCATTATAGATGACAAGGTCGTTATCATCAATGATAGACAACTCATTGTCATTCTCAATGACAAGGCCATATTACCTCTCAGGTTGGCGAGACACTCTCCCTGATCTATGAATGGGCTGTTCCATAAAAGGTTGTTCAGTCGGAACAGGTGTTTCCACTTGATCCGTAGTAGTTTGTGCTTCTTGAACTTCATCAAGTTCAATTTTGCTCCCACTGTTTCCTTTAAGGATAAACTCCTTTTCCAAGAAGGTAGCATGTCTGGAGACAAACACCCGATGATCGGTGTAAAAGTAATACCCTAAAATCTCTTTAGGATATCCCACAAAACTACATTTTACGGATCGAGATTCCAGCTTATCTGGGTCAACTTTCTTGACATAAGCTGGACATCCCCAAATCTTAACGTGTTTAAGACTCGGTTTCCTTTCTTTCCATATCTCATACGAAGTTTGAGGAACAGATTTGGAAAGCACCTTATTCAGTAAATATGCTGAGGTTTCCAATGCATAACCCCATAGGAATACTGGAAGATTTTCATAGGTCATCATGGACCGAACTATGTCTAACAAAGTTCGATTTCTCCTTTCAGATACCAATCTGGAGGCGTCCACTGGGAGACTATACCATTTACTTTGAGATAATCTAGAAACACTCCATTAAAGTATTCACCACCTCGATCTGATCGAAGAGTTATAATACTATGTTTGGTTGTTTCTCCACTTCATACTTATATTCTTTGAACCTTTCAAAGGTCTCAGACTTGTGTTTCATCAAACACATATCAAAATCCAGATTTATCATCTATGAAAGTAATGAAGTATGAAAATCCACCCATGGCTTGTGTAGACATTGGTCCACATAAATCTGTGTGTACCATTCCTAGCAAATTTGCAGTCCTCTCTCCATGTCTACTAAATGGAGACTGCAATGCCACTATAAAGTGAGATTTTCATCATCCCTTTTCTTTTATTAGTTTGTTCAATCTGAAGTAAATTATGTCACATAAATACAGACCATTATTTAAAGCACCACGTCCATAAAGAATATTATTTCTAAGAATAGAACATTCATTATTCTCAATAATAAATGAAAATCCAGCCAAGTCTAACATGGAATAATATTCCTCACAATCGAGGGAACAAAATAACAATTATTTAAAACAATAGTCTTGCCCGTAGGCATATGTAAATGAAATGATTCTACATCTTCAGCAGCAACTCTTGCTCCATTTCCCATCAGTAGAATCCCCTCCTCTTCCTCAAGAGTCCTACTTCTCCTTGGTCCATGCAACAAATTGCAGATTTGAGAACCACAGGCGGTATCTAATACCCAAGTAGAAATTTGATTTAATGATATATTCACTTCTATCATGAACATACCTGAATCAGAAGCGGTAGTCTCACTACCCTTCTTCTTCTTCAATTCTGCAAGGTAAACCTTGCAGTTACTCTTCCAGTGCCCCACCTTGTTACAGTGAAAGCAAACAACTTTGCTCTTGGGGTCTTCAGCTTTTGGTGGAACCGGCTTTTCTTCACCAACTTTCTTCTTCTTGGAAGAGTTCCTCTTCCTTTTCTTAGGATTAGAACCTTCACCAATTAGAAGAACAGAACTCTTCTTAGGGGGAAAATTCGATTCCGCAGTCTTCAACATGTTGTGGAGTTCAGGCAGGCTGACATCCAACTTATTCATGTGAAAGTAAACAACAAACTGCGAGAACGAACTCGGAAGCGATTGCAAGACCAAGTCTTGGCTCAGCTCCCCATCCATGGCAAAACCAAGTTGTCCAAGACGTTCAATCAAATTGATCATCTTAAGTACATGGTCATTCACAGATGATCCCTCAGACATCCTACAACCGAACAACTCCTTCGATATCTCATATCGAGCTGTCCTTCCCGCCACATCATACAACTCTTGTAGATGCATGAGGATAGTGTGAGCATCCATATGCTCATGTTGCTTCTGTAGCTCAATGTTTATGGATGCTAGCATGATGTATTGAGCAACATTTGCATCATCTATCCAATTACGATACACAACATGTTCATCATTATGCACATCGCTGGCAGGTTCAGTAGGCTTAGGTGAGTCAATCACGTATTCCAGCTTCTCAATCCTGAGAACAATTCTCAAGTTTCGAAGCCAGTCAGCATAATTAGGACCAGTCAATTTGAGAGCATCCAGTATGCTCCTGAGTGATAGTGCAGAAGACATAATGTACAAAGTAAATCTGTAAATGATAAATACATAACAACACTTAGCAAATATTCGATTTCATTTTAAAACACTACATGAATTGGGTCTTTATTCATAAGTGGCTCCCACTAGTTTATCTAATTTATTCAACCCCCTACGTGAAAAATTAAGCATTCATAATGCTAGTGGGAATAGGGATCCTACATTCCATTACACAACCCCGGCTGTAGCACGAACCGCCATGTAATGTTCAATAGGCAGACAACTCTTGTCAATTACATCTTATGTTATTCCCTAATCAAACTTTAGCCTCTTGAATAATTGAGTCTCGGCTGTGGCACGACAAACTCAATATTCTAAGTCAAGTCAAACCCAACATTCCGTACAGTTGAATCAGTCCCCAAAGGCCCACAGCTGTAGCACGTACCGACCTTTAGATTCTTATTCAATGTACACATCTCTATGTAATAGACAAGTATTTCTTATTTCGAAATCAAAGCCCTCGGCTGTAGCACGAACCGACAATGATTCAAAAATAAGAACTACTTTTCTATCATATTGGAAGGCTATGACCGACACAAGCCCGTTGTGTCATTGGCCAATTACTACTTGATATTATTTAATTTTAGAGGGATTATATTACGTTACAATCATAATCATATTATAAAGAAATTCTTCCTTTAAAAATAAATATTTCAAATCAATAATCAATAATCAGATGATTCCCAGATCGGGTGGAGCATTGTCAAGAGGCGTCACTTAATAACCCTTTCTTACAGATAGAAATCTGTTGTTGACAGAATCATCCTTTCTCTCATATCAAAAATTCATATTCAATTACGTGTTTCACAAACACAAGAATCTCATAATTGTATTCATAATATTGTTATTAAGGTTATGAAACAATTTCACTATACTAGGTTGTCTAACAAACACCTTATGTTCATTTAAGTTCACCTAAATCTATCATCGCATGATAAACTAAGCATATATCACATATATTAACATGAATAAACATCAAGGTAGGCGTGTTACATCATCTAGCTTATTGGTCTAAGCATTATACATCTCTATGTATCACATGAAGCATTTAAAAGCAGTTAAAACAGTTAAAAACAGCTTTAAAACACTTCCGGAAATATAAACAGTTCAAAACTTTTATATAAACTAAAATTGATCACTCCATTAGATCCGTCTCAGAAAAACGAATCCAACGGTATATTGCACGCCCAAAACGGAGTTACGAAACTCCCAGAAAATTAATTTTAATATGGACAGTCGGGCTGTAACGCATTACAGGAATGCGTTACAAGCCCTGTAACGCATTCCGGTGATGCGTTACAACCCTTTTAACCAATTAAAAGGTGTAACGCATTCCGTGAATGCGCCAGAGGTGTGTAACGCATTCCCGGAATGCGTGACACCCTTTTTTTTTCTTTTCAGCAGCAGCCACCGCCTTTTATTCCTCGAACTCCGTGCCGCCGTACATCTGAGTTTTCTCTATCTTTTCTTCCGTGCAGTGGTAGACAGACAAGCAACAGCATATATATATACATATACAAACATACAATATATATATATACTTATTTAATTACGAATTTTAATTGCAACAACTTCAAAAATTCATAATAAAAAATCTATACATCATAAAATTATAAAAAAAATATTCAGACGATCTACAACACTTGTAGAACCCAGATCAACAATCAAAATTATTCTGAGAAACGATTTCTCATCAGACAAAATTAATCCATGATATAACTTGTAAAATTCATAATTAATTCATACAAGCATATAAAATTCTAAAATTTTTACCACAGATCTATATGCATACAACCTATGCCCTGATACCATTGTTGGATTTTTAATCGCAGCGGGGCATGGCAAAACACTTTTACACATATAAAATCCAAATAAAAGCATACAGATCATGAATAAAAATTCGAGGGATCGAATCTAACCTTTAAAATAATTCGGAGACAACGATCAGAGATCCTTAGCAGTTGCTCCTCAAGTGTGAACCACTCCACCGGTATCCACCAAGAAAACGATGTTAAGGAGGAGGAAGGAGGTGGAGAGAATTGGGTTTTCCAAACTTTTTGGGTTTTTGGGGTTCTTGTGTTAGAATGAAAATAGGGTCTATAATAGTGTATTTATAGGCAAAATTTTCAGCTGAAATTTTCCCATAAATATTATTATTTTTATCCCATTTATTATTCTCATTAATAATTAAAACACCTTTTAATTATTAATCCTTTTTCTAAACACTTTAGAAATAATTCTCTCTCTTGATTTAATTTCCAAAAATTAAATCTTTTAATTAATAATATTAAGAACTTTTCTTAATTAATTTATAATCAATTAAATCTCATTTAATCAATTAATAAATTTGCCAATTAATTATTTATTTCATAAATAAATAATTATTAGCCATTATTAATTAATTCCTCCACCATTAAATCATTCTCTTTTTATGGTGTGACCCTGTAGGTTCAATATTAAGCCGGTACAGAAGATGACTATGATGACCTCAAGTCTAAGGATACTTGTACAACTATCACTATGTGAACAACTGCTGACACGTGAGTGAACTTCATCAGTTGTTCAGCCGTGCGAGTCATGTTCAGTGAACTTATTCCATAATAAGCACCTACATACTAGCTATAGTGTCACAACACAAATGTCTATGAGAACAGACATCCTTCATAATGAAGCAAGCATAGTATGTACCGATCTTTGCGGATTATTAATTACCAGTTAGTAATCCTATGACCAGGAACTATTTAAGTTTAGAGTTATCATCTTTTTTGGTCTCACTATTATGATCTCATCATAATCCATAAAAAGCTTTACTCTAAACTATGGTATATCTTATTTAAACACTTAAATAGATAGAGCCCGTAATAAAAACAAAACAAGTCTTTTATTAAAATCAATGAAATCAAAACAGATTACATAAAGAGTTATTTCTAAATCCTAATACATGATTGGACTTAGGACATATTCCTTTCAGTTTGAGGGATCATACCCGGGATCTTATTACTTAGGTTCCCTTAACCTTTCTCAATACATTATATTCCTTTTATGATCCTTTCTTAAAATCCTTGAATTTAAATCCTTTTTATCCTGTTACCTTATACTCAATTCTTTCGATATCTGGTGGATTTTCGGGAAAAATCAAAAGGTTCAAATTTGGATCCTGACGATCTTTACATACACTTATATATCATATAGAGTACCAATAAAATCTCAGAATATCCATAAAAGAACCCCTACATAGTGTGGCATGAAAAGTTTTCTTATTCAGTAATATCAGCAAAAACACTATTGACAAGGGTTACAAAAAGTTCAAAATTTTGGGGTTATTACAATACAACTCACATGAATATCATATATTCAAAACCATACATATACAAGCATATTATATCAACATCAAATCATGGCGAATCACGTACATGCTCATATATCAAAAACGGTTAAATACATACACGAATTAAAAACTTTTCGCAAGTAGCTCTGATGCCATTGAAGGGTTTTTAACACATAAACGCAACGAAAACATGAATTTAATTCTTAAATTTATGAAGTTCTCAATCTCGCCTATATGGGCAAAATTAGGTATCAAGTTCCTTCAACTAGAGCAACAACTTTTGCTCCAATTCTAACCCGATACCTGAAGCTTGACCATTGCTAGTATTCTTCTTTAGATCTTCCAAACAAGCTCGGCAATTTAACTTCCAATCATCCGGTTATTTCCACAAGAATGACAATCATATCCTTTAGCAACACCACTATCAGGCTTTAAAAGCCCTTTTGGATTGGACTTTGGTTTGGCACTGAATGAGATCAAATCTTCACCTTGCCTGTCCACTTTCCTTTCCCATTTGAATTCCATATGTACATCATCAATATGGACGTAATTCATGCCTTTACCGTGTTATTTTAGCAGTTCTAAACATGCTTAACAACTCAATGGGTGTTATATCTATCTCATTCCTTTTGTTCCTAACAAACTAAGAATAGAAGTTGTTCAAAGATTGTTTGATCAAATCAAGCTAAGTCTCTAGACTATTCTTGAAACCCAAAATATCAAGGTACATACACCTATCATATTTAGAACATGTGGTCGAACCGGATATCATTCTCCCATTAATGCAAAGTATGGTGCCTTATTATTGTCAAATCTTTCTGGACAAACCTATCCTTCAAACATCCTTTGAAGGTGCTCAATCATATCATAAGTATCATTATGCTCTTGTTGCTTCTAAAGCTCAGCACTCATAATTACAAGCATGAGACATAAAACATTAGTTGCATAATCAATTTGCTTCTAGTAAGTGTAACACCCCCAGATCCGGGGTCGGGGATCCGGGTCGTCACGATCTTTCTCTCCACAATATCACTTTACTTAATTAATAATAATTAACCTCATGCTGTGACCCCACACTAACACACACCACAACCCGTTATAGTCTCAGAGATGAAATTGAAATAAGTACAAGTCTTTGAATCCGCAATTTAAAAGTTATTACAACCCAAAATGATTACTTGATAAATTTACAGTTAATTGCCATTATCTGCCACAAGTTATAATTATACATAATTGATTCTGAAAAGTAGATGGTCTGATCTACAGATAGATCTACCTCTGCAGCTATAGCAGCTATGATCTCAACGGGAAGGCGCGGGGCGCTTCCCACGCTCTTGCGCTGGGTCTGCTGGAGTCTGGCCATCCTTCCTAACTGTTGTTGTGTGATGAAGAAATAAAGCAAGAGTGAGCCTTACAGCTCGCAAGATAATATATAGCGTAATCAATAATGCAAGTATCTAATAGATAACTTACTGAAAACCTTTATCAAAAGTAAGATAATTACTTACTGGATATAAGCCTAAAGGAAGATGAAGTTACCAAATACTTCACTATACTTATATCATTTCTAAGGCTACTTGAACTACCACTGTTCAAAGTATTATAGGTTTAAAAAAAAAAGTCATCCCATAGATGAGACCACAAGTTAAGACTTGAATAGATTCAATCTTTGAAATATTATTGAATGAAATAAAGTTACGAGATACTTTATTTAGTCCCGATATATATCCACATATATATCTCTTAAACATTTCCTGGAACCTCTGTTATGTAAAGTATGTACAGAGTTTGTAACATCCAATGAATTTTGGAAAGGAAAAGAATTTTGGCATAAACCCAATATCTTGCTGATCAGGCAAAGATACCAATAAGTAACCTTTTCTACTAATAGATGGATGAATCCCCCACCGGTCATCACCCTGGCCACATAAGGACCTTGTGCTGGACCGCCACCCGGCCTCTTACGCGTTGATGGACTGCCACCCAGCCACTTACACTTTGATAGACCGTACCCCGGCCTGTCGCTTATGCCGACTCAATTAGATGGGCTTACTTCCCGAACGTTGGGTAAGTAATCAATTCATTTATTTTCTCAAATCAGCAACCACGTTGCGAATGTAAAATGCACCACAGAGCTGGATCCCCCAGGTTTTGAGGGAGTATTTAAATCCCCTTTGAAAGGAAGATCTTAAATATAAAAATGAGTTTTGGGATCCGCTCTAACTTTTAAAAATCATTTTAAAGACTCGAAAACACTTTAAAGAGTGTTTGGAGTAATGCTGATTTAATGAAGTAAATCAGTCCCAATATATTTAGAAGATATCTGAATATTATTATTTAAATAATATTCCCATAGAGAATAATCTTATAAAAATAATCGAAGTAGAAGTTGTAAGACTTATACTTGAAATGAGTATTAAATAACCAAAGATATACTTATATGAAAGTACTATCTTTATTTGAATAATCGAAAATAAGTTTGATTATCGAAACATTATTCTTTAATAAAATAAAGAATATTATTAAATAATAAGCGGAGTCATAATACCTCGAATGAATATTATAAATAATATTTATTAAATAAAATAAAGGAGTCAATACATCCTCAAATGACTATCCAATTAACAATCATTAAATAATATAAACTGAGTCATAAGCCCTCGGATGAATATTCGAAATAATATTCAATAATAAAATAAAGGAGTCATAAGTCCTCAGATGAATATTCAAATAATATTCATTAAATAAAATAAAGTTATCGAATAAACCTTATTCGATTAATAGTTTGGAAAACTATAACCATATATATATAAATATATATATATATAAAATCTACTCGGGATCCTCGACTCCCGGTTTTAGAAAATGTTTTCACCTTTGGGTCCCTATACTAAGGGTATATGCAATTTACCGCTATTCTCTAGCATAGGTATTATCAACTGAACCAACAGATATATATGGCAAGAATACGAAACAGGCATGCATATATATACCATATCAGCATGCTTCAATATATCGCACATTTGCTAATTAACCAACATGCATCTATCGCAAGATAATGCATATACACATATACATCACAACAACAGTATAACGGATAGAAAACTTGCCTGAGCGACTGGGGGTGATAAAAGGCTCGGGACGAGTCTGGTAACCTATAAAAAACAAGTAAGTTGGAATTAAACCAAAGTCACTTGTAAATCTATACTTTAACTAACTTAGATTCTAACGCTTGTTTTGCGCTTACTGATTCTCTTAAGTCACTCGAGTACCCTCGGCTCCACCATTTTTAATAAATTAACCATTACGAGTTTTAAGGCGATTCTTTCACGGGTGTCTTACCAACTGCCTAACACACTTACCATAATTGTTTCATACATTAATTAACCCTTTTTGGTCTTTAACCTATATTTCAAAGTAAGGCGAGGGGAAGAGTTTCGTTCGCGAAACGCCGTTACTTGAAACGGTCGTTTCTCCTAAACCGTGCATCGGAATCGAACGAACTACAAATCAAAACGAAGCTCGTAACATGAGCTATCTAAACATGGCAATGGTAAACATCTAGCAGGGGGTTCTCGGGTCCTAATGTTATGAACAAAAGCAGTATTAGGGAGATCGACACCTTCTTCCGTACAGGGCCTCATAAGGCGGCATTCCGATGCTAGCATGGAAGCTATTGTTATAAGAAAACTCGATCAATGGCAAGTGATCATCCCAACTTCCTTTAAGGTCTATTACACAGACTCTCAACATATCCTCTAGTGTCTGGATGGTCCTTTCACTCTGCCCATCCGTCTGGGGATGGTATGCGGTACTCATATTTAACTTGGTCCCCGCACATTTTTGAAAGCTCCTCCAAAATCTGGAGTTGAACCTGGGGTCTCGGTCTGAGACAATGGACGCTGGGACTCCATATCGCGTCATTATTTCCTTAAGGTAAATGTCCACCAGTCTAATGACTGTGTATCTCTCATTGATAGGAATGAAATGAGCTGACTTTGTCAGTCGGTCTATAATTACCCATATGGCGTCATGATTGGCTTTCGTCCTTGGCAAGCCTACAACAAAATCCATCGCTATCTATTCCCATTTCCACTCGGGAATCTCCAGGGGTCGTAAAAGTCCACTGGGTCTCTGGTGCTCTGCATTTACTCTTTGGCAAGTCAAACATTTGTTTACCCATTCTGCTACGTCCCTCTTCATGTTGGGCCACCAGTAATATTCCTTCAAATCCCTATACATCTTGGTACTTCCCGGGTGAATGGAATACCTTGAACTATGGCTTTCATCCAAAATCTCATCTTTAAGCTCTTGAATATTCGGAACCCAAATCCGGTAGGAGTACCTCATTATCCCTCTATCATCTTTCTCAGTATGGATCTCCTCTCCAGTCATTGACTCTCTGCCTTCATTCATTATTTTCTCTTGGCACAATCTGATCTTTTCTAATAACTCTGGCTGCATTGAGATCTCAAAAAGCTTTTCAGTTCCGGTTCCGGTTACCTTTACTTCTATTTCCATTCTCTCAAAATCCCTTATCAATTCTTCCGAAGTCGTTATCATTCTGAGTCTTTCCTTTCTACTAAGGGCATCAGCCACCACATTGGCTTTCCCTAGATGATAGAGAATCTCACAATCATAGTCCTTGATTAGTTCTAACCATCTCCTCTGGCGCATGTTGAGCTCTTTCTGCGTAAATATGTACTTGAGGCTCTTATGGTCTATGGAAATCACGCACTTCTCTCCATACAGGTAGTGCCTCCAAATTTTTAAGGCAAATACTATTGCCGCGAGCTCAAGGTCATGAGTAGGATATCTAATCTCGTATTCTTTCAGTTGTCGCGACGCATACGCAATCACTTTACCGTGCTGCATAAGCACACACCCTAATCCTTTGTGCGACGCGTCACTATATATCACAAAATCTCCTTTTCCGTCCGGCAATGCCAACATCGGGGCCGTTACCAACCTTTTCTTTAATTCCTGAAAACTGTTCTCGCATTTCTCCGTCCATTTAAACTTCTCTGTCTTACGAGTAAGTCGTGTCAAAGGGGCTGCGATCTTCGCAAACTCCTGTACAAATCTACGATAGTAGCCGGCCAATCCTATGAAACTCCTTACCTCTGTGGGTGTGGTTGGCCTTTCCCAATTCGAGACCGCCTCTATCTTGGAGGGGTCGACCAAAACTCCTTCTTTATTGATCACATGTCCTAAAAATTGTACTTTATTCCGCCAGAATTCACACTTCGAGAATTTGGCATACAACTGTTCCTCTCTACGTATTCCTAGAGCTATTCTCAAATGCTCTGCATGTTCTGCCTCAGTCCTTGAGTAGATCAAAATATCATCGATAAAAACTATCACACACTTGTCCAAGTACTTATTAAATACTCTATTCATTAAATCCATGAAAGCCGCTGGGGCGTTGGTTAATCCAAAGGACATCACCAAGAACTCATAATGCCCATACCTGGTACGGAACGCTGTCTTGGAAATATCTTCGGGTTTAATCTTTAGTTGGTGATATCTAGTTCTCAGGTCGATCTTGGAAAAATAAACAGCATCCTTTAGCTGGTCGAACAGATCGTCTATTCTAGGTAATGGGTACCTGTTCTTTATGGTTAGCTTGTTCAACTCTCGATAGTCGATGCACAGCCTCATGCTCCCATCTTTCTTCTTAACAAATAAAACTGGTGCTCCCCACGGAGACACACTGGGTCTTATCATACCCTTATCCAAGAGTTCCTACAATTGGATAGCTAATTCCTTCATTTCTAATGGGGCTAACCGGTAAGTTGCTTTTGAAACTGGCGCCGTCCCGGGGGCCAATTCAATAGCAAATTCAATCACTCTATCGGGTGGTAATCCCGGAAGGTCTTGTGGGAATACATCTTCAAATTCGTTGACTACTGGAATATCTTGTAAGTTGGGCACCTCCTTCTGTGTGTCCACCACATAGGCTAGGTAGGCCTCATTTCCTTTTCGTAGCATCCTTCTGGCCTGGGCCATAGTCAAAAATTTCTGCGTCTGCCTCTTTCCTCTAAATATAACTTCTTTCTTCCCTGGGATATTTAACTTAACTTTCTTCCCTTTACAGTCTATCTGAGCATCATTGCTAGATAGCCAGTCCATTCCCAAAATTACATCAAACTCCCCTAATTTAAAAGGAATTAGATCAACACTAAAAGATTGTTCCCCTATGCCTATCTCACAGGCGAGGTGAATCTGGTTAACAGGAATAATTTCATGATTGGCTATTTCTACTTATAAGGGTTCTATCAAGGGTTCAGCTTTAAGTCTTAATTTACGCGCAAAGTCCCTTGATATAAAAGATTTAGTTGCTCCCGAATCAAATAAAAAGTTTGCACTGACTGAATTTAGAGAAAGGGTACCTGCTATCACATCTGAATTTTTCATAGCATCCTGGACCGTCATGTTGAAAGTCCTTGCGGTAGGTGGCTTATTAGAAGCAGCCATGCTTGCTCCCGAAGCTGCTGGTTTGTTCATTGGGCATTCCCTCTTCCAATGACCCGGGCGTCCATACTGATGACAAGTGGTGGTTGGGCGGGTAATGGGGGTTGGCGAAGTGCACTTGTCCGAATAGTGACCCTCTCGACCATACTTGAAGCAGATTACCGGCTTTCCTTTACATTCCCCAGAATGCATCCTTCCACAAGTGTTACAGGCTGGCAATGGGGGTCGAGACTGGTTGGAATAGGACATTCTTGACTTCTGGCCACTCTGGCTCACATTAACGCTCATGGGCCGCTTAAACCCAGTGTTCCTTCCCGGTAAGGACACTGCTCCTCGATTAAATCTAGTTGGGAAGCTCCTTCCTGCGGAACCTCCACCCATGCTCATACTTTTCCTCTTTATTCCCTTCTTTTCTCTTTCCTTCTGCATCTGTTCACTTCCAGTTTCTACAATTGTTGCCTTTTTCACCAGAGTGGCATAATCCGTAAGCTCAAGGATTGCCACCCTATTCTGAATCCACGGTTTCAGTCCCTGCTGAAACCTCCTAGCTTTCTTTTCCTCGGTGCTCACAAACTCCGGCACAAACCTTGATAACTCAGTAAATTTCGCTTCGTACTCTGCTACAGACAAGTTATTCTACTTTAGATCCAAGAACTTGAGCTCCATCTGGTTTTCCATAAACCTCGGGAAATACTTTCCCAGAAATAACTGACTGAATCTCTCCCAGGTTATAATAACATCTGTCTCCATGTTTTTCTTGGCTTCCCACCAGTAGTTAGCCTCTCCTTTCAGAAGGTAGGTAGAAAATACAGTCTTTTGTGCCTCATCGGTACTCAGAATCTCAAAGGATTTCTCCATTTCCTTTAACCATGCCCTTGCCTCAACTGGGTCGGCTGATCCGTGGAATTCAGGGGGCTTAAGGGACTTAAAAGCCCTGAAAGAGTTTGCCACAGTATTGTTATTTCCTTGAGGGGGTGGGTTGGGTTGACGTTCCAAGTTCTGCCTTAGAAGTTGCATGAACTGGCCCATGGGATCCATGCCTGGGTTTGGTACTGGTTGCTCAACCTCAGTTTCTCCTTCTTCAGCCTCTATCTCAAATCCATCAACATCATATGTTTCCTCTTCCTCTTCATACAGGGAGTCATCCTGTTCCACATAATCCTCATCTTCCTCTTCACTGTGTTCCTGGTTTCTATTGTCCTGATTATGGCTTCCCTGGTCCTCAGATCCAGGGTTCGCCCTAGTTCCAATCTTTCTTGGCGGCATGATTCTGATAAAAAAAATATTATTGGGAAATTCAACGTTAGGTCACAATCATATACAACATTGTGCCTTGCACAACTCTTATAATGGGGAGAACGTATATCGCAATTCTATTATTTTATGACAGTTCTAATACGAAGTGCAGTAATAATAATGATAAAAACAGTGATCTCGTCACTAAGGAACTGAACCGAACGGGAACAAATATATACATAATGCGAGAAATACATAGTCTGATCTGGTCAAAAGTACAACAGTGCTAAAGCCATCTGTCCCAAAAGTGATACGCAAGAGTCTATCAATCTAGTCAGAAGAAGGGATGCTATATACAAGTCAACTATCCCGGAAAATTGGCTCTTACTAAGGCCTCGGCTAACTAGACAACTAGACTATTCCATCGTCAATCCTGAATCACACACCGGAGCGGGTCAGCTCCCATACCCTTTCCATCGCATGACGCAAGATATAGTCGGCCTGCCGCTTGGAGATCCTACCATGCCTGTCCCCCTGGAGAGATCTGAGTCTCGCTCGGGACGTGAGCTCTATCCCCGTAAGCTCCCTCCTCAAGGATCGGGGTATAGAGGCCCTAGTCTCATAAGCTCGGGTACGCCTACCCGCCCTCTTCGCATCCAACTCCCTCCTGGCCTCATCCAGTCGGGCCTCAGCAACAACCAATCGGGTCCTCAGTACATCCTGCACATAGCCGTGGGCTAACGAAGACTGCCTGTGGGCAGGGTCAAGAGGTGGTGAATCCGGAGCCGCTGGGGGTGCCTCCTCAGTCTGCCTAGGCTCGGAAGTATGGGTCTCTGAGCTGTCATCATAAGGGATCCAAGATAGTGGTGGAGGGGTAGGAGCTCTGACCACCGGAAGTGTGGGTAAAGGGGTACCAGCATACACTACCATAGGTCCGACACGCTCCTCAGCTACTAGGACCTCATCCGGGTCCTCCTCCTCTGGAATAGGAATGACCTCTGTCTCTGACTCCTCTGAGGGGTCCTCCTCATCTGAAATAGCAATGACCTCCGTCTCTGACTCCTCTGAGGGGTCCTCCTCATCCTCCTCCATCTCAGGCTCCTCCTGATCCTCAACATCTAGCAGTGCCTCATCATGCTCACGCTCGAACATCTCAGGGTCCTCTATCTCAGGCGCCTACACATTAAACGAGCTAAGTTACTATCATGATACTTATAAGGGTTCCCTTAAGGGTTTTAACTGTCAGCACTACTTTAAGTACTCCGACCATGAACTTGGCAAGAGTTCTTATTATCTTTGTGAGTTTGTTATTATATCGTCGCATCATCTCTGAGGTTTATAACGCTTAGCTCTGATACCATTTCTGTAACACCCCCAGATCCGGGGTCGGGGATCCGGGTCGTCACGATCTTTCTCTCCACAATATCACTTCACTTAATTAATAATAATTAACCTCATGTTGTGACCCCACACTAACACACACCACAACCCGTTATAGTCTCAGAGATGAAATTGAAATAAGTACAAGTCTTTGAATCCGCAATTTAAAAGTTATTACAACCCAAAATGATTACTTGATAAATTTACAGTTAATTGCCATTATCTGCCACAAGTTATAATTATACATAATTGATTCTCAAAAGTAGATGGTCTGATCTACAGATAGATCTACCTCTGCAGCTATAGCAGCTATGATCTCAACGGGAAGGCGCGGGGTGCTTCCCACGCTCTTGCGCTGGGTCTGCTGGAGTCTGGCCATCCTTCCTAACTGTTGTTGTGTGATGAAGAAATAAAGCAAGAGTGAGCCTTACAGCTTGCAAGATAATATATAGCGTAATCAATAATGCAAGTATCTAATAGATAACTTACTGAAAACCTTTATCAAAAGTAAGATAATTACTTACTGGATATAAGCTTAAAGGAAGATGAAGTTACCAAATACTTCACTATACTTATATCATTTATAAGGCTACTTGAACTACCACTGTTCAAAGTATTATAAGTTTAAAAAAAAAAGTCATCCCATAGATGAGACCACAAGTTAAGACTTGAATAGATTCAATCTTTGAAATATTATTGAATGAAATAAAGTTACGAGATACTTTATTTAGTCCCGATATATATCCACATATATATCTCTTAAACATTTCCTGGAACCTCTGTTATGTAAAGTATGAACAGAGTTTGTAACATCCAATGAATTTTGGAAAGAAAAAGAATTTTGGCATAAACCCGATATCTTGCTGATCAGGCAAAGATACCAATAAGTAACCTTTTCTACTAATAGATGGATGAATCCCCCACCGGTCATCACCCTGGCCACATAAGGACCTTGTGCTGGACCGCCACCCGGCCTCTTACGCGTTGATGGACTGCCACCCAGCCACTTACACTTTGATAGACCGTACCCCGGCTTGTCGCTTATGCCGACTCAATTAGATGGGCTTACTTCCCGAACGTTGGGTAAGTAATCAATTCATTTGTTTTCTCAAATCAGCAACCACGTTGCGAATGTAAAATGCACCACAGAGCTGGATCCCCCAGGTTTTGAGCGAGTATTTAAATCCCCTTTGAAAGGAAGATCTTAAATATAAAAATGAGTTTTGGGATCCTCTCTAACTTTTAAAAATCATTTTGAAGACTTGAAAACACTTTAAAGAGTGTTTGGAGTAATGCTGATTTAATGAAGTAAATCAGTCCCAATATATTTAGAAAATATCTGAATATTATTATTTAAATAATATTCTCATAGAGAATAATCTTATAAAAATAATCGAAGTAGAAGTTGTAAGACTTATACTTGAAATGAGTATTAAATAACCAAAGATATACTTATATGAAAGTACTATCTTTATTTGAATAATCGAAAATAAGTTTGATTATCGAAACATTATTCTTTAATAAAATAAAGAATATTATTAAATAATAAGCGGAGTCATAATACCTCGAATGAATATTATAAATAATATTCATTAAATAAAATAAAGGAGTCAATACATCCTCAAATGACTATCCAATTAACAATCATTAAATAATATAAACTGAGTCAAAAGCCCTCGGATGAATATTCGAAATAATATTCAATAATAAAATAAAGGAGTCATAAGTCCTTAGATGAATATTCAAATAATATTCATTAAATAAAATAAAGTTATCGAATAAACCTTATTCGATTAATAGTTTGGAAAACTATAACCATATATATATAAATATATATATATATATATAAAATGTACTCGGGATCCTCGACTCCCGGTTTTAGAAAATGTTTTCACCTTTGGGTCCCTATACTGAGGGTATATGCAATTTACCGCTATTCTCTAGCATAGGTATTATCAACTGAACCAACAGATATATATGGCAAGAATACGAAACAGGCATGCATATATATACCATATCAGCATGCTTCAATATATCGCACATTTGCTAATTAACCAACATGCATCTATCGCAAGATAATGCATATACACATATATATCACAACAACAGTATAACGGATAGAAAACTTGTCTGAGTGACTGGGGGTGATAAAAGGCTCGGGACGAGTCTGGTAACCTATAAACAACAAGTAAGTTGGAATTAAACCAAAGTCACTTGTAAATCTATACTTTAACTAACTTAGATTCTAACGCTTGTTTTGCGCTTACTGATTCTCTTAAGTCACTCGAGTACCCTCGGCTCCACCATTTTTAATAAATTAACCATTACGAGTTTTAAGGCGATTCTTTCGCGGGTGTCTTACCAGCTGCCTAACACACTTACCATAATTGTTTCATACATTAATTAACCCTTTTTGGTCTTTAACCTATATTTCAAAGTAAGGCGAGGGGAAAAGTTTCGTTCGCGAAACGCCGTTACTTGAAACGGTCGTTTCTCCTAAACCGTGCATCGGAATCGAACGAACTACATATCAAAACGAAGCTCGTAACATGAGCTATCTAAACATGGCAATGGTAAACATCTAGCAGGGGGTTCTCGGGTCCTAATGTTATAAACAAAAGCAGTCTAAAGTAAATCGGATATTATGACGGCTATGTTTACGCGATTTCCCAATTTTAAACCATTCAAAAACCATCACAATTCAACCTCAATCCATTCATACAACCAAAGTCCATCCTTATCACATCATAACAGCCCCAAGCAATTCAATATTAACATTTATACTTATGCCTAAGCTTGAATTTAACTATACTTAAGTTCTTTTAACCAAAACAACAAGATTCACCATTCCATTTCACTACCACTCCAACCCACAGTCTAAACCACAAGCATTAAGCTACTACATCACCATAATAATCAAAATCATCTTATAATACAAAGGAATCTAGGGTTTGGAGATGATATACCTTCCTTGAAGTGGTGGGAGTAGCTAGGAAGCCTTAAGAAGCCTTGAGGAGTCTTAGGAAAGCTTGGATCTTAAAGGAAAAACAAGAAAATCAAGTTAAAATTCTTGAAGTCACTATTCATTGTCTTCTTCATTGATTTATTGAAGAAGATTGAGAATGAATGGGGTGCTTAAACTCATGATATAGCCATAACTATGCATAAGGATGATTAGGGAATTATCTTACCAATTTAGGAAGCCTTGATCTTGAGTTTTGAATTTCTTCTTCCTTTGCAATAGTAAAAGCCGAGAGCAATGAAGAAATAATGCCTTGGTTTTTTTTTGTTTTGATGAAGAATGAATTATTTGGCTTGGTTGGTTGTAGTTTTGTTTTTGTTTTGGTAAATTACCTATTTGCCCCTGATTTTGTGTGGTTAATAATCTACCACATTTCCTTCCTTCCCATGTCATGCTTATGTCATGCTATGATGTCATCTTTCCCTCCTTGTCCTCTTCTCATTGGTTGGGTGACATCATCCCCACTAATCTCTTTGATTAACTTCCTAATTGTTTGCCTAATGACCGCTGATCTGTTATATGGTTCGCTTAACTTTCGTTTTCGTTTATCGTTTGAGGGATCATACCCGGGATCTTATTACTTAGGTTCCCTTAACCTTTCTCAATATATTATATTCCTTTTATGATCCTCTCTTACAATCCTTTAATTTAAATCCTTTTTATCCTGTTACCTTATACTCAATTCTTTCCATATCTAGTGGATTTTCGGGAAAAATCAAAGTGTTCGGAATTGGATTCTGGTGATCTTTACATACACTTATATACCATGTAGAGTACTAATAAAATCTCAGAATATCCATAACAGAACCCCTACATAGTGTGGCATAAAAAGTTTTCTCATTCAGCTAAAACACTATTCACAAGGGTTACAAAAAGTTCAAAATTTTTGGGGTTATTACAGTAAGCATTTTGTTCAGCACATGTTTCATTCTCAGCTAGAAGAAATAAGGGAGGGGTTTTGAGTGACATCCTTGAACCTGGGGACAATCCTCAAGTTCCCGTGTCAAATGAGGAAATTATTTCATGTCAGCTTGTCCTTCTCAGGGACTATTACATAGAGAAGTTATTTGTGTTATTTGTCATTTGATATCTACAATATTAAAGTGCATAAAATGACTTAGTCTACAGATGATCATTAAATTATGTTCAAGTGATTATTCATATATAATATTCACAATATATATCTCCCATTATTTTATCAAATCAATAGCACTAACTATTAATTCGGAAAAAATATCTTCTATATCCTTTCCAGTGAGCCAAGATCCATATTTCACCTCGCGTTAGGTCAGCTTTGGCTTTTCTCCTAAAACATGATTATTTAGGTAGACAACATTTGTCAATTATATCAACAATATAACTCTTGGATAGCTTGGTGGAACAAGATTTGTTCATATTTATCTAATAAATCTCGCCAAACTCTATGCCTCTAAGTTCACAATCCTATTGTGGTAACTTAGTTAAGTCAAACCCAATAGTCAAAAAGTATCAATATACTTCAACACATCTCCCATGATAGATAGGAATACTTCGCTTTGGCGAACCCACTCCTGGTCGATCTAGGGGTTAACGCATTGGACTCATTGGAAGGCATCTGATCAACTTAATATTAACTTTAGGGTTTTGTTAATTTTAAAATGATCATAATCCCATCATAAAAAGATTCCCAATTTTTCCTTGAATAAAATACTTCAAATCAATATTCGTCAATGGTTTGATTTCCAGGTAGTGAGGGACTCACAACGGTCTCGCTTAAAACCCACAACCTTACAAGTTCAATGAACTTGCTTTTGACAAAATCGCCCCATGTCAGAAATAAAGAAAATTTGTATTTTATTCCGTGTTTCATAAACACGAGAATCTCATAATCGTTTGTTCATTTTAAAATCTTGAGTCGTTACAGATTTTATCTTGTTTAGAAAGCATGGCATGGGTGTCGTATCTAATACAAACATCCTTAATCTAATTAAGCATGCATCTTTATAAACTACTCTACACATACATTCATCATATGCTCATATATATGTAAAGTGTAATAAATAAACGTGGTTGGTTATGGCTTTATCCTATGTGATCTTTATCAAGCTAATGACAAAGATCTAGGTCAATCTAAGGTGAAAAATAAATACAGGCTAACTATTACATGTCTTCTTTCTTGTATTGCTTCCTTGGATGGCCTCCATGTGAGATTACCCTTCCTTGATCTTCAAATCTTCATGTCTTCATGTACATTACACGAATGAAAAATAAAAACTAATCTAATGTACTTACAATAAGAACTCGAGTTACATTCGAGATTTAATAATTACAAGATCAAACGACATGCAAGACGTATTTCAAAAACCAAAACCATTATCCTAAGGTCATAAGCCATAACCATCCACCATGCTCAATTAACACAGAAGAACATGTTAAAACACATAATATGATCTTAACATATCATACCCATCATGATCTAATCATAAAAACCAAATATAGCAAAAATCAGAAAATTCGAAATTAAATCTGATAACATTAAATCACAGATTACAGGGTCTAAACGACGTCAAACACCTTACAGATCATTCAATGGTAGCTTTAGCTATCTATTTTGTTCAGACGCTCGATTCCATATAAAATAGCATATTCGTTCGCCAAAATCGGACAACAGATCCAGCTTTCAGCAAATCCGCTGCATCCGATTTAGAATCGTATCAAATATGATTCTTATAATAAGAAAAAACACAAAACATGTATGTATCAGTATATATACAGATTATATAATCATCATATGATTATACAACTCTCATGAATATCATATATTCAAAATATATATACATACACACTATATAAACATAACAACATGTAAAACATACAAAATTGCATACATAATAGTCATGGAATATTGTATACATGTTATCATTATAAAACCAGTAAACATATAAATGAATTAAATACTTTTCGCAAGTAGCTCTGATGCCATTGAAGGGTTTTGAGCACATAAACCCAACGGAAACAGAAATTAAAAACGTAAAAAAAAAAAAAGAATTTTCGAAACCCACCGCAGGATCCATGCGAAAAGCATAAATTTAATTCGTAGATCAGATTGTTTACCTTAAGAAGCTTTACCAATTGGTTGACTAATGGAGATCCAAAGCTTGTTCAATCACCACGTATCCCACTATCGCGATCTACGCTCTATCGGTATCTAGTAATACATCATTGCTACCCAAGTAATAATAATTGAATCGGTGATCGATTAAACCTTTTGTGAATAATGTACAATGTAATATAATCCCTTTAACCAAATATTAAAGATTAAACTAGAGGCATGTAATGTGTCATCCTCATCATAGTTTAATCCAAGTTTCCTTGATCAATGAGTAGACTACCATATCATATCAACATTTGAGCGTGGCTTCCTGCCCATTTTCCAACTCTAGTTCAATATTATTTTATACAACTCGATCTTCATCGAGATCTATAGTCCTCCCACTAATTTTCTTTGAAAGTAACTCTCTTTCAAGAAATACAACGGTTCGATCAACCAACACTTTGTTCTCGGTAGGATTATAGAAACTATACCCTTTAGTTTCTTCAGGATATTCCACAAAATAGCATATATCTAATTTTGGTCCAAGCTTGTCAGAGGCTAAACATTTTACAAATGCTTCACGTCCCCAAATTTTCATAAATGACATGCTATGACGTTTATCAGTCCATATCTCATACGGAGTATTTTGAACCGCTTTAGTCGGAACTTGGTTAAGTGTATATGCAGCCGTTTCTAGAGCATAACCCTAGAAACTGAATGGAAGATCCGCTTGACTCATTATCGATCGCACTATGTCCAACAAGGTATGATTTCTCCTCTAAGAATCTCTATTCCATTGAGGTGTTCCAGATGAGTAAGTTATGATACACTATCACACTCCTTCAAGAAACTCTTGAAATTGAGGTTTAAGTATTCTCCTCCACGATATGATCGTAAAACTTTTATACTTTTCCCTTGTTTTCTTTTCTACTTCGGCCTTATATTCTTTGAACATTTCAAAAGAATCAGATTTGTTCTTCATAAGAACCACATATCCATATCTACTGAAATCATCAGTAAATGTTATGAAGTAGTATAAGCCCCCTTGCCATCATACGCATTCAATCACATACATCATTATGTATAAGTCATAATCGTCTGGTGGCCCTTTCACCTGATCAGGTAAAAGAAGCTTTACTCATTTTGCCAATGAGACAAAGTTCGCATCTTCCGTATGATTCAAAATCAAACTTATCCAAGTATTCATCTATATGTAACTCAGAAATACGTTTCTTATTAATATGGCTTAACGACAATGCTAGAGGTAATGTTTGATTTGAGTCAACATAGAACATATAAATTGTTAACTAATTGTGCAACATTATAAGTCTTATCATTGAAATAGAATAAACAACTATTGTTTATTTAATTCAAATGAAAACCTTTCTTGTCCTGACAAGAAATTGACTTAATGTATCCCCTAAAGGCAGGCACGTAATAACAATTTAATTCTTAAATTTATCAAGTTCTCAATCTCGCCTATATGGGAAAAATTAGGTATCGAGTTTCTTCAACTAGAGCAACAACTTTTGCTCTGATTCTAACTCGATACCTGAAGCTTGACCATTGCTAGTCTTCTTCTTTAGATCTTCCAAACAAGCTCGACAATTTAACTTCCAATCATCCGGTTATTTCCACATGAATGACAATCATCTCCTTTAGCAACACCACTATCAAGCTTTAAAAGCCCTTTTGGATTGGACTTTGGTTTGGCACTGAATGAGATCAAATCTTCATCTTGCCTGTCTACTTTCCTTTCCCATTTGAATTCCATATGTACATCATCAATATGGACGTAATTCATGCCTTTACCATGTTATTTTCAGCAGTTCTAAACATGCTTAACAACTCAGTGAGTGTTCTGTCTATCACATTCCTTTTGTTCCTAACAAACTAAAAATAGAAGTTGTTCAAAGATTGTTTGATCAAATCAAGCTGAGTCTCTAGATCTTTCTTGAAACCCAAAATATCAAGGTACATACACCTATCATCTTTAGAACATGTGGTCCAACCGGATATCATTCTCCCATTAATGCAAAGTATGGTGCCTTATTATTGTCAAATCTTTCTGACGAGCCTATCCTTCAAACATCATTTGAAGGTGCTCAATCATATCACAAGCATCATTATGCTCTTGTTGCTTCTAAAGCTCAGCACTCATAATTACAAGCATGAGGCATGAAACATCAGTTACATAATCAATTTGCTTCTGGTAAGCATTTTGTTCAGCACATGTTTCATTCTCAGCTAGAAGAAATAAGGGAGGGGTTTTGAGTGACATCCTTGATCCTGAGGACAATCCTCAAGTTCCCGTGTCAATTGAGGAAATTATTTCATGTCAGCTTGTCCTTCTCAGGGACTATTACATAGAGAAGTTATTTGTGTTATTTGTCATTTGATATCTACAATATTAAAGTGCATAAAATGACTTAGTCTATAGATGATCATTAAATTATGTTCAAGTGATTATTCATATATAATATTCACAATATATATCTCCCACTATTTTTATCAAATTAATATCCCTAACTATTAATTCGGAAAAAATATCTTCTATATCCTTTCTAGTGAGCCAAGATCCATAATTCACCACGCGTTAGGTCAGCTTTGGCTTTTCTCCTAAAACATGATTATTTAGGTAGACAACATTTGTCAATTATATCAACAATATAACTCTTGGATAGCTTGGTGGAACAACATTTGTTCATATTTATCTAATAAATCTCGCCAAACTCTATGCCTCTAAGTTCACAATTCTATTATGGTAACTTAGTTAAGTCAAACCCAATAGTCAAAAAATATCAACATACTTCAACACATCTCCCACGATAGATAGGAGTACTTCGGTTTGGCGAACCCACTCCTGGTCGATCTAGGGGTTAACGCATTGGACTCATTGGAAGGCATCTGATCAACTTAATATTAACTTTAGGGTTTTGTTAATTTTAAAACGATCATGATCCCATCATAAAGAGATTCCCAATTTTTCCTTGAATAAAATACTTCAAATCAATATTCGTCAATGGTTTGATTTCCAGGTAGTGATGGTGTCACAACGGTCTCGCTTAAAACCCGTAACCTTACAAGTTCAATGAACTTGCTTTTAATAAAATCGCCCCATGTCAGAAATAAAGAAAATTTGTATTTTATTTTGTGTTTCATAAACACGAGAATCTCATAATCATTTGTTCATTTTAAAATCTTGAGTCGTTACAGATTTTATCTTGTTTAGAAAGCATGGCATGGGTGTCGTATCTAATACATACATCCTTAATCTAATTAAGCATGCATCTTTATAAACTACTCTACACATTCATGCATTTCATAGTCTAACTCAAACAAGAGGCCACTAATATCACTCCTAAAATAGGAGGGTTAAATCCTTTCTAGATCATTCATATTTCTCATATGATTCATAATATACCCAATATATACTTTTATCATCACCCGGTCAAAGGTAACTTTTAATGCAACCAAAGTATATTAATTCTCATATTGAAATATAATGATTTCAAGTCTAAGGACCAATACATCATTATCGCTGTGAGAATTACTAATCACACAACAGAGATGTAGAATCTCACATTGGGTCTTCCAACACCATGTATATAATATATGTGCCTGTGTTTTGACTTTAGTATCACTATACCTATGATCAATGAGATGTGATCATCAGTCAACATTCACACTAGTCTTAATGCATTATTATTGTCCCTTAATAATAATACTCGACTAGGGACCTTTAGGAATATCGATACTATTTTCATAATCTCATTTCTAAGTCACGTACTTAAAGATATAAAATTACATATCATATTCCAAGGACATTTATTAATCTAACATCTTATCGCAGAAAATAAAGATATAATAAATTACTAAAGAATAATCCATATAATCAGAATTAATAATCCAAATGTTTCATAATATAAACATAATAGTGTTGTCTCTAGGGCACAAACACTAACAATCTCCCACTTGCATTAGAGCAAATCAACCATGTATCTAATACCCATGGAACTAGTATGACCTTCATGCTTTTGCTGCGACAAAGCCTTAGTCAGTGGGTTTGCAATATTATCATCAGTATGCACTTTACATATATGTATATCTCCTTTTTCATTAATCTCTCGAAGGAGGTGATATCTCATAAGTATATGCTTTGCCCGGGAATGGGACCTTGGTTCTTTAGCCTGCGCGATGGCTCCATTATTATCACAGTAAAGATCGACTGGATTTGTGATCGATGGAACCACACCAAGTCCCGTTATGAATTTCCGTATCCAAACAGCCTCTTTGGCTGCTTCACTGGCACCAATATACTTAGCTTCCATTGTAAAATCAGCTATTATCTCTTGCTTTGAACTCTTCCAGCTTACAGCACCTCCATTAAGGAAAAACACAAAACCTGACTGAGATACTGAATCATCTCTGTCTGTCTGAAAGCTGGCGTCAGTATAACCCTTTACAACCGGCTTATCATCTCCTCCATACACCAAGAATGAATCTTTAGTCCTTTTCAAGTACTTAAGAATATTCTTGACTGCTGTCCAGTGACCCTCGCCAGGATTAGACTGGTATCTGCTCGTCATGCTCAAGACATACGAAACATCAGGTCGAGTACATATCATCGCATACATTATAGATCCAATTGCCGAAGTATATGGAACTTTGCTCATACGGCCCTTATCATCTAATGATTTAAGGCAGTTGTCTTTTGAGATCAATATCCCATGAGACATTGGGACATATCATCTTTTTACTTCTTGCATCCTGAAACGATGCAATACTTTGTCAATGTATGTACTCCAGACTTAGGCCGATTAATTTCCTTGATTTATCTCTATAGATCTTGATCCCTAATATATAGGGAGCATCACCTAAGTCCTTCATCAAGAAACTATTTCCCAACCAAGTCATAACAGCCTGTAGAGAAGGTATGTCATTTCCTATTAGTAATATGTCATCAACATATAGTACTAGGAATACCACGTGGCTCCCACTAACCTTCTTATAAACACATGGTTCATCTTCATTTTGAATAAAGCCAAATTCTTTGACTGTTTCATCAAAATGATGATTCCATCTCCTTGAGGCTTGCTTCAATCCATAAATAGATCGAAGCAACTCACAGACCATCTTAGCAAACTTGGGATCGACAAAACCCTCAGGTTATATCATGTATACATCCTCTTCAAGGCTCCAATTTAAGAAAGCGGTTTTGACATCCATTTGCTAAATCTCATAGTCGTAGTAAGCAGCTATTTCTAGCAAAATCCTGATGGACTTGACCATAGCAACTGGTGAAAAGGTCTCATCATAGTCTATACCATGAACTTGTTTGAAACCTTTTACCATCAGTCACGCTTTATAGGTCTGTACTTTACCATCCATGTCAGTTTTCTTCTAGAAAATCCCCTTGCACCCTATAGGTTTTACCCCTTCAGGTGGATCAACTAAAGTCCATACTTTATTTTGATACATGGATTCCATTTCGGATTTCATGGCCTCTAGCCATCTCTCGGAGTCTGGACTGTTCATAGCATCTTGGTAGGTAAGAGGCTCATCATTATCTATGAGCATTACATCATCATCTTGAGTCAAGAGAAATCCATAATATCTCTCTAGCTCATGACGAGCCCTACTAGATCTACGAACAACCTGTGTTTCCGGAGCAGGAATATCTTGATGTACTTCCTACCCATTTTCCAACTCTGGTTTAATATTATTTTGTACAACTCGATCTTCATCGAGATCTATAGTACTCCCACTAATTTTCTTTGAAAGTAACTCTCTTTCAAGAAATACAGCAGTTCAAGCAACAAACACTTTGTTCTTGGTAGGATTATAGAAACTATACCCTTTAGTTTCTTCAGGATATCCCACAAAATAACATTTATCCGATTTTGGTCCCATCTTGTCAGACACCAAGTGGTTCACAAACGCTTCGCATCCCTATACTTTTATAAAAGACATGCTTTGACGTTTCTCAGTCCATATCTCATATGGAGTCTTTTGAACCGATTTAGTTGGAACTCGGTTTAGTGTATATGCAGCCGTTTCTAGAGCATAACCCCAGAAACTTATTGAAAGATCTGCTAGACTCATCATCGATCATACCATATCAAACAAGGTACGATTTCTCATCTCAGAAACTCCATTCCATTGAGGCGTTCCAAGATGAGTAAATTGTGATACGATACCACACTCCTTCAAGAAACCTTTAAAGTCCAGGCTTAAGTATTCTCCTCCACGATCTGATCGTAGAACTTTTATACTTTCCCCTATTTGCTTTTCCACTTCAGGCTTGTATTCTTTGAACTTTTCAAAAGAATCGGATTTGTTCTTCAAAAGATACACATATCCATATCTATTGAAATCATCAGTAAAAGTAATAAAGTAGTAAAAGCCACCTCTTGCCACCATACGCATTGGACCACATACATCACTATGTATAAGTCCTAATCGTTCGGTGGCCCTTTCACCTTGTCCGGTAAAAGGAGCTTTAGCCATTTTGCCAATGAGACAAGATTTGCATTCTTCATATGATTCAAAATCAAAATTATCCAGGTAACCATCTTTATGTAATTTGGAAATGCGTTTCTCATTTATGTGACCTAAACGACAATGCCAAAGGTAAGTTTGATTTGAGTCTTTCATCTTAATACGTTTATTATCATTATTTATTATATAGACAGGAGTATCTATATCAAGAACATATAAACCATTAAACAAATGTGCAATCCCGTAGGTAACATTATTGAATGAAAAGGAATAACTATTGTTCTGAATCAAAAACGAAAAACCTTTCTTGTCCAAACAAGAAACCGAAATAATGTTTCTGCAAATCGCAGGCACGTAAAAACAGTTATCTAGTTCTAAAACAAGCCTAGTGGGAAACGATAAACAATAAGTCCCTACAGCTAAAGCAGCAACCTTTGCTCCATTGCCAACTCTTATGTCGACTTCTCCCTTCAGTTCCTACACATTTATACAAATGTGAGAACCACATCCAGTATCTAATACCCAAGATGTAGAAGTAGAAAAATTAACTTCAATAACATAAATACCTGAATCAGAAGCAGTAACAACTGCCTTCTTCTTCAGATCCTCTAAATAAGCATGACAGTTCCTCTTCCAATGACCTGGTTTCTTGCAATAGTGACAATCACCAATCTTTGGAACACCACCTTTAGGCTTCAAAGCCTTGGTCGGATCAGGTTTTGAATTGGCATTCGATTTAGATCCCATCTTCCTCTTGCCTTTCCATTTACCCTTTCTTTTGGCCTTCCCCTTATTCACCATCAACATGGGAGCAGGAGATGTCTTCTAAACGTTGTTCTCAGCAGTTTTCAACATAGCCAACAGTTCGGTGGGGTTCTTATCTATCTCATTCATATTGTAATTGATCATAAATTGAGAATAACTGTTGTTTAAAGATTGCAAAATTAGGTCAATCTGGTGCTCCAGAGCAATCGGGGCACCCAACTTGGCAAGGTACTCAATATACCCAATCATCCTTGGAACATGCGGTCCAACCGGATTATGCTCTCCCTACTTACATGCATGCAATGATTTGAAAGTATCTAACCTCTCCTGACGATCCTGTTCTTCACACATACGTTTAAGGTGCTCAATCATATCATAAGAATCCTAGCAGCTTGAAGAAAGATAAACCCTAGCAGCTTGAAGAGAGATAAAACATATTTTTCTAATAGAATTAAGGTTACACATTTTATTTGATAAAACATAAACCCTAGCAGCTTGAAGAGATATAGAGAGAGCAGGAAGGTGGCCTCAAGAACGTGCTAGTACACACCCATCCTCCGGGTGATCATTCGTGTGGATACCTTCAAGGCGTAGATCATTTCAACGACGGGCTACGTGGTGATCATTCAAGACCTCCATCTTTCCATTAACGTAAAGCTTCTTAAGGTAAATATACTGAACTACGAATTAAATATTATTTTTCGCATGGATCCTGCAGAGGGTTTCAATTTTTAAGATTTAAATTTACGTTTTCGTTGCGTTTATATGCTAAAAATCCTTCAATGGTATCAGAGCTACTTGCGAAAAGTTTTTAATTCGTTTATGTGTTTAACCGTTTTCGATATATGAGCATGTACGTGATTTGCCATGATTTGATGTTGATATAATATGCTTGTATATGTATGGTTTTGAATATATGATATTCATGTGAGTTGTATAATCATAAGATGATTATGTAATCTTTATATATACTGATATATACATGATTTATCTTTGTTCTAATTATGATAATCATATTAGATACAGATTCTGAATTGGCTGCTACAGATTTGTTGAAATCTGGGTCTGGTGTCCGATTTTTGCAAACGAATACCTTATTCGATAGGTAAATGAGTGTCTGAACAAAAATGATAGTTAAAGCTATCAACGACTCGTCTGTAAGGCGTTTGACATCGTTTACTACCCGTAAACAGTAATTCTTGTTTTTCTGATTTGATTCAAATTTTTCTGATTTTTGTCATATTTTTTTTCGATTAGATCATGGATAATATGATATGTTAAAATTAGATTATGTGTTTCAACATGCTTTTATGTGTTGTATGAGCATGATGGATGATTATGGCCTTTCGACCTTAGTGTAAAGGTTTTGGTTTTGGTTTTAAATACGACTTGCATGTCGTCAATCTTTGTAATCATAAATCTCGAATGTAACTCGAGTTATTCTTATAAGTTCATTAGATTAGTTTTACTTTCAATCATGTAATGTAATTAAAGACTCAAGAAGGCTATCTAATGGAGGTGATTTAAAGAAGAAGACGAGACATACAAGAAGTCTAAACAAAGAAGAAGACTTATGTAATAAGTAGTTCTATTTATTTCCATCACCACATTAGATTGACCTTGATCTTTATCATGAGCTTGATAAAGATCACATAGGATGGGACCATAACTAAACACATTTACTTTATTGCACTTTACATATTGATGTATGAATGTATGTATAGAATAGTTAATGATGCATGCTTTAATTAAATTAATCATGCATGAATGTATGTATAAGATACGTCACCCATGCCATGCCTAAACAAGATAAAATCTGTAACGACTCAAGATTTTAAAATTTACAAACGATTATGAGATTCTCGTGTTTATGAAACACGGAATGAAATACGAATCTTATTTATTTCCGACATGGGGTGATTTCCCTAATTCATATCAGGGATGAATTAGGGTTATACATTTTATTTGTGCGACCCTTTAGGTTATTTGTGCGACCCTAGCTTCAAGCTGCTAGGGTTTATGTTTTATCAAATAAAATGTGTAACCTTCATTCTTTGTGCGACCCTTTAGGTTATTATTACGTTGGCAACAATTTTAAATCTAATTTAAAATCATAAACAATGAGCGGCATCTGGTAATACATCATTGTTACCCAAGTAATAATAATTAAATCGGTGAGTGATTAAACCTCTTTTGTATAATGTACAATGTACTATAATCCTTTTAACCATATATTATAGATTAAACTCGAGGCATGTTATGTGTCATCCTCTTCATAATTTAATCCAGGTTTCCTTGATCGAAGAGTAGACTATAACATCAAATCAACATTTGAGCATGGCCATGCATTTCATAGTCTAACTCAAACAAGATGCCAATAATATCACTCCTAAAATAGGAGGGCTAAATCCTTTTTAGATCATTCATATTTCTCAATATGATTCATAATATACCCAATATACACTTTTATCATCACCCGGTCAATGGTAACTTTTAATGAAACCAAAGTATATTAATTCTCAGATAGAAATATAATGATTTCAAGTCTAAGGACCAATACATCATTATCACTGTGAGAATTACTTATGACACAACAGACATGTAGAATCTCATATTGGATCTTCCAGTATCATGTATATAATACATGTGCCTGTGTTTTGACTTTAGTATCACTATACCTATGATCAATAAGATGTGATTGAGCACCTTAAACGTATGTTTTAAGGACAGGCTTGTCAGGAGAGGTTTGATACTTTCAAATCGTTGCATGCATGTAAGCAGGGAGAACGTGATCCGGTTGGACCGCATGTTTTAAGGATGATTGGGTATATTGAGTACCTTGCCAAGTAGGGTGCCCCGATTGCTGTGGAGCACCAGATTGACCTAATTTTGCAATCTTTAAACAGCAGTTATTCTCAATTTGCGATGAATTACAATATGAATGAGATAGATAAGAACCCCACCGAACTGTTGGCTATGTTGAAAACTGCTAAGACCAACGTTCAGAAGACATCCCCTGCTCTCATGTTAATGGTGAATAAGGGCAAGGCCAAAGGAAAGGGTAAATGCAAAGGCAAGAGGAAGATGGTTTCTAAATCGAATGCCAATCCGAAACCTGATCCAACCAAGGCTTTGAAGACTAAAGGTGGTGTTCCAAAGGTTGGTGATTGTCACTATTGCAAGAAACCATGTCATTGGAAGATGAACTATTATGCTTATTTGGAGGATCTGAAGAAGAAGAAGGCTGTTGTTACTGCTTCTGATTCAGGTATTTATGTTATTGAAGTCAATTTGTCTACTTCTACATCTTGGGTATTAGATACTGGATGAGGTTCTCACATTTGTATAAATGTGCAGGAACTGTTGGGAAGTAGGATATTGGCGAAGGGAGGAGTCGACCTATGAGTTGACAATGGAGCAAAGGTTGCTGCTTTAGCTGTAGGGACTTATCGTTTATCGTTGCCCACTGGGCTTGTTTTAGAACTAGATAACTGTTTTTACGTGCCTGTGATTTGCAGAAACATTATTTCGGTTTCTTGTTTGGACAAGAAAGGTTTTTCATTTTCGATTTAGAACAAAAGTTGTTCCTTTTCATTCAATAATGTTAACTACGGGATTGCACGTTTGTTTAATAGTTTATATGTTCTTGATAAAGATAATCCTGTCCATAACATAGATAATGATAATAAACGTATTAAGATGAAAGACTCAAATCAAACATACCTTTGGCATTGTCGTTTAGGTCACATAAATGAGAAACGCATTTCCAAATTACATAAAGATGGTTACTTGGATAAGTTTGATTTTGAATCATACGAAGAATGCAAATCTTGTCTCATTGGCAAAATTACTAAAGCTCCTTTTACCGGACAAGGTGAAAGGGCCACCAAACGATTAGGACTTATACATAGTGATGTATGTGGTCCAGTGCGTACGATGGTAAGAGGTGGCTTTTACTACTTCATTACTTTTACTGATGATTTCAGTAGATATGGACATGTGTATCTTTTGAAGAACAAATCTGATTATTTTGAAAAGTTCAAAGAATACAAGGCTGAAGTGGAAAAGCAAACAGGGGAAAGTATAAAAGTTCTATGATCAGATCATGGAGGAGAATACTTAAGCCTCAAGTTTAAAGGTTTCTTGAAGGAGTGTGGTATCATATCACAACTTACTCCTCCTGGAACGCCTCAATGGAATAGAGTTTCTGAGAGGAGAAATTGTACCTTGTTGTACATGGTGCGATCGATGATGAGTCTAGCAGATCTTCCAATAAGTTTCTGGGGTTATGCTCTAGAAACGACTGCATATACACTAAACCGAGTTCCAACTAAATCGGTTCAAAAGACTCCATATGAGATATGGACTGAGAAACGTCAAAACATGTCTTTTATGAAAGTATGGGGATGCAAAGCATTTGTGAAATGCTTGGTGTCTGACAAGCTGGGACCAAAATCGGATAAATGATATTTTATGGGATATCCTGAAGAAATTAAAGGGTATAGTTTCTATAATCCTACCGAGAACAAAGTGTTTATTGCTCGAACCACTGTATTTCTTGAAAGAGAGTTACTTTCAAAGAAAATTAGTGGGAGGACTATAGATCTCGATGAGGATCGAGTTGTACAAAATAATATTTAACCAGAGTTGGAAAATGGGCATGAAGTACATCAAGATGTTCTTGCTCCGGAAACACAGGTTGTTTGTAGATCTAGTAGGGCTCGTCATAAGTCAGAGAGGTATTATGGATTTCTCTTGACTCAAGATGATAATGTAATGCTCATAGATAATGATGAGCCTCTTACCTACCAAGATGCTATGAACAGTTCAGACTCCGAGAGATGGCTAGAGGCCATGAAATCCGAAATGGAATCCATGTATCAAAATAAAGTTTGGACTTTAGTTGATCCACCTGAAGGGGTAAAACCTATAGGGTGCATGTGAGTTTTCAAGAAGAAAACTGACATGGATGGTAAAGTACAGACCTATAAAGCGTGACTGGTGGCAAAAGGTTTCAAACAAGTTCATGGTATAGACTATGATGAGACCTTTTCACCAGTTGCTATGGTCAAGTCCATCAGGATTTTGCTAGCAATAGCTGCTTACTACGACTATGAGATTTGGCAAATGGATGTCAAAACCGCTATCTTAAATGAGAGGCTTGAAGAGGACGTATACATGATACAACCTGAGGGTTTTGTCGATCCCAAGTTTGCTAAAATGGTCTGTAAGTTGCTTCGATCTATTTATGTATTGAAGCAAGCCTCAAGGAGATGGAATCGTCATTTTGATGAAACAGTCAAAGAATTTGGCTTTATTCAAAATGAAGATGAACCATGTGTTTACAAGAAGGTTAGTGAGAGCCACGTGCCATTCCTAGAACTATATGTAGAAAATATATTACTAATAGGGAATGACATACCTTCTCTACAGGCTGTTAAGACTTGGTTGGGAAATAGTTTCTTGATGAAGGACTTAGGTGATGCTACCTATATATTAGGGATCAAGATCTATTGAGATAGATCAAGGAAATTAATCGGCCTAAGTCAGAGTACATACATTGACAATGTATTGCATCGTTTCGGGATGTAAGAGGCAAAAAGAGGATATGTCCCAATGTCTCATGGGATATTGATCTCAAAAGACAAATGCCCTAAATCATTAGATGATAAGGGCCGTATGAGCAAAGTTCCATATGCTTCGGCAATTGGATCTATAATGTATGCGATGATATGTACTCGACCTGATGTTTCGTATGCCTTGAGCATAACGAGCAGATACCAGTCTAATCCTGGCGAGGTTCACTGGACAGCAGTCAAGAATATTCTTAAGTACTTGAAAAGGACTAAAGATTCATTCTTGGTGTATGGAGGAGATATACATATATGTAAAGTGCATACTGATGATAATGTTACAGACCCACTGACTAAGGCTTTGTCACAGCAAAAGCAAGAAGGTCATACTAGTTTCATGGGTATTAGATATCTGGGTGATTGGCTGTAGTGCAAGTGGGAGATTGTTAGTGTTTGTGCCCTAAAGACAACATTATTATGTTTATATTATGAAATATTTGGATTATAAATTCTGATTATATGGATTATTCTTTAGTAATTTATTATATCTTTATTTTCTGTGATAAGAAGTTAGATTAATAGATGTCCTTGGAATATGATATGTAATTTTATATCTCTAAGTACGTGACTTAGAAATGAGATTATGAGAATAGTATCAATATTCCTAAAGATCCCTAGTCGAGTATTATTATTATTAAGGGACAATAATAATACATTAAGACTAGTGTGAATGTTGACTGATGATCACATTTCATTGATCATAGGTATAGTGATACTAAAGTCAAAACACAGGCACATGTATTATATACATGGTGCTGGAAGACCCAATATGAGATTCTACATGTCTGTTGTGTCATAAGTAATTCTCACAGTGATAATGATGTATTGGTCCTTAGACTTGAAATCATTATATTTCTATATGAGAATTAATATACTTTGGTTTCATTAAAAGTTACCTTTGACCGGGTGACGATAAAAGTGTATATTGGGTATATTATGAATCATATGAGAAATATGAATGATCTAGAAAGGATTTAACCCTCCTATTTTAGGAGTGATATTATTGGCCTCTTGTTTGAGTTAGACTATGAAATGCATGGACATGCTCAAATGTTGATTTGATGTTATAGTCTACTCATCAATCAAGGAAACCTGGATTAAATTATGAAGAGGATGACACATAACATGCCTCGAGTTTAATCTATAATATATGGTTAAAAGGATTATAGTACATTGTACATTATACACAAAAGGTTTAATCGATCACTGATTTAATTATTATCACTTTGGTAAGAATGATGTATTACTAGATGTCCCTCATTGTTTATTATTTTAAATTGGATTTAAAATTGTTGCCAACGTAATAATAACCTAAAGGGTCGCAAAAAATGATTGGAGGATTATTTAATTTAAATTCGGATTTAAATTAAATATAAGTAATTCGAATTATTTGTTATTAATTAAGTGTGACTTAATTAATTAAATAAAAAGGAAATTCAAATTTAATATTAAATCCAAAATTAAGTTATTGGATGATTAAGTGAGACTTAATAATACAATAATTAGAATTTCAAATTGAATAATAATAATAACTCTAAAATTAAGTTTAGGGTTGGAGGCCCAATAGCACTTGCCTATATAATATCTTTTTCTAATAGAATTAGGGTTACACGTTTTATTTGATAAAACATAAACCCTAGAAGCTTGAAGAGAGATAGAGAGAGCAAGAAGGCGGCCTCTAGAACGTGCTAGTACACACCCATCCTCCGGGCGATCGTTCCAGTGACGGGCTACGTGGTGATCATTCAAGACCTCCATCTTTCCATTAATGTAAAGCTTCCTAAGGTAAACATACTGAACTATGAATTAAATATTATTTTTCACATGGATCCTGCGGAGGGTTTCGATTTTTAAGATTTAAATTTACGTTTTCGTTGCGTTTTTGTGCTAAAAACCCTTCATATTTCTATATGAGAATTAATATACTTTGGTTGCATTAAAAGTTACCTTTGACCGGGTGATGATAAAAGTGTATATTGGGTATATTATGAATCATATGAGAAATATGAATGATCTAGAAATGATTTAACCCTCCTATTTCAGGAGTGATATTATTGGCCATTTATTTGAGTTAGACTATGAAATGCATGGCCATGCTCAAATGTTGATTTGATGTTATAGTCTACTCATCGATCAAGGAAACCTGGATTAAATTATGAAGAGGATGACACATAACATGCCTCGAATTTAATCTATAATATATGGTTAAAAGGATTATAGTACATTCTACATTATACACAAAAGGTTTAATCGATCACCGATTTAATTATTTTTACTTGGGTAACAATGATGTATTACTAGATGGCGCTAATTGTTTAGGATTTTAAATTAGATTTAAAATTGTTGCCAACGTAACAATAACCTAAAGGGTCGCATAAAAAATGATTGGAGGATTATTTAATTTAAATTCGAATTTAAATTAATTGTAAGTAATTCGAATTATTTGTTATTAATTAAGTGTGACTTAATTAATTAAATAAATAGGAAATTTAAATTTAATATTAAATCCGAAATTAAGTTATTGGATAATTAAGTGAGACTTAATAATACAATAATTAGAATTTCAAATTTAATAATAATAATAACTCTAAAATTAAGTTAAGGGTTGGAGGCCCAATAGCTCTTGCATATATAATATCTTTTTGTAATAGAATTAGGGTTACACTTTTTATTTGATAAAACATAATACCTAGTAGATTGAAGAGAGATAGAGAGAGCAAGAAGGCGGCCTCAAGAACGTACTAGTACACACCCATCCTCCGGGCGATAATTCGTGTGGATACCTTCAAGGCGTAGATCGTTCCAGCGACGGGCTACGTGTTGATCATTCAAGACCTCCATCTTTCCATTACCGTAAAGCTTCTTAAGGTAAACATACTGAACTACGAATTAAATATTATTTTTCGCATGGATCCTGCGGAGGGTTTCGATTTTTTAAGAATTAAATTTACGTTTTCGTTGCGTTTATGTGCTAAAAACCCTTTATTAACTTGAAAATTGATTCGTGCAATCCTCCTCATAAGTTGTCTTGAAATTTTTAATCTCAATCTACCTTTTCCTACATAAAGTGTCGGCCACCATTTTGGCCTTTCCTTGATGATAATAGATTTCTCAATCATATCCTTGATCAATTTGACTATAGCCTCTATCTCGTTTTTAGTGTAAGAGAAAAAAAATTCAAAATTTCCTCAAGTTAAACTCTTTGTCCTTTTAGTGCGAACCTTATCGTGATTATTCTAGATTATTATTAAAACACCTTATGTCACGGTCCTTAAACCGCATAGACATATCATTACACTTCACACAAAATCCTCTTTTTATCGTCAGATATTACTAACACGTGGTTGTTACTATTCTTACCTTCACTTTTTCAAAATCTTATACCTCGAAATAATACATGCTTGGTCTTTCCTGAATTGATTAGTACCTATCTCGATAATGTTTAATAGAAGCGTACCTCACTAATCATGTTGGTATCTCTATTATCGTTCTTCTATAACCATCTTAAAGATCCTTAGGATGATAACCAAACATGGTATTCCCTTTTCAAAATAACTTACTCATCACGATGCTTCGATTCCACCATCATAGCACTGAGTTTTCATTCTCATATTACAATAATCGGTTATTAACTATACCTCTCTTTGTTCGGAAGGCAATTAGCCTTGGAAGAATGATTTTTACGACATCGATGTAATTTAGACATTCTTAACAAGATTTCAAAATCTAATATCTTAAGAAATAATGAGCTCTGAATAAAAGAGTCACCATACTCAAAAGATTTATAACTTGGAAGAAAAAATACAACAAGGATTATCTTTCCATGGCCGTAGAATTTTATATTGTGATATTATAGAAAATATCCCTTGAAAGCAATGATTTCTCGATAATAAAATCATACGAATGATACTTATAAGATTTCCCCATTGAAAGAATACTTTTCTTTTTGAATAATGAAAGAAATTTCGAATATCATCCTCAACCAAAGGTTCACCATTTAGGTTTCATAAAAATGCTATTTTGAAAGAAGGAATTTTATTCAATTATTAACAAATAAGGAAGTATACTGTTCTTCAATCACTTTATGATTTTAATTGGATATTCGTTATATAAATGAAAGAATAGAACATTTCATGAACAAAATATTTCATAAAACTGAATATGAATTCTCGTTTGAGTGGGCGACCTAGTTAGGTCTCAATTAAATCACTATTTGAAAATTTCATCAATGATTAATCTTGCATATATAATGCATTGTGTAAAAAATTGATTGGAAGTGGAACTAGAAAAATAATAACTAGTCCATATCAAGCAATATTATCAACCGGATAAGAAACTGGCCAGCTCAATCGGTTTGGCCCATAGCAACTAGCTAGGACGATTAGCTAGAGTTTCATCGCATTAATTAAAATTTTGACTAGTTAGGACATTAACTAGCCGTTTATGAAAACATATGCAACTAAGCATATTTCAGTTTTTTTGAAAAAGAAAATCTCAATATCATAACCACTAAAGAATTTGTGGCTATCTGGATGATGATTTAAAAATAAAGATTTTCAAATTTGGGCCGAGAAAGGCAATTATAACTCTGAATCGAGTGGTCTTGGCAACGGAACAATCGATACCCTCTCATCAAATATTTCTTGCCAATAAAATGGTACACTCAGAGGTTCCCTCGTTCAAATACTGTATCAGATTCTCAAAAATAATTAAATTCGGAATACCAATATCAAATTGATATCCTTATTATGATTTCAAAGTTCAATATACAATTTCATCCCGAACAGAAGATAAGGATTCCCGAGGAATCTATGAATATTAGATCATCCATATTTATAACAATTGTTAAATATTTACAATCTCGACGGAGAAGAGTAAGTATGAAAGAAAAATCAAATGAAGATACTCATTATGAATATTCATCGATGAATTGAGAAAAAATCATTAAGAATTCCTTGGATAATTGAAATAAAGTATAAATATCTCTAAGCCGAATCAAGAAGATCATAATCTATGAATGAAAGTTTATCGATCAACTAAAAGAATTGAACAAGTCCTGATGCAGAGAAAGACTATTCAAGTTGTTGGTCACATCAGAAGTTCAAAGTAGAGAACTAAAAGGATTGCCTGATATGACTTATCAAGGCAATACGAATGATCAACAGTTTGGAGGGAGTACTGTGATAGTGAGTAGGTGCCAAAATATTTCACTGATTATCCTAACTCTCATCATTATCCGTCTGAGGATGATACTTCCTCTTCCTCTTATAATTCAATGTTTCAGCTAGTGTCTCTTTCAACATCATTTTAAAATCGCTTACTATCTTGACTTTCGCACGTATATTTGTTATTCCGGTGTTTTACCTAAAAGACCTTAATCAACAATATTCCAAAAGCATCTCTTCAGCCGATAGGGGCCTGCTACACACATCCGTTACTAATTACAAGTGGCCAGTTCCCCCTGGGAACAGATCAAAGAGATCTCTCAAGAATCTCAATGCAATACATAAGTTCGGTGGCACGTGTGTGTAATTGAACATATATTATCGAATATATTAGAGGTCTACGAGTATATATACGTAGTCTCTGACATCATATCTACCGAAGAATTCCGATGTAGACTCACTAGTCTATCCTTTTAAAAGGTTCTAAGATCGAACCATCGCTCATTGTAATCTTACGCCATTTAATTGTACACGTGCCATCGATTCTCAATGCTCTTGATTTTTGAGCTAAACCATCATAGCCTTACATGTTAAGCGCACTATTAATATCATGTAGTGTAGTCGTCTTACAATAACATTCTTATATTATATTCAAATCTTTCTTAATAGAAAAAATATCCTTAAGGGTATATTAGACACTATCTCTGGTGAATTCGTGATTAATACGATATTCATATCTTATTTTTAAAATAATACCTTTAACTAGTTGGGTAGTAACCTCAACTGTATATTAATAATTAGACTTCATGGTCCTCACATATGATGCCTCTTCATGGGTAAACTATAAAGAACTACGAGTAACCAGACTCGTGTTATCAAAATGAACATACGGTGTTGGTAATACCGTCTTTACCCCAAATGTCCTGGAGACTCAGCTCCGAGTTCTACATCCACATCTTTGCCAAATCATTTATGATTCTAATTTTTCTTCTCATCATTCTGATAATCTCCAATAGTTCTATTAGTCATACTTTAATACCTCAAATATACACTTATCTTAACCCACATATTGGGGCTACATCCGGTAGTCCAATGATGAACTCTATATGAGCTCTTACGTAATCTCGCATCTAGACAGACTCCTAACACTCTCATCTCTGAGTACTATAACTTAATGCTCTATACTATTTCTGTAACGCCCTCAAATCCGGGGTCAGGAATCTGGGTCGTCACGCAATCCTTCAATCATGTGTAATCTGCATTAACTCAATAGTTCAATAATTCCATATCACAGACCCTCATTCTCACACACTCACAAGTTATAGCCTTAGAAACGACATACAACAAGTATCATTTGTTATTACAACTCAAATGTACTTTACAAGATCTCAAATAATTATTCGTAACCTCTACATGAAGTTACAATAATTACGACCAATATCTTATACCTATCTGAATACTCTGATCCACCTGAGAAAAAGTTGTAAGGGATTCTCCCCACGATTTTAATTGACTAAGTCCCACACCGGTATATTGGTAACCTGTTGTGTTGTGACATTTAAAAGAAAGCAAGAGTGAACAATAATAATCAGAAATAATATTCAACAATATGAAAAAGACTGTTAAAGAAATTATATTAATCCGTATAAGGATATGTATTTATTCAAAGTAGTTTTCTTGGTGATACACACCTCTTTTCAAAACAATGTTTTTGATTGACTTAATAGTCTGCAATTACCTTAATGGTAAACCTAACACCTAGGCTTGGGGTTACGGTATTGCATCTCAATTCCAATTGGAAGAATAGGACATTCACTAGAGCCCCCGCTTATGATGATCAGTCGTAAGACGGAAATTAGTAACCTTTCTACCAGTAGGGGATGACTTCCAAACTCATTGTTATCACCATAGCCGCATACGGGCAATGTGTCCCATTTCGGGTATACACACAGTTCGCAGGTCCTTAGGTACACATAGTACCGTCTCCCACGGTACTGGCAGTCTCACCAATACATAAAGTACTAGATCTCTACCCCTCCCTTGTTCTTTTAAGAAATCCTATCATATCTCAAGAACTCTAATCACATCGAAGTTCTCCAAGCATTTTGTTTGGTGATAGGTACAGCTCATCTCATATGTATGTATATATGTACTTCCGAGAATTTTCGGAGGAAGTACTAAGATAATGTGAGTTGACCGTTGTCAACAGATAGAGAAATTAGGGGGAGTTTCCTTTGAATCTATATTCAAAATATTTAAAAAAAGTCGAGATAATATTCTTCGACGATCTGAAATTATTCGAATGATTTTCTAAAATCCAGAAAGTATTTTAAATCAGGTTTATGATATTTAAATCGTATAAAATCATTTACTAAATAATTAATATTAAATAATAATTATTAAATAATTAAACCTCGAACAATTATGTTTTCAATGAATATTTGAAATAATATTCCTCAACTAAAAGTAATATTGAAAAGATATAAGTAATCGAGTTTGAACTTAAATAATCGTTGGAGAATACTTCTCCCATTTTAAATGAATAACTAAAATAATATTTGTCATTCAAGTAATCAAATATAGTTGAGGAAATACGATTTTTGGAAATCATTTTAAATAAATTCGAGCTATTTAATACTTCGCAAGCGGACATCGAGTCCCTTGAAATAAAATAAATGCGGACTTTTGATCGTCCAAACATCTCCGGGATGACTCCCGGGTTTATACTTTATAAAAAAAATTGAACGACTCTCGATCTTACAACATATACAACATGCTCTACTATAGCGTTAATATTCTTAAATAAAACACCTCCAGAATGTTTCCTGGTTTTCATCAGTTATTACTGACCGATTCTCGGTCTTAAATGTACTCCTCATATATACAACGCTACTCTCTAGCGTTATCGATTGAAATTCGGTAATATTCATATACCAAAATCATTAACATATCATATGATATTATATATCTCAATTAGTAATTATCATAATACAACATCATTTATATATAGCATTTATTTGAAAACAAACACAATACAACAGTTATAAAAGGTAGGGTTTGAAAACTTGTCTGGAGTCCAAGATACGTTTTCCGACTTCCTCTCGTTCCGGATTTTCTAATCAACAAATATCATAATCTTAATCAATATTCCTAATCCCATCACCAACTCATATTTCTAATAAGTACATTACTTCATAATTTTCAATATTCGACCATCTCGAAATAAGTATCAATCCTTGGTCGAAACGGACGGTCAAAGTGGTCTTCTAGAGTTAACTTTACCGAATGTTACTATTACACGACTCACATTCTAACATTTATGATAAATCGTAAACTTAATATTTTAATACGAAACCACCTAGAGGAGCTTCTTGAGTTCTTTTAATATTGATCATAAAAGTTTCATTTTGATAAAATGAATTTAATTAGGTGAAAACATTTCAAAATTTCGGTGAACTGCGGAGTTTTATTATTAAAACCGCTCTCACTAAAACGTTGTTGTGTATATGTTGTGTACTTGATGATTTCATAAACAAAACATCTAAGTGGATTTTACTTAGTGAAATAATGTAGCACTCGACGGATACGAATTTTAGTCCCGACGGATAACTCATTAAAGTCCCGACGGATGTTAACTTATTATCCATCGAGTGAGTAGCTTATGTAATAATAAGTCTGTAGCACAATTATGTATGCACCTTTGTATAGAATCTGTAGTAGCATATAAGTCATGTTGACTTTAACTAGATATGCAGAATAGGTTGATTAATTGTACATAAATGATGTCTTGTAATTCTGTATAAGTGAAGTGAAGTCATTTGCTTGATTGCTACCCGACGGATAACCTACAAAGCAAACCGACGGATGATCAACAACCCGACGGATGATCAACAACCCGACGGATGATCATGTACTCAACTAATAAAGAATTCAAACAGCAGTTGAACAGTGAAAGCTGAGCACAGCTGTCGAGATGTATACAAATCTACTGTGGAAGCCCATTAACCGGGTAATAGAGGATGAAAAGCAGCAAAGCTTAAGACTGATAGTTTTTATATTTGTTCAGTCTTTTTGACTTTGTAATTTTAGTAATATATAAACCAAGAATGTAGCAAATAGAAGAAGTGAGCTGAGAAACACAAAAACAGAGAAATCTTTGTAAGCAGAATTATTAGCATTTCCTGTATTCTTAGCAATTCAATTTGTAAGCAGCTGTGAGCATTCCTGCACACAGAGTCCTCTCGATATATAATATATATCACTGGTGGAATTGTTTAAATCCACCAGAAAGTTTTTAAAGTCTCTTGTTTTTAATTACTTATGTTTTGATTCAATTAAGTTTCTATTCCGCATTGTGCTAATCAAAACAGTTATATCTATATTCGAGTTGAACATTTTTATTTCGAGAAAAAGGTTCAAGAATTCCATTCAACCCCCCTTCTGTAATTCTTGCTATATTGTTAAGGGACTAACAATTGGTATCAGAGCAAGCTCTTAATCTACAAAGAGTTTAAAGATCAAAATAATTCAGCAAGATGAACAAGAAAGACGTTAGAGTCAAGATTCCTTTTCTTGATAAAGATAATTACCATCATTGGAAGGTAAAGATGCATCTTCATATGCTTTCTCAAGATGAGGCTTATGTGGACTGCATAGAAAGAGGTCCTCATGTTCCAATGAGAGCTGCAACAGGAAACGAGCCATCTGTTTCCAAACCAAGGCATGAATGGTCTGATCCTGACATTGAACAAGTCAGGAAGGATAAAAAGGCCATGAACATTCTGTTCAATGGAGTTGATGCAGACATGTTTGACAACATTATAAACTGCAAAACTGCCAAGGAAGTCTGGGATACTATACAGATAATCTGTGATGGCACTGAGCAAGTTAGAGAAAATAAAATGCAGCTCTTGATTCAGCAATATGAGCATTTTCACAAATGAGGAAAGTGAGTCACTCATTGACATTTTTAGTAGATTCCAAAAACTACTAAATGCTCTTAAGTTGCATGGAAGAGTCTATCAGACTAAAGACTTCAATCTGAAATTTCTCAGATCTCTTCCAAAGGAATGGAAACCAATGACAGTCTCATTGAGAAACTCACAAGATTATAAGGAGTTTACTTTGGAGAGACTGTATGGCATCCTGAAGACCTATGAGCTTGAGATAGAGCAGGATGAAAGGATGGAGAGAGGAAAGAAGAAAGGAGGATCTATTGCACTTGTTGCTGATTTGGAAAAAGAGAAGGAAGTGAAGATGGAAGCTGTTGAATCAACTTCAAAGGTCTGTGAGAATAAGGTCAAGGGGCTTGCAGCAGAAAGTGAAGATTCATTGAGCCAAGATGACATGGAGGACATTGATGAGCACCTAGCATTTCTTTCAAAGAGATTTTCCAAGCTCAAGTTCAAGAAGAACTTTGGAGCAACCAAGCCAAATAGAAACATGGTGGATAAGTCAAAATTCAAATGTTTCAAATGTGGCTTGGCAGGGCATTTTGCAAATGTGTGTAGAAAGTCAGATTCCAGTAAGAAAAGGTTTGAGTGTGTGGATTATAAGCAAAAATACTTTGATCTACTCAAACAAAAGGAAAGGGCTTTTATTATACAAGAGAATGACTGGGCAGCAGATGGTTTGGATGAAGATGAAGATGTCAGCTATGTCAATCTAGCCCTAATGGCCAAGTCTGGTGAAACAGAGACAAGTTCCTCAAGCAATCAAGTAATCACTACAAACCTTGCACATTTATCTAAAGCTGAGTGTAATGATGCCACAAATGACATGTCTACAGAATTGTATCATTTGTGTGTTACACTTAAGTCTCTTACTAAAGAAAATGCTAAAATCAAAGAAAACAGCTTGTTTTTAAGTGAGAGAAATAATGTGCTTGAGTCTCAGTTTATTGATTTTGAGAAATTAAAAATTGAGTGTAAGATTGCCAAGGAGGAATTAACTGAGTCCTTGAAAAAGGAAGAGATTTTAAAGAAGCAGCTCGAGCGTGAACAAGAGGTGATTAAAACATGGAAAACATCCAGGGATGTCCATGCTCAAATCACCAAAGTTCAAGGAATTGAGTCTTTTTGTGATGAAGCCTGGAAAAAGAACAAAGAGAAACTAGAACCCAATTTGGTAGATGGTCTGCTAATAGATGTAGACTCGACGGATGATGAGGACTATCCGTTGGATAACAAAAAGTGTTATATATCGAATGATGAAAATCCTCATCCGTCGGCTATAAGCAAGCCCATTAGCAAAGCCAAACTAATTAAGCTAAATGAGAAGTATGGGTCTGTTTCCAAGAACTTTGTTTCAGGAGAGTCAAGTCAAGCTAAGAAAGGGAAAAAGGCTAATGTTGGTCACATGACTGTCAAACAGTTAAGTGACAGACTTGAGAAAATTGAGGTAAAAATGGAGACTAAAAGGAAAAACAATAGGAATGGTAAAGTAGGGATTAACAAACACAATAACTACACACCTGATAAATATGCTCCTAGAAAAATCTATGTCAAGTGTGGTAGTGTAAATCATTTGTCTGTTAATTGCAAATCTGCCATGCCTACTCCCACGTCTGTTCAGTTTTAATTTTCCAACATGAATGTCATGCCTCCCATGCCTGTTAATGCTATGCCTACACAGAATATGAATGCACAGTTTGCTAATATGCCATTTGCACCTAATCCATAATATGCTGCATACAGTATGCCTCAAATACCATTTAGCATGCCTTACTGGAATAACATGTTTACACCAAGCATGCCATTTCCTGTTAGCCATAATATGCATGATAATTCTGTTGCATTTAGTGGTTTCAAAGGTACAACCCAATTGACTAAGGAAGAATCTGAAATTCCTAAGTCAAATGAGATAAGACCTAAGAAACAGAAGAAGAAAGCTAACAAGGCAGGACCCAATGAAACTTGGGTACCAAAATCAACTTGATTTGATTTTGATGTGTGCAGGGAAACAGAAGGAATCTTTGGTACTTGGATAGTGGTTGCTCAAGACACATGACTGGTGATTCTACCCTGCTCACAGAGTTTAAGGAGAAAGCTGTCCCAAGTATTACTTTTGGAGATGACAGCAAGGGTTATACTGTGGGATATGGCTTGATTTCAAAGGACAATGTCATCATTGAAGAGGTTGCCTTAGTTGATGGTCTCAAACACAATCTGTTGAGTATCAGCCAGCTTTGTGACAAAGGCAATTCAGTAACCTTCAACAAAGAAGCATGTATTGTGACTAATAATCAAAGCAACAAAGTGGTTCTCACTGGTGTGAGAAGAGGAAATGTGTACCTAGCTGACTTCAATTCAACTAAAGCAGAATCTGTAACTTGTCTTCTCAGTAAAGCAAGTCAAGATGAAAGTTGGCTATGGCATAATAAGCTATCCCACTTAAACTTCAAGACCATGAATGAGCTGGTAAAGAAAGAACTAGTAAGAGGCATTCCTCTAGTGGAGTTTACAAAGGATGGACTGTGTGATGCCTGCCAAAAAGGGAAGCAGATTAAAGCATCATTCAGGAAGAAACTTAATTCAGCAATTGAAGAGCCTTTGCAACTGCTTCACATGGATTTGTTTGGACCAGTCAATGTATTGTCAATTTCAAGGAAAAGATTTTGCCTAGTAATTGTAGATGATTTCTCAAAGTTCTCTTGGACATATTTCCTAAAGTCTAAAGATGAGGCTAGTGAAATCATCATCAATCACATAAGGCAAGTTAACAATCATCCTGATTTCAAAGTTAGAAGAATCAGGAGTGACAATGGAACTGAGTTCAAGAACTTTGTCATGAGAGCATTTTATGAAGAAAATGGGATCTTGCATGAGTTTTCAGCAGCAAGGACTCCACAACAGAATGGAGTAGTGGAAAGGAAGAACAGATCACTTATTAAAGCTGCAAGGACGATGCTTGAAGAATCAAAATTACCAACATATTTCTGGGCTGAAGCTGTAAATACTGCATGTTACACTCAGAATATTTCTCTGATTAATCAAGCAAGATGCATGACTCCTTATCAATTGTTCAAGAACAAGAATCCAACTTTAAACTTTCTTTATGTCTTTGGCTGTAAATGCTATATTCTGAGAAATTAAACTGATCAAAATGGGAAGTTTGATGCTAAAGTAGATGAAGGAATTTTTGTTGGATATGCTGTTGGTAAAGCATATAGAGTCTACAATCTAAGAACCAACATTGTTGTGGAATCTATACATGTTTTGTTTGATGATAAAAAGATTGAAGGACTAAAAGATGGAGATTACCATGAGAGCCTCAAATTTGACAATATGGAGATGGCTAGTGATGAAAGTGATGATGAAAGTGATCAAGAAACAGTGTCTAAGGATAATGCAGATAAATCCACTACCAATGAAGCACAAAACTCTACATCTGTCGAGTTGCATAATGCTTCATCCGTCGGGAGGCAATCTGTGTTATCCGTCGGAAGACAACCTGCCTCATCCGTCGGTACTTAAAATTCACCATCCGTCGGGTTATCAAAAGGAGCAGGAAGTCAAGGTAGATCACCTATAGAAAGTACCCCTTTCTCAAATCAAAGATCCACAAACTCAGGGGGAGTTTCTAGCAATCAAAACTCAGTCACACATCAAGACAATCTTGAGGTCTCTTCATCTAGAGCTAATCTACCTCAACAAAGGAAATGGACAAAAGATCACCCCTTTGAACTTATTATTGGTGATGTTTCTTCTAAAGTTCAGACAAGGAGAGCAACTCAGGAAGAATGTCTATACAGCAGCTTTCTGTCAAAGGAAGAACCAAAGAAGGTAGAAGAAGCTTTGTTAGATCCTGATTGGATTTTAGCTATGCAGGAGGAGCTAAACCAATTTGAAAGGAATAAAGTATGGAAGCTGGTACCCAAGCCTAAAGGAAAGAATCCAATAGACACCAAGTGTATTCAGAAACAAGATGGATGAAAATGGCATAGTAGTTAGGAACAAAGCTAGATTGGTTGCTAAAGGCTATTGCCAACAAGAAGGAATAAATTTTGATAAAACATTTGCTGATGTTGCAAGACTTGAAGCCATCAAAATCTTCTTAGCCTATGCAGCCCATGCCAATTTCAGGGTCTATCAAATGGATGTCAAAAGTGCCTTTCTGAATGGAGATTTGGAGGAAAAAGTATATGTTAGTCAACCTCCTGGCTTTGAAGATCCAAATTTTCCAGAATATGTCTATTATCTTCTGAAAGCACTTTATAGACTGAAGCAAGCACCTAGAGCCTGGTATGACACTTTATCAAAGTTCCTTTTGGAAAATCACTTCACAAGAGGTACTGTAGATAAAACTTTATTTTTCAGAAATTTTAATGGCTCTAGCATACTTGTTCAAATTTATGTAGATGATATTATTTTTGGCTCTACAGATGAGAAACTTTGTAAAAAGTTTTCCAAATTGATGCAAAGTAAGTTTGAGATGAGTATGATGGGAGAACTAACTTACTTTCTTGGTTTACAAGTTAAGAAAGTTAGTGATGGAATATTCAATAGTCAAACTAAATATATTTTTGATCTTTTAAATAAGTTTGATCTAATGGATTGCACATCTGCAAAAACTCCCATGGCCACTGCAACTAAGCTTGAATTAAACACTACTGAAAAGTCTGTGGATATTTCAAGTTATAGAGGCATGGTTGGCTCACTTCTATACTTAACAGCTAGTAGGCCAGATATAATGTTTGCTACATGTTTATGTGCTAGATTTCAGGCTGATCCTAGAGAATCTCACTTGATAGCTATTAAGAGAATTTTCAGATATCTCAAGGGAACACCAAAACTTGGCATTTGGTACCCTAGAGATTTTGGTTTTGATCTAATTGGTTATTCAGATGCAGATTATGCAGGTTGTACCTGTCAATTTCTAGGAAACAAGATTGTGTCCTGGTTCAGTAAAAAGCAAAATTCAGTTTCTACTTCTACAGCTGAAGATGAATATATTGCTGCTGGCAGTTGCTGTGCACAGATTTTATGGATGAAAATTCAATTGCTAGACTATGGTTTGCAAGTTGAAAGGATTCCTATTTTCTGTGATAACACAAGTGCAACTGCCATCACTGAAAATCCAGTGCAACATTCAAGGACAAAGCACATAGACATCAAGTACCATTTCATAAGGGAACATGTGATGAGTGGTACTGTGGAATTACATTTTGTTCCAAGTGAGAAGCAACTTGCAGATATCTTTACCAAGCCACTGGATGAATCCCCCTTTTCAAGGCTGGTAAGTGAGTTAGGTATGCTTAATTACGCTTAAATTTATCTGAGTTATTTTGCAAGTTGTAATGTAGCCATAAATCTAGTTGATTTTTGAGACTTGGATGAAATTTTGGCTAAGTAAAAATTTGCATCTCGACAAATAATCATTATCCATCGAGTATTAGTCATCCTTCGATATACTATTTGCCAATAAAAATCAATTACCTTTCTGGAATCTTTTAAAACTCGACGGATAACAGTTTATCCTCATCCGTTGAATTGTCTAAATCTTAGCCGTTAATTCCCTGAACATTATCCATCGAGTATACTTACAGTTTGTAAGCATTACACGACGGATAATGGGTGGAATTTTTGCAGTTTATTTTTAAACGTCTATTTTAGGCAATTTCTATTGGTTAATTTACTCTTCTTTATTATTTTTATCCGTTGTTTTTGAGATAGTATAAAAGCTTATTTCATTCCAATTATTTTCTTTTATCATTCTCAAATTCAACTACTTTTAATTTCATTCTCTCTCAAGCAAATATTCTCTTTCTCTTCAAGCTTTCATTCTCTAACAATGGCACCTGTAGTAAAGATTATGTCTCAAACTGGGTTCATTTATGAGAAGAGCAACTTTACTGCTTTGGTCAATAAGGGTATTCAGCAATCAGAAGACTATGACAAGATGATGGACTTTGTGAAGAACTGCAAGTTAAACTACGCAATGCTGGAATCACCCACAATTTTCTGTGAAGTTGTTGAAGAGATGTGGACCACTGCAATCTACAACTCTACTGACAAGACCATCACTCTAACCATCAAAGGTAACGAATTCTGTATCAATAGTGATGTGATAAAAGCATGTTTCAAAATTCTTGATAATAATGTGACTTCACCACACACTGACACTGATCTTATCAATATGCTTAATTCCATGCATTATGCACTTCCTACTTCTAAACTAAGTGATATTAGAAGAATGGGTCTTAGGAAGGAGTGGAGTTTCATGTGTGATGTAGTTACTAAGGTTTTCTCTGGAAAAATCAGTAATTTTGATTCTGTAACCATTTCCATGCTTAACATGCTATACATGCTAGTCACAGATAAATTTTACAATTTCAGTGACCTTGTCTTGATTGAGTTAGGTTTTAAACTAGGTGAGTTAGCTAAAAGAGGAAAGAATGTGTATTATGCTAGATTTTTCATGTTATTAGCTAACCATCTATGTCAAGAAATTGTGCTTGAGAACCCAAATAACAAACTGGCTTTTTGGGTTCAAGAGAGAAGACTTATTGCAGACTTGAACAGAGCCAACCATCACAGGGATGTGCCAATGTTCTACTTTCCTGTAATGCAGGCACCTCAGGTAAGTGAGGTAAGTTCATCTATCCCTTCAACTATTCCAATCTCCTCAACTTCTTTGAGTTCAGGAGTAGCTATGGAAACTGTGACAATGACCAAACAGTTGCCTACCAAAGCTGCCAAAACTACTACAATATCTAAATCCAAATCAAAGAAAACCCCCTCTGGTATCTCTCAAAAGGTACCAGTTGAAAAATCCACCAAAGCCAAAGAGGGGAGTGTGAAGGAGGGTAAGTTGGGTGAGGGAAGGGGTGAACATCAAAGAAACCCCAAGAATAAGGTTGGAGAGTTGAGTGAATCCCAGCCTAGCCACACTGCAGTTTCCCAACAAACTGTAGTGCTTAAAAAGAACATAAGCTCACTTTTAGCTGCATCATCCCAAAAGGATGTAGTTATTGAACAAAGCACTCATCCAAGAGCACATACCAAAAGGGTTAGGAACACAAGTTCACCCCAAACTTACACAAGAAAGAAGAAATCTAAAACCTCTGGGGATGCACAGGGCACACACACAGTGCAAACTGGTGCTAAGGACACAGTCCCTGCATTTTCTCAAATTCAGTTTGATGTGGCTCCAATAACTGCGGAGTCACAGCCAAAATCTCTAATAATAGAAGCATCTGAAACACCATACTCACCAACAAACTCTCTGGAAGTGAATATGATAAACACTTCAATTCCTGATTCCCCTTCTTTAACTCTGTTGGGGAAGCCAAAATCTAGTGTAAGTGAGCATCATCTTTTAGATGATTTATTGGCTCACTTGCCAATTCTTTCAGATACTATTGTGACATCTGTGCCTCAAATAACTTCAATCAACACAAAGTCAACAATAGTTTCTCTTCCCACCTGATTCATTTCTACTTTCTCGATGGATATTGCTCATCCGTCGAGTAGTGATTGTATCCCGACGGATAAGCTTAACAGCAGTTATCCATCGGATATCATCACCACTCACTCGATGGATATCACTTATCCATCGAGTATCTCTGCACAACTTCAAACTTCATTTATTTTAAGTGCAGAAGATTTAGTGGTTGTACAGTCACTCTTAGGACTGAGAGATGAGAGTGTATTGAGTGAGAGGCTGGGTTTCTCCCAGGCAAAAGGAGAGGAAAAGAGTGAAACTCAGCAATCCATTTATTCAGGATTGGAAAAAGTGAGTTAGAGGAGTTCCACCTTAGTAGGTGAAGGTGAGGGTGTGAGGGTGGGGAGCCAGGGTGAGACCCTGATGCAACAAAAGAGAAATTTTGAGAGAAAAGCATGTACAAGAGAAATAAGGGTGGATCCAGCCATTGCTAGTGAGTCAATGATTATGGATGATGCTGAAAAGGAAAGACAATTTCAGCAACATTACAAAGCTGTAATTGATAACATTTCCTTGGATGCTGACACTTTTACTCATCCTGTGTCAGCCTATCAATTGTTGGCTGCTCAGGGCAATGTGGAGGCAGAACAGACTTTGAACTTAGTACACACCTCAGAATCTCTTCAAAGAGATAAAGCTGATGTCAATAGGATGCCTTCTCAAGTTGGTGAGCCATCTCAAGAATTTAAAGTAAATTCTAATGATGATGACTCTGTTTCTTTGGATGGAAGCATGAACTTAGGGGGAGGTGAAGGCCCAAGTTCTGTTTTAAGTTTACCTGAATGGGCATGGACAAAAGAATCTACACCAGGAAAATTTGGTGTATCTTTGGTTAAGCAAGTGATGGCTATTCAAAAGACCCTTCAAGAAACTTCAGATGCTGGTACCAAGGCTATTCTTCAAGCTCACTTAGACTCTCTACATCTCATGAAGATCCAATAATTAAGACAGAATCTAAGTGTGGATGAACTAAAAAGGGATATAGCTGACTTGAAGACCTACAATTCTGAGAAGCTGGATTTAGTCATGCCATATGGTACCATGCAAGATCTATTACTAAGATTGAGGAGAGAATCAGATTCTGAAAAGAAGCTGGCCAAACTGGAAGACAGAGTTCAAGTTATTGAGAATTTAGTGGCTATCCTTCTTCAAAATCAACAGACTCAGACAAATCTTCTCATGCAACTGGCTAAAGCACAAGGCCTAACTCCTCAACTTGATGATACCAAAAAGGGGGAGAGAGAATCAAGTAAGGGGGAGAAAGGACCAAGTGAGGGGGAGAAACTTCAAGTACAAATCAGCAAAGTAATTGTACCTTCAATTACTGTCTCCAAGCCAACAGTTGCAGATGGTATAGATCTGATTAAAGCCGCAGCAGCAAATTTGGAAGTTGTTGAGAAAGGAAAGTTGAGTTTGATCAACTGGAATAAGATTGATGAGGAGATACGGAAAAAGTTTAAACTTGTCAAGGAGCCAGTTAAGTCAGCCATCCATCACTCTCAAGTCATGCCAATCAGTGTGAATGAGATGAGCATGAATTATCTGGAAAAAGGACAATCTTCCTGCATCAAGTTTCCAAAGACTGAAACAATTCTAAAACCAAGGGCAACTTATCCAAAATCATCGTTGAAGAACCCCTTGGATATTGTTTATGAGATACCCAAGCCTGATGAGAAGAAGCTTCTGTCAAGGTCAATTGTCTTCTATAAAGATCCAGCTGATTCAGCTTTAAAAAGGAGAATTGCTTAGATATTCAGAAATGGAAAGGAAATTTGTGTGGTAGCTGGACATCCACAATTTGCTCAAGCAAAGAGAGAAGAAAAAGCCTGATTGAAGCAGGAAAAGAAGCAAGCTGCTCTAGATACAAAGAAGACTAAACAAAAGAAAGAGCAGATTGCTATCTTGGCCAAGCTACAGGCTGTGAATTCATCTCAACAAATTCCCTCTCAACCATCTGAAACTGCTGAATCAAAGAAGAAAATTGAAGATCAGAAGAAATCCCCAAGGAAGAAAGAATTGGCTAGAAGAACAAAAAGGAAACTGGATATTGTTGACAAGGAATTGGAAGATCAATTTCCTAAGGAATCCACACCAGCTACAACTCAAGCATCAAAGCCCTCTATGGTATTTGAAGACATAAGGGTGGTGGATCTATACAGGAATATTCATGGTGAACCTATTGTGCCAAAGGATGAGCCAATCGAATGGGATAACATACCAATTCCTGACTTCAACTTACCAATCCTGAGCAAGCCAAAAAGGACAAAGTCAAGGGTAGTCAAGAAAGTGAAGTTGTCACCTCTCAAATCCAAATCAGTAGTTAAAGCTCAACCCGAAGTCAACAGGGGAGACTACTTGTACTTGTGTGACATCAAAGAATTTTCAGATCTAAATCTTTATCTGGATGAGCTGGATGAAGTGACGGGAATTGATGCATACAGGAACCTACCTGAAAGGTTAGTGTTCAAGTACAAAGGTGGAAGGGAGATTCAGTGGCCACTTCACAGGATTCTTCAAGAAAGCCAAGCTGTACTGATTAAAGTTTATTCATCCTTCAAAAAAAACTTTGGATTCAATGTCACTACAAGAAGACTAGTATTGAAGAAGATTGAAGAACTAAGGAGTGTTAGAGCTAAAGATGCACTCCCAAAGACTCTAATCATCCCATAAACAGGGAGAAGAGTGCATCTAAGGCCTTACAGGCTGATGGAGTTCATGGATGACAAAGGTGTGAGAAGATTCTTCAGATTAGAAGACCAATTGAGTATCTCTAGCAATGAGACTATCTTGGAAATGCAAGAAAAGCTAGATCTCTCAGAATCTGATGAATTGGAATTCCACAGGCAGCTCCAAAATCAGATTGAGGAAAATAACAGAAAGCTTGGAAGAAGATCCAGACCTTCAAGAAGCTAGAAACATCTACTCAGGCTAGAGGAACATCTTCAAATGACTGTGAGCCAAACCTTGTACACTTTGATTATTTGAAGCACTTTCAGTATTATCTACTTATCATTAAAGCTGTATGTTTAGGATGTTTTGTTATCATCAAGTACCTCTTAATTTATGGCTACAATTCCAGTAGACATAAATTGGGGGAGATTGTTGTGCATATGTTGTGTACTTGATGATTTCATAAACAAAACATCTAAGTGGATTTTACTTAGTGAAATAATGTAGCACTCGACGGATAAGAATTTTAGTCCCGACGGATAACTCATTATAGTCCCGACGGATGTTAACTTATTATCCATCGAGTGAGTAGCTTATGTAATAATAAGTCTGTAGCACAGTTATATATGCACCTTTGTATAGAATCTGTAGTGGCATATAAGTCATTTTGACTTTAACTAGATATGCAGAATAGGTTGATTAATTGTACATAAATGATGTCTTGTAATTCTGTATAAGTGAAGTGAAGTCATATGCTTGATTGCTACCCGACGGATAGCCTACAAAGCAAACCGACAGATGATCAACAACCCGACGGATGATCATGTACTCAACTAATAAAGAATTCAAATAGCAGTTGAACAGTGAAGCTGAGCACAGCCGTCGAGATGTATACAAATCTACTGTTGAAGCCCATTAACCGGGTAATAGAGGACGAAAAGCAGCAAAGCTTAAGACTGATAGTTTTTATATTTGCTCAGTCTTTTTGACTTTGTAATTTTGGTGATATATAAACCAAGAATGTAGCAAATAGAAGAAGTGAGCTGAGAAACACAAAAATAGAGAAATCTTTGTAAGCAGAATTATTAGCATTTCCTGTATTCTCAGCAATTCAATTTGTAAGCAGCTGTGAGCATTCCTGCACACAGAGTCCTCTCGATATATAATATATATCTCTCGTGGAATTGTTTAAATCCACCAGAAAGTTTTTAAAAACTCTTGTTTTTAATTACTTATATTTTGATTCAATTAAGTTTCTATTCCGCATTGTGCTAATCAAAACAGTTATATCTAGATTTGAGTTGAACATTTTTATTTCGAGAAAAAGGTTCAAGAATTCCATTCAACCCCCCTTCTGTAATTCTTGCTATATTGTTAAGGGACTAACAAACGTTGATATCTCTCAAACCGTTAACTCAATTGATTCACCATTTTCACATGCACGATCTAGACAATAGTTAGAACACATTATTTGAAAATGGTTTTCTGGTAACAGGGGTGAAAATTCCGAAGTGGCAGTTTAATGGAAGTAGGTGTTCTTGGAGATCACTCCTTACATGACCTCGGCTCCGACATTTTTATAAAATTGAAAAATTAACATCTTTAGCTGAAATTTTAAAGAGGTCTTCCTCACTGTATAAGTAAGTCACTAAATAAGTTTCATGATTTTAAACTATAAGGTCCCATATGAGGGCTATTTTAAGCTAGAAGGGGGGTTGAATAGCTTAATTACCAATTTAAAAATTATTGTGGTGTTTTAAAAATATTTTATCCCTTTTTAAAACTTTACCGAGTGGTTACGCAGTTTATATGTGCGGAAAATAAAGTTTAAGGAAAGAAAATATCACACAGTGATTTTATCCTGGTTCGCGATGGCGCAACCTCTAATTGATTCGCTCACCCCTACTCCAGTCCCCGAGCTTCTCTCCCAGACTCAGGATTTTCCCTTATAATAAACTCGCTCCTTTAATAGGCGGAGAAGCCTTTACACCCTTTATAAGTATTTGTCTTGCTGCGTAACACAAGGGTCACCACCTCAAAATAAATGTATTACAACTTATCTTAGACAATAACTCCCGGCTATTACTTTAAAGTTGTTGTAGAGCCTTTGTGTGGACTTGGCTTCCTTAGCTTTTGTCGATCTTGGATCTTAGTGATCCGGTCTTGGGTCTTTTCTCTTCTTCACGGTACGAAGACTACTAACTCCCATTAGTACGTCTAGGACTTGGGTCTTAGAACGAGAATCACCTCACGTCACTTCACCTCACTACAAAACTAACAAAACAATCCACGAAACAAAACAAATAGGAAAATATTTGTTTTGAACTAGTATGTTATTGTACTAGCCCACAAGTAGTATAATATCCAAATAAGAATATTAAAAATAATTAGTTATACTTGACTTATAATAATACAAGATGGTCAAGTATATTTATAATTACTCCTTTATAGATTTAATAAAGTTGTGGAGTAATATGAGAAGTCCCTTTTTATATTAAGCACTTATGGCTTATGACTTATTTAGTGTTCTTCTTCTTTCGATTAAGTATTTATAGATTGAAGAATACTTTAATTTCAACCTCGGAGTTGTAATTTACCTTTAAGTATATCAACTTAAGGTTTTAGGGTATACTTGTATATTGACGATTATAAGGTCAAAGTATACTCTTTTAACTTCAAGCACGTTTAAAGATTTATGAGTCTTAGCCAAGATCCAATTAAATAAGTGCAAGTAATTGGCTTAAGATTGTGCTTTCGAAGTTTGGACGAATAATTACGAGTATTTTATAGATATCGTAGTATAACCCCACGGAACACTGAAAGATGTTAGAAGGGGCTTATACGATATGACTCGTAATTGTTTATATACACAATATGTGTTAGCCAAGATCCAATTAAATAGCGTGAAAGTAATTGGCTAACTCGTGGATTTGGTTCCTCCTTAATTTTAACGGATGATTACGAAGTATTTATAGATCGAGTTATAATCCCCCGAAACACGAAAGATGTTAGAAGGGATTAAAACTATGCTTCGTAATAATTTATGTGCACGAAATGTGTTAGCCAAGATACAATTAAATAAAATGCAAGTAATTGGCTAACTCGTGAACTTAATCCGTTTTGATATTTGACAAATTACGAAGTGTTTATAGATCGAGTTATAATCCCCTGGAACACTAGAGATGTTAGAAGGGATTAAAACATTACTTCGTAATATTTTATGTGCACAAATAATGGTAGCCAAGATCCAATAATAAAAATAATTGGCTAACTCATGAACTTGGGTCAAATATAATCTCCCCTTTGGAGATAAAGTACTTTTGTTTATAGATTTTCTTTTTGAGATGATTTATGTGAAGATCAAGTACTTATTTGGATTCCGAGTTCGAATCTTAGTTCTCTTGAGAACTTTGTTTATAAGAGATCTTGTATTAGAGCTTAAGATGAAGTAGAGAAATTAAGTACAGAGCTCAAATAAAAAGAACTCATATAAAAAACTAAAAGTTACCACTTTTGAAGAACGGTCGGAAAAGTTCGCCGAAAAAGTTTACCGGAGGTTCGGCCGGATTTTGGCACTTTGGTCGAACTTGGGCAGCCCTTCGGGAGGCCGGAAAGTGGTAGTGGATGAGCTCACTTTGTGGGATAAAGTTTGGTTAGGTGAAGCTAAGCTTGGGTTTCAAAAACCTTGTATATATGTAAGTATATAGAAGAGAGAGAAGGTTTTTGAGAAGAATTGTGTGTATAGAATTTGAAAGAGATGAAGAGAGACACTTCTTGAAAAAATCCCAGAAACTTTGTGGCTCTTTAGCTTGAAGAAAATGGGTTGGGTTGGGGGTTTATTTATAGGAGAAGTTGGATGGATTGAATGGTGGAGATTTGAGGAAAATGGATGGTGGATGGTGTATGTCACTTGGATTGATGACTTGGCAAGTAGGTTGTGTTTTTTTGGCATAGCCATATAAGACAAACAACTTTATGGATTCAAAATCTCAGCTGAGATATTTGAATATATATATTTTTCTTTTCTTTTAATTATTGTTTAATCACTTTAATTAAGGATTAAACACCATTAATTATGACCACCTTAGAAACTCCTATATAAATACCATAAAAAATATGATAAATACTTAAATAATATAAAATGATGTTCTGCAAGTTTTGGTCAACTTTAGTCAATGGTAGCTAGGTCAAACGTGGTCAACTGTGGGACCAACTGCCTCGATTTTTGTGCCCGGATAAAAATTCTCTGAATGCTACGAAATTTTAACCATACTTAGAAAATACCATTTAAATGATCGATACCAAATTTCAAATCATTATAGCATGTGGAAGTATTTTATCTAAAAATGAAACTGTTCTGTCAGCCTTTCTTCCGAATAAAAATATCTTTGGTCTTGAAATAAAGGAGATGGATCTTTTGACCAATGTTTTGACTTATATAAATACTTAAAATATATATCCTAATATCTAAAATATATTTGGATGATATGAAATGTGTTTGAGTATTTTTGAATAATTTTCTTCGAGAAATGCTAATTTTACGAAATGGGAGAAAATTACTGTAAGTATACAAGAATGAGTTGCAGAACTGGATATTAATATTCCAATCATGAATATTAATAATATTTTAATAAAACTCTTTTGATATATGTAGATATATATTTTGGAGCGAAGAGTTAAATATTTTTGATATAGCACGAGACCTCTAAAGAATATTTCCGATATATTCCTTATTCGAGCTTGTTGCCATATTCCTGTTGCAACACAGATCTAAGAAATATCATATCTTGATGTTTCTTCTTTGATCATATTTCCTTAGAGATATATTCCATACATATGTAGTCTTGATATTTTGCAAGAATGAAATATCTCTTTTATCTATTTAAAAGACATGGTTTTTGCTAGTTTGACTTTTTGACTTTGATTTGGGTCAATTAAATTCATGTCCTAATGGAGAGGATCTATGTGTTCTTAATTTTATGTTTAATCGTACAAATACCAAAATAAATAATATATCGAAGATATCCTTTCAATCTTCCCCTTTTTGGTATTTTCCAAACAAACATAAAATTAACAATGTGTGCTTCCCCTTGGTGTATGTATGAATTTTTCAAAAATATTTTGCACATAAAGCATTTCTTTACTTAGAGATTAAATCTCTTTTTTGAGATCCTGCAAAATACTTTGTTAGATATATCATACAATAGTAGAAGCACATATAAATCCTTGTATATAAAAAAGATAGCAATTTAAAAATTAATTCTCTTATATTTGTTCAAATTGAACATTAGGGGTCTAATTTCTGTCTAATTTCTCTTCCCCTTTTGTTTGGTACATGCCAAAAAGAATATATATTGTAGAGGAAGAGTTTTTATCTAAAATTATCAACTTTAGAAAACATGGCATTTTGATCATAGATTGAGTCAAGTGCATGTATTTTGATCATGTAAGAATGAATTCAAGATTGTATGCATGGTATTCTTAATCTTTTTTTGCATGTAATGAAAGAAAACAGTTAATGCAATACTTTTGAGATATAGTCCAAGCAGCTTAGGAAATCAAAAGGAAAAATGGTTATGCATGCATGGTTTGATTTAATCTTGAATACTGATTATATCTATACGTAGAGAGTCCCTTTTCAATTTTATTTATTACCAAAGATTGTAGTCAAAATAGTTGTTATAAGTAGACTTGCATATTTGACTTATCCGTCTATTTGAACTATACTTATATCAATGATCAGTCATTTTTAGCATGTACATTACAGTTTGTACAGATTGCTTATTATGCATGTAATTTAGAAAGATTGTGTATAAAGCAAATTTTTTTTTATTTTTTTTTCAGTCTGGAATTTAACTTGATTTATAAGAACAAGGCCTTATTGATTTACAATCTAGAATACATAATTTTGCAATCACAGATGACAAGAATTGTTACTAATACAATCTATGTTCATGTTACAAAGTTTGAGATCTAATATAGACTAGTGAAAGACCTTACATTTAACAAGGTCTAATACAAACTAAAATACTGTCTTGAATGGATCCAATTTAACAACAGCAGCTAAGCACAGTTTTTACAAAGCTAGCACACTAATACAATCTAGTATGACTGATTTACTAACCAGAGACTATACTTAACACATCAGGCAATCATTTGACATTGGATGTAATACATTCGACTAAAATCCGGACAATACAATAGTTAAATACATGAAGCATCTAAATACATTCTAATATCAAGTTAATAGTGAAACTGAGAACAAGGTGCACATACCTTTAGTTGGGTAACTGGGATGGTTTGTGCATTGAGAAGTGTGAATAGTATAGATAGAACATATAAAGGATAATGTTCTTCTCACCTTTTATACCTTTAAAATGCGCTTTCCTGTAATGCATTGTACTGGACTTTGTCAAGTTCTATATATTGGTAGATTCTCAGAGATGTACATTTCCTGCAAATTAGTTTGACACAGAAAGCAATTTCCAGCAATTTACATAACTGTTAGCTGTATTGAATAAAGTACTGGAGTATCTATAAGAACATAAATGTTCTTTTCAATTTGTGTGGTTTACTGGTTGAATATAAGTGATTATATATTAGATCTAAAACCTGCACAAGAAATATATTTCACAAACTCATATTTTTAAACCAGAAAACATAGAAATGTTTAAAGTCATATTTGACTTTGATCCTGCATAGAATGGTTAGTGAGTTTAAGAATAAACTTGTAGTCTAATGATGATAGGGTATATAACACTAGAAGTAACAGAATGTAGAGTATATTACATGGAACAAAAGTGTTCATATCAATCAGTGTGGTTCACTGATTAAATAGAACAAAGTTCTGCACCTGTGTTAAGAGATTACAAAGCTGAAAGAGTGCATACACTCCATCAAATCCAAACAAAGTTAAACAACAATTCAAGATTACAAACAAACAACCAACACAAAGTCTGTTAAGTTACAAATACATCAGATAATAGCAAAATAGGTACATAACATCAAGTACTAGCACAACATCACATAGCAGACTTTATCACATAGCAGAATCAGGCAAGTTAACCAATAACATTTCCGGCAGCATCACAGATATAAACCAAATCAAGCAAATTATCAATCAGTTGACCTTTAGTACCCACATTAACCTCTTCTAACTCATGAATCATAGAAGTGTTATCATGCATAGGGGACTTGAAAAGAATTAACAACATCTTGATCAGTCATGCAAGGATTTCCTAGAGTAGATGCAGCCAAATGCTCTAAATATGAAATCCTATGTTTGCAAGAGGCAGTGAGACTCCCTAATTCTCCTACTTTTTCTTTAATCTCATTGTTCTCTTCCTTAACCCTCTTAAGTTCAAGTTTTAACTCATAAAATATGGTTTTGACAGACTCAAACTTAGACAGAAACACATCTTCCTCTCTTATGAACTGAGGAATAACTGTGGGAGTTGCCTCTTGAGGCTCATAGTGCATCAGGGGCACTTGTACCCTAATGTGTTCATTTGTGATTTGAGAATCAGTAAGATTAGAAAATGCTTCAGGCATGTTAATGTTGCAAAGTGTAAAGAAAGAAGAGATTAGCATACTATAAGGCATATAATCTACAAGATGTGCATTGATCATGTTTAGAAGAATAACATAAGATATACTAAAGTGGATTTTGTTTGTGCCTAAAAGATACATGATTTCATATCAAAGAAATCAAAGTACTTAATTTGATTTGGTTTTGGCATAACATTTGCCCTAATGATTAGAGCAAGATGCTGAAATGTGCCAGTAAAATGTTTGAAATGAAATACCATAATTAACATCACAGAGACCATTAGGAATGTCAGATTTACAAAAAAGTGCCAAGCATTAGTTCAAATTCAGATTTGTTAAAAACAAACAGAGAGAAGATATCCTCACAAAGCAACTCACACAAATGCAAAGGTAAATGCAGTGCCCTATTAATGCTTTTGTTATCAACACAAATGACCTTTTTGTTAACTGATGTAGTGAAATACAGTATGCCATCTACCCCTTTTATGATATTCATGTTACAATATAACTCTCCCATGAGGTGCGTGCAGTAGTGCTTGCCTAAGTTATACATGAGACCATCCCACCTAGCCCTTCTAATTATGAACTCTACTTCACCCTTCACATCAACACAAGTGTCAGGTTGGACATTTTTGACAAGTTCAAGAAACTTTTTAAAGTTTGAAGGGTTTGACAGTTTTGGTGGAGGGGGCTTTGGTGTGTTCATAGAGGTGTTTGTATTGTGTCTTAGGTTGGCCTTTCTAGTGTATACTTTGGCTTGCAAAGGTTTAGGAGGTCTGGGTTAGGGGATTTAGGGTTTTGATATTTTCTTCTTTGATAGAAAGGGATGGTATGGTTCTTGTATCCCTTTCTGAATTGTCTTGGAAGGAAGTATCTGTTGTGATAGTGTTTAGGTTGTGAGGTTTGAACAGTTTTGAAGGTTGATGTTTTGTGATGGTGAAACTGATTTTTCTCCATATCTTCAAGAAGATATGGGTTCTCAATCAGTGGTCTGGGCTTGGGGTAAAAAGGATTGGCATTTAGGTTCATGTTGCAAGTGAAGTAAAGTTTATGCAAATATCTAGTGTGTGTGTGTGTGAATGCAGTATACAAGATATGCATATTTATATAACCTTTTAACACAGATGCAAAGAGAAAAGATTTTAAAAATTAAGATTTTTAGAAATTGTTTGCTGTTCATGAACAGTGAAAAACATTTAATGCATGCATGGCTGTGTTACACAAAAATCCAAGTCTTTTATGAATAGATACTAGGATGATGCATATAAGAGAATGATGTAATGCAACACATATACAAAGATTCATAAACTATTGCAGTAGAGAATAAAGAATGTATTAATTCTTTGTCTTTGTGTCTACTTTAGAAAACAACACAGTACATAAGTACAAATTTTGGAAACTGTGTGACATAAAGTTGATATCATAGCTTACTCTATTACACAGGGACTGTACTATGTTATTAATGAGATGCAACCAAGAGAATGTCATGCACATTAAACACAGAATAGGGATACACAATCAGTTTTCATTTAATTCAACTAGCATGAAGGCAATACAATACTCAGATCATTTATATCAGATATAACACTTTAAATGCAGTAAATTAAAAAACATAAAATGTCACCTAATTGTTCTAAGTGGACAATAATCACAGTAGTGATCCAGATACAAGGATGCTCAAGGTTCCCCTGCCAGGTCTTACTGTGAGGGCTGATTGATAGAGTATATATTTATATATATATTAAAGGATTTTATTCTCATATTTATAATATTATATCATTAATTGGATCATATTAATTAGAGTTTATTGTTTTATGACAGGAAATAAAGAATTCCCAACTTTATATGGAATTGGGCTTATTTGGACTTAAATCATAAGGAAATTCGGATTTATTGGGCTGCACGCGCATACATCACTGTTTGGGCCGTAACTTGAGTTTTAGACATCAGAATTGGGCGATCTTATAGCCCATGCGCAGCTAACAGAATTATCTACAGTTTATAAGTGGTTCAACATTAAGAATCCAACTGGAGAAGCCCAGAATCAGGCCTGAAAGACAGCCTGCGAATTTTACATCAGAATCTAATTAATTTTGGGAAAAGCATTGAAACTCATTATTATTATATATTAGGTTTTATATATTGTATAGAGAATCATAACATATTGTATTAGAGAATAGAATAGATCCATTATTCTTGAGAGAGAAGGGAGAGAGGCAGCTAGAGAGCGAGTTTGGGAGAAGGAGCGAAGAGATTCGTCCACATTTCAAAGGAACTCTTTAAGTTGTATTCTCTGTATTCAAATTCTTAACTCATGATTTGGGTTTTAATATATATTTGTTTTTTTCATATATCATGAGTAGCTAATCCCTTAATTCAAGAGTTGGATAGTAGTCTTTGGCTTGTTGTGTTTATTTAGTTATATTGTGATTTTCTTGTGAATGTTAATCTATCATTGAGGGCTTAACACAATTGAGGGAGTCGCGAACCTTTGATTGTATCTATAGGAATTATAACGAAACGGGAGAGGAGTTGTAATTCTAGTACATGATATGATAGACACAATTTAAGTATTGTATCGGGAGATTAATATGCAAATTATGAAACATGTAATTCTTGGTTTTTAATAGAGTATAATTGTACTTTGTAGGACCATGGGAGTGGCTTTCAAGGGATAATTGTAGGCACTGTAACACCCCCAGATCCGGGGTCGGGGATCCCGGTCGTCACGGTCTTTCTTTCCACAATATCACTTCACTTAATTAATAATAATAACCTTATGCTGTGACCCCACACTAACACACACCACAACCCGTTATAGTCTCAGAGATGAAATTGAAATAAGTACAAGTCTTTGAATCCACCATTTAAAAGTTATTACAACCCAAAATGATTACTTGATAAATTTACAGTTAATTGCCATTATCTGCCACAAGTTATAATTATACATAATTTGATTCTCAAAAGTAGATGGTCTGAACTACAATAGATCTACCTCTGCAGCTATAGCAGCTACAACATCAACGGGAAGACGCGGGACGCTTCCCACGCGCTTGCGCTGGGTCTGCTGGAGTCTGGCCATCTCTCCTAACTGTTGTTGTGTGATGAAGAAATAAAGCAAGAGTGAGCCTTACAGCTCGCAAGATAATACATAGTGATAACAATAATATAAGTATCTAAATGGATACTTACTAGAATCTTTATCATGTGTAAGATAATTACTTACTAGATATAAGTAAAAACAAGGAATGAAGTTACCAATACTTCACTACACTTATATCATTTATAAAGCTACTTGAACTACCACCGTTCAAAGTATTATAAGTTTTTAATAAAAAAACATCCCATAGATGAGACCACAAGTTAAGACTTGAATAGATTCAATCTTTGAAATATTATTGAATGAAATAAAGTTACGAGATACTTTATTTAGTCCCGATATATATATATCCACATATATATCTCTTAAACATTTCCTGGAACCTCTGTTATGTAAAGTATGACAGAGTTTGAAACATCCAATGAATTTTGGAAAGGAAAAGAATTTTGGCATAAACCAGATATCTTGCTGATCAGGCAAAGATACCAATAAGTAACCTTTTCTACTGTAGATGGATGAATTCCTCACCGGTCATCACCCTGGCCGCATTAGGACCACGCGCTAGACCGTTACCCGGCCACTCACGCGTTGATGGACTGCCACCCAGCCACTTACATTTTCATAGACCGTACCCCGGCCTGTCGCTTATGCCGACTCAATCAGATGGACTTACTTCCCGAACATTGGGCAAGTAATCAAATTGTTTTCTCCAAAACAGCAACCATGTTGCGAATATAAAATACACCACAGAGCCGGATCCCCAAGATTTTTGAGCGAATATTCAAGTCTCCTTCGAAAGGAAGATCTTAAATCGGAAAACGAGTTTTGGGATCCGCTCTAACTTTTAAAATCATTTTGAAGACTCGAAAACACTTTATAGAGTGTTTGGAGTAAAGCTGATTTAATGAAGTAAATCAGTCCCCAGAATATTTAGAAAATGACTGAATATTATTATTTAAATAATATTCCCATAAAGAATAATCTTTATAAAAATAATTGAAGTAGAAGTATTAAAACTTATACTTGAAACGAGTATTAAATAACCAAAGATATACTTATATGAAAGTACTATCTTTATTTGAATAATCGAAAATAAGTTTGTTTATTTACACCTTATTCTTTAATAAAATAAGAATATATCTCAGCAAATAATCGGAGTCATAGATCCTCAAATGAATATTCAAAAATATTCAATAAATAATATAAACTGAGTCATAAGCCCTCGAATGAATATTCAAATAATATTCCGATAATAAAATAAAAGGAGTCATAAGTCCTCGAATGAATATTCAAAATAATATTCATTAATAAATAAAGTTATCGAATAAACCTTATTCGATTAATAGTTTTGAAAACTATAACCATATATATATAAATATATATATATACAAAATCTACTCGGGATCCTCGACTCCCGGTTTTAGAAAATATTTTCACCTTTGGGTCCCTATACTAAGGGTATATGCAAATTATTGCTATTCTCTAGCATAGGTATTATGCAACTATAAGCATTTGAACCAACAGATATATAACTCAAGAATATGAGACAGGCATGCATATATACCATATCACATGCTACCATATAACGCAAGAATTTGCTAATAACCAATATGCATTTATCGCAAGATCATGCATATACACATATACATCACAACAACAGTTATACGGGTAGAAAACTTGCCTGAGCGACTGGGGGTTACGAATGGCTCGGGACGAGTCTGGTAACCTATAAACAACAAGTTGGAATTAAACCAAAGTCACTTGTAAATCTATACTTTAACTAACTTAGACTCTAACGCTTGTTTTGCGCTCACTGATTCGCTTAAGTCACTCGGGTACCCTCGGCTCCACCATTTTTAATAATTTAACCTTTACGAGTTTTAAGGCGATTCCTTCGTGAGTGTCTTATTAACTGCCTAGCACACTTACCATAAATGTTTCATACATTAATTAACCCTTTTTGGTCTTTAACCTATGTTTTAAAGTAAGGCGAGGGGAAAAGTTTCGTTCACGAAACGCCGTTACTTGAAACGGTCGTTTCTCCTAAACCGTGCATCGGAATCGAACGAACTACATATCAAAACGAAGCTCGTAATATGAGCTATCTAGACATGGCAATGGTCATAATCTAGCAGGGGGTTCTCGGGTCCTAATGTTATGCACAAAAACAGTCTAAAGAAAATCGGACGTTACGACGGCTATGTTTACGCGATTTCCAATATTTTAAACCATTCAAAACCATCCCAAATCAACCTCAAATCCAACATACCACCAACATCCATCCTTATCACATCATAACAACCCCAACCAATTCAATTTAATCATTCATACTTATGCCTAAGCTTAACTTTAACCATACTTAAGTTCTTTTAATCAAAACCACAACATTTACCATTCCATTTCACTACCATTTCAATTCCCAAACTCTAATCACAACAACAAGCTACAATATCATCCTACTAATCAAAATCATCTTATAATACATAGGAATCTAGGGTTTGGAGATGGTATACCTTCCTTGAAGTGGTGAGAGGAGCTAGGAAGCCTTAAGAAGCTTTGAGAAGTCTTAGGAATGCTTGGATCTTCAAGGAAAACAAGAAAAACTTCAAGTTAAAAACTTGAAAACACTATTCATAGTCTTCTTCTTTGATTAAATGAAGAAGATGGAGAAGGAATTGATGGCTTAAACTCATGATATAGCCCTAACTAAGCATGAAGATGATTAGGGAATTAACTCACCAATTTAGGAAGCTTGGATCTTTGATTTTGAATTTCTTGCTCTTTTGAATAGTAAAAAGCCGAGAGCAAAGATGAACCATGCCTTGGTTGCTTTTTGATTTTGATGAAAAATGATTTTGCTTGGCTTGGTTGGCTTGTTTTTGTGTTTGATTTAGTTAATTACCTTGTTGCCCTTGAATTTGTGTGGTTCTCATTCAACCACACCTCCTTCCTTCCCATGTCATGCTTGTGTCATCCTCATGATGTCATCCTCCCCTCCTTGTCCTCTTTCTATTGGTTGGATGACATCATCCCCACTAATCCCTTTGATTAACTTCCTAATTGTTTGCCTAATGACCGCTGATCTGTTATACGGTTTGCTTAACTTTCGTTTTCGTTTATCGTTTGAAGGATCATACCCGGGATCTTATTACTTAGGTTCCCTTAACCTTTCTCAATACATTATATTCCTTTTTATGATCCTTTATTATAATCCTTTAATTTAAATCCTTTTTATCCTGTTACCTTATACTCAATTCTCTCCGTATCTAGTGGATTTCCGGGAAAAATCCAAGTGTTCGGAAATTGGATTCTGACGATCTTTACATACACTTATATACCACATAGAGTACTAATAATATCCCAGAAGATCAATAACAGAACCCCTACATAGTGTGGCATGAAAAGTTTTCTCATTGAGCAAAAACACTATTTATAAGGGTTTCAAAATCTCCAAAAATTGGGGTTATTACAGTCTCCCCTCCTTCAAAGGATTCCGTCCCGGAATCAGATAGAAAACAGTTGGGGATGCTTTTCTAGCATTGTGCCTTCTAACTATCTAGTCAATTTTCCACATTGTGGTCCTACCACCAACTATGCCTAGTTTGATAATCCTTCACCTAAGCACTTGTTCCTTTTTCAATCTATAACCCTTCCTGGTTGCTCCATATAGGTTACGTCTGGTTGCATGTCTATGCGCTCCTATGCCCCTATTTATCTGGCATCCGAATTACCCTTTCTTAACATTGATACGTGAAACGCGTTATGACTCGCTACATGTTCTGGGGTAAGGCTAGCTCATATGCTAACTTCCCAATACTTCTTAATATATCCAAGGGTCCAACAATTGGTGGACTTAGCTTTCCTTTCTTTCCGAATCTCATTAATTCTTTTCAAGGGAATACTTTTAACAATACAAGGTTGCCTCCTTCCTATTCTTTGTCCTTTCGTGTCAAATCAACATACTTCTTATGTCCATCTGGGGCTACTACAAGCCATCCTCTGATTAAATCTATTATATCCCTGGTCCTTTGGACTACTGCGGGTCCGAGCATCTTGCGCTCTACAACTTCATCCTAACATAAGGGAGATCGACATTGTCTTCCCTCAAGGATCTCATAAGGCGATACCTCAATACTGACATATGATCTATTATCGTAAGATAACTTAATCCGCGTTAAGTGATCATTCCAAATTCTTTCAAGTCTATTGCACAGACTCTCATTATAGCTTTTATCATTAGAACTTTTGCTTCTCAATACCCATTCTTTTCCAGTTCGTAATCGCTACTACCCTCCGTTCCCAATATTATACGGGTTATACTTTTGCTCGTTAGCGTTCTATATCTTTTAATAACCACGTCAACCTTAGTATCACGAATGTGTTTCCATTCCGCATACTACCACCACTTTATTACTCCTTTTTCAGTTGTTTCTATTTTCCAAAATTTGATCAATCAAATAGAAGTAAAGGAATTTGCTGAGAGATCACTATGATCATGAACACTTGTTATATCGCATAGTTAGTACAGAAGGTGGCCAGCCTTTAGTACTTGACAAGCAACTAACAATAGATGGTATCCTACTAGGCTTCTATCACAAAGATAGATAGTCATTCGGCAATACCTCCCCTTCTGGAAGGGTTGTTCTTCTCAGCTTACTTGAAATGAAAAGAAGAAAAAAGAACGAACTGAAGAGAATTGTATATATGTAAAAAAAATATTGCCATAAAATATCTGGCTTGGAATCTACCTCTGAACTATAGAGGTTTGTCATAGGAGTACAAAACATATATGTATTTATATCAACATCAAGTATTATAGCATCGTATTTCACATGCCTAAATATTTTCTCTATCCCGTCCATCATTCTATGGACCCATGCTCTTCCTCGAGCTTATACACAATCACCTTTGAAACTCCCTCGACATTGAAAATCGAATTTGGGATCTCATTCTAGACATCATCGTTACTAGAATTATATGCTTGCATCGCAACCTTCCTCGTATAGTCATACGACCCTCAATTGATAAGGATGAATAAATATTCACTAGGTAAACAATCTACTTAATTAGCCTATTCAATGATAACTTATACATCACCACGACCCGATTAGTGGTACTTAATCTCAACATCCATTCCAATACAACTCTCATGGTTGTAACCAGCTCATTACTCGCAGAATCATTGCTGCATTACTATGGTCCACCACTGACCTACTGTCGTCATTCACTTTCCATGAAATCTTAATATCTAAACATACGGAGTCCATACATGTTGTATCGAATTCTTCTAAGGAGTTAAAATAACTCCCATTCATAATTCATGGAGTACACTCCTGATTCTGACATACATACATGACATGAAGCAGATAAAATTGCAGAAGAGTTTCGCTCAAAGGAACGATAGCAGGTTAATACCATTCTTAATCATATGCCTTAAATAGAAGACTTAACTCAAAGGTTCGTCTAGTCCTTTTTGAAACATGGTCCTGGCTTATCTCAAGATAGGACCTTCTAAGATAGATAGCCCGTTCATGGCGATTACACGAATTAAACCTTTACCAACTACTATTACGGTTGGGTATTGCACAGTCATCAGAAGGAATGTCAATCTTCCAAACCATAATACAACATTCACAGTTTTAACCATCATCACTGTATTATTTTGGCACACGCGCCTATAATTATCCTTTTACCTTTAAAGTGTCGGCCACCTCTTTGGCCTTTCCTGATAGTAAAATTTCCTTACAGTCAATGTCATTTTAACCACCTCCAAATAAATTTTCTACCTTATTTCAATCACAGCTTATGTGAAGATGTTTTCCTTAAAATCAGATGAGTAAAAAAAAAAATCACCATTTTTCCATAAGTTATCCCCTCAGTCTTTAGAGGTTAATCACTGTCATGACTGACTCTTAATCATACTTAGAACATCTTTTATCCTGGGCCCTAATTGCCCTGAACAATTTCGACCTTTACTGGTTCGATTCATACTTTCTCGTGGTTCAACACGTGCCCCACTTGGCAATATTATAATTACGTCATATTTCCTTTATCATAATTTCTATTCTTGAGAATTTTTGAATATTACCTTTCTCCTTGTAAAACCCCTAAGGTTTTCCTTGAATCGTTCCTCCTGTATTCCCTAGATACAGGGCATATCAAGATACCATTTACTATTACTAGAACCATTGTCTATATACTTCTGAAAAATTTCTCCAGTGATCCTTAAAGATTGTTGTTACCTTAACCCTGTCCCAATCATACTGTCAAAACTTATACTGTCCCTATTAAGGGTGACATGCCAACCTTTATGCAGCCCCTAGGATTCATTTTAAATTACCAATGTTCTATCCTTAATTCTACCTTTAAAAGGTACCTGCATCCTTCCACGGATATATCAAGTCAAATATCCTTGATAGATTATCTTATTCATCATTCCCACCTCGATAGTCTATACCTAACTTCATAATAGCATCCTTATTCAAATTGAGGTCAATCCATATGGCCTCCAAAAGATAACAATGGTCATCCGCTTTTCTTTCCTGATTTGGTAATGATAACATGGATGTTCTGGAAGATATTGGTCATGTTCAACGTGAACTTCTTCTTAATAATTCCTTATTTACTTTTGTTGTTTATCTCAACAGTCATCTCAATGTTGGGATATCTCTCATACCTGGCGTCGCCCTTTCTGGGTATCCTGCCACCGGTCTTACATTTCACATTCTTGAAGGTCACTACCTCCATCTAATTTTCCTACTTTCTTACCTTCTTGTCTCTTTAGTCTATCCGCGTCTTATTATTTATCCTTCGAACTATTTAAAGGTTTCCTCGAATCCTCCCAACTTACAGGGGATAAAATATATGTATCTCTTATGCCTTCAACCATCTATTTTAACTCATGGTGAATCACCCTCATCCTGACGATTACATACTTTTCTATGTCTATTGCTACGAGTCTTTAGGGTTTCCTCATACCCAACTCCCTTATCATACCTCAAACTCTATTGCCCTTGTATTCCTTTCCACTTCAGTTTCTTTTTATTTTCCTTTCTCTTATCATTATTTCATGAACCAACACAACTTAAGCATTGATTTCAAACATCCCGTCATTCTGGATTCGTGTCCTCAGAACGAATCTTGATAACTTTTACAACTTAGATTCACAATTCATCATACTCGTCTGCCTTTGTTCAGGCTCTAAAGCTTTTACAATATCTTCATAACTTTGGGAAGTACTTTCCTGAAAACAATTGACTGAACTTTAATCAGTTTATTATAATCTCTTGCTCCGTGCCTTCCTTGGCCTTTCACCGGCGGGTGGCCTCTCTCTTAGGAGGGTAAGTGACAAAAATAGTCTTTTGAGATTCGTCAATCATTTAGAATCTCAAATGATTCCTATATTTCCTTTAGCCAGGCTCTTGCCTTGACTGGGTCAGCTTGTTCCTTAGAACTCAGAGAGCTTAGCGACTTAAAGGTCCTGAAAGAATTTCTCACCGCATTGTTTCCTCAGGGTGGTGGTTGGGGATAATAGTCTAAGTCCTTTTTAGACAGGTCCATGAATTGCCGTATAGGAGTACCGTCTCGGGTCTCCTTTCCTTACTCGACTTTCTTTTTCCTTAGTATGAAATGTTTGATCCTTCTCCCATACTTGGGGTTATCTTATAAGTTAAAATCCTTATTTTCCACTTCATTATGTTATGGGCTCCTTCTTTCTTAATGGCAACCTCCCTGACTATCACATTCTGGGTTTGCCCTAAATCCTATTCCTCAAACTATGGCTCTCATCTAAGTTCTCATCCTTAAGCTCTTGAACTTTCGGAACCCAAATTCTATAGGAATACCTCATTATTCCCTTATCATCTTTCCCGGTATTAATCTTTTATCTAATTGTTGGCTTTCTGCCTTCATTCATCACCTTTTTCTGGCACAATATGCTCTTTTCCAATAATTCGGTCTCTATTGCAATCTCAAACAGCTTTTCGGTACCGGCTCCGGTTACCTTCACTTCTATTTCCAAAATCTCTTATAAACTCTCCCAAAGACATTATCATCTTGAGTCTCTCCTTTTTACTAAGGGCATCAGCCACCACATTAGCTTTCTCCGAATGATAAAGAATCTCCCAATCTTTATTCTTGATTAGCTCTAACTGCCTCCTCTGGCATATGTTGAGCTCTTTCTACGTGAAAATGTACTAGAGCACTTATGGCTTAGGTAATTCTCGCACTTCCCTCCATACAAGTAGTGCCTCCAATCTTTAGGGTAAAACTATTGCCACGAGCCTAATCTCATGGGCGGGGATATCGAATTTCATATTACCTTAATTATCTTGACATGTACGCGATTACCTTACCGTGCTGCATAAGCACGCACCCTAAGCCCTTGTGCGAAGCGTTACCACACTTCACAAAATCTCCTTTTCCATCCGGCAACGCCAGCATAGGGGCCATCACCAACCTCTGCTTCAGTTCTTGAAAGCTGTTCTCGCATTTCTCTGTCCATTCGAACTTCTCAGTCTTACGAGTAAGCCGCGTTAAAGGGGCTACTATCTTTACAACTTGAACGAACCTCCTGTAGTGACCGGCCAATCCTACCTCTGGTAGTCGACCTAACCATGGTCATCAATTCATCAGTGGTCCTTTATCCAATCTTGTCAGGATCCTCCATGGGATCCTCCTCAACAACTATCCCTTCTAGGACAACATCCTCAACCGCTACATCCTCAATAGCAACATCATCCGGTCCTGCATTAGGACACTCTATCGGATCCACAATTCGATCTCTAATTAGTAATAAAACATCATCGCGCTGTTGCTCCTCAACCTCAGGGTTCGGAGTCCCGCTACCATATACGATAACGAACTACGCTCCTATTACGATATTTATAAGGGTTCCCATAAGGGTTTTAACTGTCAGTACTACGTTAGGTAGCCCGACTATGAACTTGGCAAGAGTTCTTATTATCTTTGTGAACTTATTATCTTAACGTCACATCATCTCTGAGGTTTATAACGCTTGGCTCTGATACCATTTCTGTAACACCCCCAGATCCGGGGTCGGGGATCCGGGTCGTCACGGTCTTTCTTTCCACAATATCACTTCACTTAATTAATAATAATAACCTTATGCTGTGACCCCACACTAACACACACCACAACCCGTTATAGTCTTAGAGATGAAATTGAAATAAGTACAAGTCTTTGAATCCACCATTTAAAAGTTATTACAACCCAAAATGATTACTTGATAAATTTACAGTTAATTGCCATTATCTGCCACAAGTTATAATTATACATAATTTGATTCTCAAAAGTAGATGGTCTGAACTACAATAGATCTACCTCTGCAGCTATAGCAGCTACAACATCAACGGGAAGACGCGGGACGCTTCCCACGCGCTTGCGCTGGGTCTGCTGGAGTCTGGCCATCTCTCCTAACTGTTGTTGTGTGATGAAGAAATAAAGCAAGAGTGAGCCTTACAGCTCGCAAGATAATACATAGTGATAACAATAATATAAGTATCTAAATGGATACTTACTAGAATCTTTATCATGTGTAAGATAATTACTTACTAGATATAAGTAAAAACAAGGAATGAAGTTACCAATACTTCACTACACTTATATCATTTATAAAGCTACTTGAACTACCACCGTTCAAAGTATTATAAGTTTTTTAAAAAAAAACATCCCATAGATGAGACCACAAGTTAAGACTTGAATAGATTCAATCTTTAAAATATTATTGAATGAAATAAAGTTACGAGATACTTTATTTAGTCCTGATATATATATATCCACATATATATCTCTTAAACATTTCCTGGAACCTCTGTTATGTAAAGTATGACAGAGTTTGAAACATCCAATGAATTTTGGAAAGGAAAAGAATTTTGGCATAAACCACATATCTTGCTGATCAGGCAAAGATACCAATAAGTAACCTTTTCTACTGTAGATGGATGAATTCCTCACCGGTCATCACCCTGGCCGCATTAGGACCTCGCGCTAGACCGTTACCCGGCCACTCACGCGTTGATGGACTGCCACCCAGCCACTTACACTTTCATAGACCGTACCCCGGCCTGTCGCTTATGCCGACTCAATAAGATGGACTTACTTCCCGAACATTGGGCAAGTAATCAAATTGTTTTCTCCAAAACAGCAACCATGTTGCGAATATAAAATACACCACAGAGCCGGATCCCCAAGATTTTTGAGCGAATATTCAAGTCTCCTTCGAAAGGAAGATCTTAAATCGGAAAACGAGTTTTGGGATCCGCTCTAACTTTTAAAATCATTTTGAAGACTCGAAAACACTTTATAGAGTGTTTGGAGTAAAGCTGATTTAATGAAGTAAATCAGTCCCCAGAATATTTAGAAAATGACTGAATATTATTATTTAAATAATATTCCCATAAAGAATAATCTTTATAAAAATAATTGAAGTAGAAGTATTAAAACTTATACTTGAAACGAGTATTAAATAACCAAAGATATACTTATATGAAAGTACTATCTTTATTTGAATAATCGAAAATAAGTTTGTTTATTTACACCTTATTCTTTAATAAAATAAAGAATATATCTCAGCAAATAATCGGAGTCATAGATCCTCAAATGAATATTCAAAAATATTCAATAAATAATATAAACTGAGTCATAAGCCCTCGAATGAATATTCAAATAATATTCAGATAATAAAATAAAAGGAGTCATAAGTCCTCGAATGAATATTCAAAATAATATTCATTAATAAATAAAGTTATCGAATAAACCTTATTCGATTAATAGTTTTGAAAACTATAACCATATATATATATAAATATATATATATACAAAATCTACTCGGGATCCTCGACTCCCGGTTTTAGAAAATGTTTTCACCTTTGGGTCCCTATACTAAGGGTATATGCAAATTATTGCTATTCTCTAGCATAGGTATTATGCAACTATAAGCATTTGAACCAACATATATATAACTCAAGAATATGAGACAGGCATGCATATATACCATATCACATGCTACCATATAACGCAAGAATTTGCTAATAACCAATATGCATTTATCGCAAGATCATGCATATACACATATACATCACAACAACAGTTATACGGGTAGAAAACTTGCCTGAGCGACTGGGGGTTACGAATGGCTCGGGACGAGTCTGGTAACCTATAAACAACAAGTAAGTTGGAATTAAACCAAAGTCACTTGTAAATCTATACTTTAACTAACTTAGACTCTAACGCTTGTTTTGCGCTCACTGATTCGCTTAAGTCACTCGGGTACCCTCGGCTCCACCATTTTTAATAATTTAACCTTTACGAGTTTTAAGGCGATTCCTTCGCGAGTGTCTTACTAACTGCCTAGCACACTTACCATAAATGTTTCATACATTAATTAACCCTTTTTGGTCTTTAACCTATGTTTCAAAGTAAGGCGAGGGGAAAAGTTTCGTTCGCGAAACGCCGTTACTTGAAACGGTCGTTTCTCCTAAACCGTGCATCGGAATCGAACGAACTACATATCAAAACGAAGCTTGTAACATGAGCTATCTACAAATGGCAATGGTCATAATCTAGCAGGGGGTTCTCGGGTCCTAATGTTATGCACAAAAACAGTCTAAAGAAAATCGGACGTTACGACGACTATGTTTACGCGATTTCCAATATTTTAAACCATTCAAAACCATCCCAAATCAACCTCAAATCCAACATACCACCAACATCCATCCTTATCACATCATAAAAACCCCAACCAATTCAATTTAATCATTCATACTTATGCCTAAGCTTAACTTTAACCATACTTAAGTTCTTTTAATCAAAACCACAACATTTACCATTCCATTTCACTACCATTTCAATTCCCAAACTCTAATCACAACAACAAGCTACAATATCATCCTACTAATCAAAATCATCTTATAATACATAGGAATCTAGGGTTTGGAGATGGTATACCTTCCTTGAAGTGGTGGGAGGAGCTAGGAAGCCTTAAGAAGCTTTGAGAAGTCTTAGGAATGCTTGGATCTTCAAGGAAAACAAGAAAAACTTCAAGTTAAAAACTTGAAAACACTATTCATAGTCTTCTTCTTTGATTAAATGAAGAAGATGGAGAAGGAATTGATGGCTTAAACTCATGATATAGCCCTAACTAAGCATGAAGATGATTAGGGAATTAACTCACCAATTTAGGAAGCTTGGATCTTTGATTTTGAATTTCTTGCTCTTTTGAATAGTAAAAAGCCGAGAGCAAAGATGAACCATGCCTTGGTTGCTTTTTGATTTTGATGAAAAATGATTTTGCTTGGCTTGGTTGGCTTGTTTTTGTGTTTGATTTAGTTAATTACCTTGTTGCCCTTGAATTTGTGAGGTTCTCATTCAACCACACCTCCTTCCTTCCCATGTCATGCTTGTGTCATCCTCATGATGTCATCCTCCCCTCCTTGTCCTCTTTCTATTGGTTGGATGACATCATCCCCACTAATCCCTTTGATTAACTTCCTAATTGTTTGCCTAATGACCGCTGATCTGTTATACGGTTCGCTTAACTTTCGTTTTCGTTTATCGTTTGAAGGATCATACCCGGGATCTTATTACTTAGGTTCCTTTAACCTTTCTCAATACATTATATTCCTTTTTATGATCCTCTATTATAATCCTTTAATTTAAATCCTTTTTATCCTGTTACCTTATACTCAATTCTCTCCGTATCTAGTGGATTTCCGGGAAAAATCCAAGTGTTCGGAAATTGGATTCTGACGATCTTTACATACACTTATATACCACATAAAGTACTAATAATATCCCAGAAGATCAATAACAGAACCCCTACATAGTGTGGCATGAAAAGTTTTCTCATTCAGCAAAAACACTATTCATAAGGGTTTCAAAATCTCCAAAAATTGGGGTTATTACTGGCACTATAATTTACCTTGGGAGAGGATTTTATAAACATTAGAAGGATTGTTTTTAACAAAACAAGAGACAAAAACTAGACATTCATGATAGCCATTGAAGAACCCTTATTCTTGGATTGTTTCTCTCATATATCTTATATAACTTTATTTGTTTATTAGGTTAAATTAGTGGATACTTAAAACACCCATAAAATTATTCTCCACACTTCTGAACTGTAAAAAATTAAAATCTTCAAATTGATGTTAATATCAGTCCTTCCCTGCGAACGATACTCTTAAAAATACACAATAACAAATTGGATTTATAATATTATATCATCAATTGGATAATATTAATTAGAGTTTATTGTTTTATGACAGGAAATAAAGAATTCCCAACTTTATATGGAATTGGGCTTATTTGGACTTAAATCATCAGGAAATTCGGATTTATTGGGCTGCACGTGCATACATCACTGTTTGGGCGTAACTTGAGTTCTAGACATCAGAATTGGGCGATCTTACAGCCCATGCGAAGCTAACAGAATTACTACAGTTTAGAAGTGGTTCAGCATCAAGAATCCAATTGGAGAAGCTCAGAGTCAGGCCTGAAAGACAGCCTAAGAATTTTACATCAGAATCCAATTAATTTTGGGAAAGGCATTGAAACTCTTTATTATATATTAGGTTTTATATATTGTATAGAGAATCATAACATATTGTATTAGAGAATAGAATATAGATATCCATTATTCTTGAGAGAGAAGGGAGAGAGGTAGCTAGAGAGCGAGTTTGGGAGAAGGAGCGAAGGGATTCGTCCAGATTTCAAAGGAACTCTTCAAGTTGTATTCTCTGTATTCAAATTTTTAACTCATGATTTGGGTTTTAATATATATTTGTTTTCTTCATATATCATGAGTAGCTAATCCTTTAATCCAAGAGTTGGGTAGTATTCTTTGGCTTGTTGTGTTTATTTAGTTATATTGTGATTTTCTTGTGAATGTTAATCTATCATTGAGGGCTTAACACAATTGAGGGAGTCACAAACCTTTGATTGTATCTATACGAATTATAACGAATCGGGAGAGGAGTTGTAATTCTAGTACATGATATGATAGACACAATTTAAGTATTGGATCGGGAGATTAATATGCAAATTGTGAAACATGTAATCCTTGGTTTTAATAGTCTATAATTGTACTTTGTAGGACCATGGGAGTGGCTTTCAAGGGATAATTGTAGGAACTATAATTTACCTTGGGAGAGGATTTTATAGACATTAGAAGGATTGTTTTTAACAAAACAAGAGACACAAACTAGACATTCATGATAGCCATTGAAGAACTTTTATTCTTGGATTGTTTCTCTCATATATCTTATATAACTTTATTTGTTTATTAAGTTAAATTAGTGGATTGTTAAAACACCCATAAAATTATTCTCCACACTTCTGAACTGTAAAAAATTAAAAACTTGAAATTAGTGTTGATATCAGTCCTTCCCTGCGAACGATACTCTTAAAAATACACAATAACACTGGTGTGTGAGTGTATTATTTTATTTTTATTACACAAACCAGTCTACAATATACCTTATATGATTTCTTATAACTGCTTAAGCACAAACAAACACGGAATAGTAAACAATGTTGCACTATAAGTCCATAGATTATATATATTCAAGCAAATATGATGCACAGACTCAGTACTCCTATCAAATAGACAAGTAGAGATTGGAGTCAACAAGACATTTCTTATCCAGATTCAATGTATTCAGCTTAAGGATGCAATCAAGACAGCTTGCACATTCATTTGGTCACACATTTATACAGACTTAACATTTCAATAATCTTAGATCAACTAGGTAGATTTTGAATAGACTAAAGCTAAGAAGTATGATCATAGATAATTATAATTAATATGTAAATAGTTAAATTTAACCAAGTAACCAAGAGATTCAAGTGTTAGTATATTCAGGGTCCATTTCACACATATTTTATCACTTAAAGAGATAATCAGACCAGGTTCAATTTTTAATCTTGATTATACATTTTGTTCTTGACAGAGAGTGAAGGAAAAAGTTTATTTTATTTTTAAAGAAAAGTGCTAGTAGAGAGCTGTTAAGACAGAACTGATTTATCAATCCAAGACAGATCACTTTTAAAGTACTATTGAAAAATAATGTATATTAGCAGTGTCAAAAACTCAAGTAATATACTTTAATAATACACAGATCACAAGCACATATACATATAGTTCTACAAAGGTTAATCAGGTACTCAGAGCACAGATATATATAATTATTGTTTTGCAAAGCTCAATTAGATCACAAGTATAAACAGTTGTGTTAAAACTTAATCCAATTGGATTTATATCTAGGTAACTTCATCATTAGACATATAAGAATTCAAAAAATACACTGAGTTATCAAGGAACTTAAAGTCAAATCAACTAGGACACAGACTTTCTTGGACTTAAATGTATCAACAATCAATCTGTTATTAGTGAAGCTTATACCAAAACTCCATAATTGACCAAGCAAATAGACCTTATTTTACACAATCTCACAGAGATTTTGAAATAAACATTTTCACAGTTTTTAACTTTAACCAAGCATGTTCTTTAACAGATTATTGTACACGAATTTATCACTTTAAGCAACCGTTAAGATACAGTTTAGATTAATTAACAAAATTTCTTGACTAAACTTCATAGCTAACAAGTAATCTCCAAACCAACAGACAATCATAAATCCAACAATTAATCACAAATCCACCAGATAACACAAATCCAACAGATAATCACAAATCCAACAGATAATCCGAACTTTATACCTTTAATTCGATCAAACACTAAATAGAATCAAATCAAAGTTTCATCAAAATCATATCACAGAACATTCATCTCACAAAGATACGAATTAATCAGATAACGTTCAATTTAACTTCAGTCAAGTCCTTTAACCATACAAATCAATCAAATGAGACCGAAAGGATTACAAAATTCTCACCTGAGCCTAGAGTCTGGCCTGACTCATAGGATTTACCTGGTTGACTCGATCATGGACTGAGTCAACTTTTGATTCATTTTTATTTTCTTCGTCGCATGTAGCCTTCGAATCTTCTTTTCCGAGAAGATATTGCACTCACCAGTCTTCTCCTGTCATAAAACTTGAAAACACGTTAGGTTTCCATTGAATCGATGAATCAACAACAAAAATGAGTGTGTAGATGTATAAATCAGTCGATTTAATGTCTGATTTGATGATTCTCATTCGATTTATATAGAAATCGTTGATTTTTATCATCTAAATCGAATTGATTTACCAACCCAAACAATTGTTTTCATCATATCTTTTAGAGATATAATGATTATATATATGTAAGCATAGTATCTGTAAGAATTCATCGAAGATTTGAAGGGAAAAATGAAGAAATCAATCTAGGGTTCTTCGAAAGAGGCGGAGAGAAGAAGAGAGGCGAGAGAGAGTTTAGAGATAAGGGTTAAGAATTGAATTGAGAGCATGCACTGTACAAAACAGTGTTTCGGTTATATATTTTATGGAATAAACGAACAAGATTAATTAGGGTTAGAAATGGAAGGTTGAGATTAGAATGTGTTTTTAGAATTTGGGTTTTTGATTAAATGGCCTGGACTGTTTTGAAAATAAATAGATAAACCTTTTTTTTAAAAGGTATTTGGGTCGGATTTATTTGATTGGGCCGGATAAAACAATCCATAAAATATATTAGAAAAACAATTAATATAGCAGGATTATTATATATATATATCCTTATATAATTTTTCAAAAATTTATATATATATAAATATCACATAAATATATATATACTAAAGTAACATATATTTATAGATATATCTGTAGGAAAATATATGAGACTAAATATATATATATATATATATTTAAGATCAATATATATATATATATATATATATATATGAATAACTGAAAATAACAATTCGTCTATATAGGAAAGACTTCTAAATATTTATAAATCCCATGGAATAATAAATATTCACTCGATTAAGTTTATTTTCCCGGTTAATCTGGGCTATTTAAGTTATCTTAACCCGATCAATAAATTTCTTTATTGACAAATCTGAGTTTCAGATAAACTTAATAACTTGATCGGGAGAATATCCTTATCGTTGAGACTTCCTTATAATTCTTAATTGTTCTTTATATAAACCATTATTTCACAAATTCCAACATTCCTAAATCCAAGAGGAGTTTAGTGAATCTTTTGGAATTTAATGGTTTTCTGAATATGTCAGCGAGATTGATCTCAGTATCAATATGAGTCATTTTTATATCGCCTTTATTGATATGATCACGTAAAAAATGATGTCTCACATCTATATGTTTATATCTAGAATGTAATACGGGATTCTTTCTAAGATCAATAGCACTCGTATTATCACATAAGATTGAGATCACATCAAATTTTATATTATAGTCAGCTAGTGTTTGCTTCATCCACAGTATTTGAGCACAACACTATGCAGCTGCTATATACTCAGCCTCGGTTGTTGAGATGGATACAGAATTTTGTTTCTTTGAAAACCAAGAAACTAAACATCCACCGAGAAACTGACAAGTACCACTAGTACTTTTTCTGTCGACTAAATGCCCGACATAATCCGAATCAGAAAAAAATACTAAGTCAAATGGTATTCCTTTTGGATACCAAAGACCAACATCAGTGGTTCCTATAAGATATCTCAATATGCTTTTTACCGCTGATAAATGAGATTTTTTAGGTGCTACTTGAAACCTAACGCACTTACAAACACTATATTGAATATCGGGACGACTTGCAGTTATATAAAACTAGCTACCGATCATTCCTCGATATTTCTTTGTGTCTACGGGAATTCCTTTTGAATCTTCCGTTAATTTATCAGATGTAGACATAGGAGTAGAGATGGGTTTGGCATTATCCATTTCGAATTTTTTCAACATCTCTTTATAATACTTGGATTGAGAGATATGGATGCCTTCATCAGATTGCCTTATTTGCAATCTCAAAAAGAAGTTTAATTCTCCCATCAAACTCATCTCGAATTCTTTACTCATATTTTCAGAGAATTCTTTACATAGTGCATCATTTTTTGAGCCAAATATGATGTCATCTATGTATATTTGTACGAGCAATATATCATCTTTTTCTTTCCTCCTAAATAAGGTTTTATCGGCCGTTCCCATCTTAAATTTATTGTCTAGTAGGAACTTGCTCAACCTTTCATACCATGCTCTTGGGGCTTGTTTTAAGCCATATAGAGCTTTATGTAATTTATAGACATAGTCGGGATGCGCTGCATCTTCAAACCCGGGAGGTTGTTTCACATATACTTCCTCTTCCAAAATCCCGTTTAAGAATGCAGATTTCACATCCATTTGATAGGCTTTGAAATTTTTATAACAAGCATAAGCAATAGCATTCGAATTGATTCAATTCTTGCTACCGGTGCATATGTTTCATCAAAGTCTATGCCTTCCATTTGGGTATATCCTTGTGCAACTAATGTGGCGCCCTCCAAACCTGGGTCTGAAGTTTGGGGTCCATAACACATACACAATATATAAACCTGTATAAGAAATATTATTTACAATGACCCTGCTTCTTAAAACCACGGATCGCAATAGGTTAAAGTATGAAAACAAGCCACAATCTTAATCTTTATTACAACGTGCCAAATCCCAACTAAGTTAACTTACCACTGATAATAAAATTATTCTTACAGTCTGACTATCTCTTTACCATATGAAGCTTCTGCTAGCTCGATCCAACTCAATCAGAACCTTAGCCCACACTTTGGACTGAGGAACTTCACTATCATCCATATTCTTTTTCAACTATAAAATGTATAAAAGAATCGCAAGGGTGAGCTAACTATCTGAGCAAGTCTTAATAGGGATAACTGAGGTTAAGCAATAATCAAATGAAATGATTCAGAGGAATCTTGTTTCTTTTTAACTAATCATTAGAATTGGATATTCATTTAAGTTTTAAAAACCAAGGTTAGGCTGCTGATCAGTCACGCACTAACCCCGAGCGAAGCACACAACTCTGCTCTACGAACTGGATCTAAGGCACACATTGGCCTAATTCGACCACGAATTTGGTCTGACAACGAATCTGGTCCACATAAAGAAAACTATCCAATTCTAAAACAATTCAGTGTAATAAACAATTTAATTCAATAAGCAAGATGATAATCACCAGAGTTAAAGCATTGGTATAAAAGCGTAATGCAATTCTTGAGTATCACAAGGGTATATCAGGGTATGTATAAGAAACGGTTTCCAGTTTGTAGAGGATCAGGTATTAGACCAGTAATGATTTTTTCAAGATATAGTTCTTTGATGTTATAAAGAATGGTTGGAGTATAAAAGTTTATGTGTTTTCAAACAATTTCGTTCCAGTATTTGGTCTTTGGTAGTTATATATTTGGGGTGTAGTATCATATTTGTGTGGTTTGGTATCTGAAAATCAATTAAGGATGGTTTATAAAGAATAAAGCTAATGGCTCAAGATCAAGAAAATCAGGGTTCAAGGTTAAATAGTTTAAAACACTTGCAATATAAACCAGGAGTTATTTTGGAATAATAGCGACATGTTATGAAATAGTTCAAATATATTTGTGATATATCTTGAAGAAAAGTTCAGAAGTACTTGCCTTACAGGGCTTTACAACTATTACTGATCGACTTTGAGCCGATTCTGCCGCTCAGGATTTAACGTCCAACCACTAGATCATATTGGATTTGACTTTGATACTCAGGTTTTTCTGTTGAAACCTTACTAAGCTCGTCGACTGACTACTAGGTCATCTTTAGTCCATCGTCCACCTTCGGTTTCCCGACTAGAACCTACAGGGTCGAAATATTCTATGTTAGACACCTAGTTATGCTTGACATATCCTCGCTAACCACCTCCTCATATGATAGCATATTCCGACTCGTAATCTTTCATATTATAATAATACAAACAACAATTAGGGTTCATGTTCTCGAAATCTGTTCAGTGTTCGTTTTAAGAAAATACGTATACTCGTCATTTTACGAAATTAGGGTTACTGAGTTTTGGACAGAACATGCACCGCAATATACAATCAAGTTCGTATAAAGTATAAATATATATATTCACTCGACATCCCGATAATTATCAGATACGCTCCCGTATTTCCCTAGTTACTTTCACGAAATTCGGGCAGCATCTCCTTTGTTTATCGGACTACCCGTCGAATACAATCGACGACCATACACAACAACAACCACACTAATCCACAATCACAATTTCCACTAATATCATAATCAATCAATCAATTCAGTTATGCATCTCGATCCTTGATACAACCTTTACATTTTAATTAAATATTTTTATTCTGGAATTAAATTTGTTTATTTTATAAAGATAGGACTCATCGTCGAGGGCGGCAAAATTTTATTGGTACCCGATATATTACTGGTTTCCGAATAAATTTCCACCGATTCAAATTCTTTTCCGCACAACTATAATTCAATATCACGAATTTACTCAAATAAAACTCCTGCAGAAAATTTAAATCAATTTAGCATTCCATCCTACAATCTGCAAAAAGAAATAGAGCAGGAGAAAAGTGAAAGTCACGCAGCCAACACACGCGTAAACGCGCCACCAACACACACATGAAACGCACGCACACAGGCACACACCCACTTAAAACATACACACATCACGTATATACACGTATATGTGTATATATATACAGATAAATTCCATGACTGAACCAAGGCGCAAGCCGGAACAGAGCATCACCGGAAAAGAAAGGAAAATGGAAAGCAGCCGGAAAAAGGAACACCGGCAACTTACCGGAAAAGCGCAAGAGCACAAACAGCGACAAGGGAAATAGAGCAAGGAAGATAAAAATAAAAAAAGAGAGAAGTAATCGAAGTAAGAGAGAGAGACCACAGTCGATCAGAGATTGATAAGGGACAATCGAGAGAAAATATGGGGGTGAGGAAGAAATGGTGTGTATCTGTGATTTTCAGGAGAGGAAAAAAAATATGCTTTTGTTTTCTAAATTCACAGCTGCTACCACGTATCACAGGGTGAACAAAAAAATGAGACACGTGTCATGTCCTTCCCGAGAGCCCGGTTTTTAATTCGAAATTTGCAATACAATGAATTAAATTGCCCTTGAAATAAATTCAGAAAATTACGAGAATAGTCTTAAAATTTTCTAAAAATTCCGAAACAAATAAAATAAAGTTTTCATAATTTTAAAAATATTTTTGAAATGCAATCTCGTATCCGCATTTCATAATTAATGAACCAAGCTGCACTTAAGATAAATTCAGAAAATCGCGAAAATAGTCTTAAAATGTTACAAATATCCCGAAGTTTATAAAAACGTATATTTCGTAATTTTAAAATAATTTCTAAAACGCACTTTATACCCGCTTTTAACAACTAACTGAAACAACGCGCGGGTGAAATTAATCCCGAAAATTTCCAAAATAATTTTAAAATTCTCAGAATATTATAAACTTAGAAAAATATGAATTTTGTGATTTTTGAGAAACTCTGGAATTAAATACGGATTTTACGAGTAAAAGAAATCAGAAAATCATTTAAAGATAAATAATCAATAAAATATTAATTTCTCAATTTTATAAAATCCTAAAAATAATTATTGTAATTATAAAATCATAAAAACAATTTTAGAGACACTTCAAATATTTATACAAATAAATTTGTATTAAATCCACTTTAAAAGTGAAACAATTCAATACAATTCCTTAATTAATCACGCGAACAATCCTGTACATCATAAATCACACCTAGATAATAATCAAACAACACATAGCGGTCAAAACCAATACACATATTTTATATAATAATTTCTATAATAATCACATATTTAAATAATTCAAAAATACATGAGTCATTATATCCTTCACCCCTTAAAAAGATTCTGTCCTCAGAATCTGATCTAACTAAACAATTAAGGATATTTGTCAAGCATACTTGACCCTAATTTCCAAGTAGACTCTTCTACTCGAGGCTTTCAAATATAATCACCATAGATATACATTTATTTCCCAAGGACTCGCCTTTAACGATCAAGAATTTGAATCGATCACTATATGGAAAACAAACTTGGACAAGAGCCCATTGGCTCCTAATCAATCACTTAATTCAAATCAGATACTTATCGCTTTAACCTTAACAGGCCAAACACATTATACGTATACACTGTTGTGACGGTAACATCAACTCATGAACAACTTTATCTATATTTATCAATATCTCGAATGGTTCACTAATTTTAGGACTTGACCTATCCTTTCTACTTAGACTTATCCAATCTCTTTCAAGATGAAACTTGTACTAACACTACTGGTCCTATTTCTATACTCACATTGTCTCTCGATACAATTTCGCCTTCTTTCTTTGTCTACTCTGAGCTGCTTCAATCAATATCACTACACTCTTGGTGTGCTAAATTAACTTAGAATTTGACAACTTCCTTTCTCCCACTTTATCTCAATAAAAATGGGGACCTACACTTGCATTCACATGAAGCTTGGTAAAGTGGCATTCCAAAGCTGACATCGATGATAAATGATCGTTCCAGTGTTTCCTTAAAACTCAACCTCTTAACATACCTTACATTTCCTGAATCACTTCCGCACTTTGACTCTCCGTTTAAGAATGATAGACGGTGCTCGTTTTCAACTTGGTTTCCAAATATTTAAACATCTCTTACTCTTTTCCATCAGTTAAGGCTGAAAAGTAATCTCATTGATTCACGTATTATCACCTTTAAGTATTTGAACTTCAGATTTCACTCTTTCCAATTCATTTATTAACTCCTCGATGGTCTTAATTACATCCAATCCTTTCTGTCGGCATAGGGCATCTGTTACCATTTGGCTTTGTTTAGGTAGTTGTTAATGGATTATTTCAGAATCTTTAGTTAACCGTAGTCAAAATTTCATTCTTGAAAATTCAACGTATAGTTGCTTTCCTTCTAATCTTTGGAGAAAAATCCTTGGGCATTCCACGCAGACTTCCTTATTCTTTGAGTAGCTGAGGATGTTATCAATAAATACAGTTTGCTTATCTAAATATTCCTCATACACCATGATCCTTAATTCCTTATAGTCACCTGATACACTTGTTATTTCACATAATATCACCAGAGCTTGCAATGCTCTTAATTTACTTTAATTGTAATCTCCTATATGTTCTCAGGTCGGATCTTAAGTTAATCCACGAGATATAACGTACTTCTTGAATTAGGTCTCGTAAGTAATCAATTCTTTATAGGGTCGCACTTCTTCTTATTCGTAGTTTTATTAACTCCCGATAATCAGTACATACTCTTATACTTTCATTCCTTTTTCTCCCTTGACATCACTGGTACACTTCACGATTCGCTACTTGTAGAATCACTTCCTGGGTCTGCCTTATCTACTAGGCCTCTAATATTTCGCCTTAACCCTTTGACATTCCCACACTTCCTAATCCATCTTTAAATTTCCTTCTTATACCTGATTATCACTATTTTCCTTTAAATTTCCGTATATCTTGGCATTTCTTTAGTGAATTAAATACTTTATATTGTGAATTCCCTGTGGGATCTCATTTCTTAATCCTTCTACTTATAGCATCCAAGTGCTGGAAGAAAACCTGGGGGTATCGTGATCATTCTCCTGGGCGCATAAATTTCCTCTTACTAACTACTAACATCGTGATCCATAATCCTCCCTTGACATCTCCTTATCTTCTCTTAACAACTCTGACTAAAAGGTCATACTACCCATCCTTGTTTCCTTGGGATTATATATCTGATTTCCAACTCCGATTTCTGAAATTCTATGGGTAATTCTTTTCAGTGTAGTCCTTATGTTTATTTTTTCCTTTTTGTTTTTGTTTTTGTTTTTTTTTGCTTGCTACTACATTTGCTTTTCCTCGTGGATAAATACTTTAAACTCTTATGGTTCGTATAGATCTTACACCTTTCTACATACATATCATGTTTCCCAATCTTTCGAAATAAATATTATTACTTTTAGTCCCAGTTATGATTAGGATACTTCTGCTCATAAGGTTTCGGTTGTCTGGGTGCATATACAATAACTTTATTATGCTGCATTGACATACATCCTACTCCCTTATGAGAAGCATCACTATAAACAACCAAACCTCCTTGGTACTTTCGAAATGATAAAGCAGGTGTTGTAACCATTCTCTCCTTTAACTCCGTAAAACTTTCTTTACCCTTCTCCATTTCATGTAAACTTCTTGCTTTTCCTGGTTAGCTTCGTCGAAGGTATTGCAACATCCAAGAAATCTTGCACAAATTTTCAATAATAACCGGTCCATGGTAAAACTCCTTACTTTTATTGGTACTTTTTGGCCTTTCTTTATTCATAGTAACTTTGATTTTTACTGGATCTCCTTTGGTCTCCTCCTCACTGATTACTTATGCTTTCTACCATTAAAACTTTCACCTTGTAAGCTTTACATACAATTTCTTTCTTCTCCGACTCCCCAGTTGTCATTAAATGCGTCGCGTGGTCCTCCGTTGAATTTAAGTAACACAATTACAACTCATCCAGATATTCCTTAAAGATTCTGTCCATCGAGTTCAAATATTACTGGTATATTGGTTAATCTAAATGATAATACGAGAACGGTACTTAGTTCTTAAAATTATCTTTGATATGTCCATAGGTTTAATCTTCAAATGGGTAACACCCAAATCTTAAATCAATTTTATAAAATACTATACTTCTTCTATTTGACCAAACAAATCAGTAATTCAAGGTAATAGATACTTGCTCTTGATAGTAAACTTGTTGATCTTTCACAGATCGACACACAATCTCATACTTCCATCTTTCTTGTTAACAATTAATATCGGTGCACCTCATGGGATACACTAGGTCTAATCGCTTCTTCTTCTAGCATCCCTTGCCTCTGCTTTGCTAACTTCCTCATTTTAACTGGTGCCATTTTGTGTAAGGCCTTGGTCACTCGCTTCGTCTCAGGTGTTAAATCAATCGCGAGCTTCATTTCTCTATCTGGAGGAAATATTGATAACTCCTCTGGAAACATATCTTGAAACTTTTTAATTGCTATAAAATCTTTAAATTTTGTTTGCTCCTGGCTTTATTTATCTCATAATCACCATAATGCTCTTGTCTTGATCACCGTAATCATCATTAACAAATTCTTTACCCTCCTTCTTCCTTTACACCTCATCATATTCTCATTTGACGTCTCCAGGATTATCTTTTCATCACGACGGTTTGTAATATCCGGGATATATCGTGTAATTATTTTTGCTATTAAATAATTATTATCTGTGTTCAGTATCTATTCTGTGAATTAATTGTTAAGTGTTATCTGTGTTTGGATATTTAAAATTAATATTAATTGAGTATTTTAATTTTTATATGTCCAAAATAAAATATAGATAATTGTCATATCTTTCTAATTATTTTTATGTTGATTTATGGATTTATAAGGATCATATGAAATTTATAAAAAAAATTCCGAGTATTCAAAATCTATTTTATAAAAACGGGAACCAACCGACGTCATCTGATGTTACGTTTTTGGAACCCGAAACTCTTCCGAGAACTTCTTCCTAACCTAATTGTAATATTCCGAGCATATTCCATGTTTCGACTTTTTCGATCCGGCGTACGGTTTGTTCTGCGCAGGTCCCGGCGCAACATTTTCGATACAATATTCATTTCGGTAAATCAATAAAACCCGTATTTTCGATAAACGGGAGCTTTTTATTAAACTATCCCAATTATCACCTCGTAGTACGTGTAACCAGGCGCTGAGACCAAGACCGCAGTACAAATTGTACTGGTTTGGATAATTATCCCGAAAACTGATACCGTTTGGATCAGTTTTTATAAATAAACGTACCGTTTTATATCCGGAATGATCCAACGGGATACTAATTTTCCGTAATTATAAATAGGTTTATTTTCGGATATTTTCTATATTTTCTATATTTTCTATATTTTTATTTATTTTCGAATTAATTTTATTAAAAATATGAATTTTTGTTCGGATGATTGTTTTATGATTTGATGATTGCATGTTGTAGAGCTTGTTTTCCTGATGATTTTGATATATTATACGTCTGATATGGAGTTCAATAACATGTTCAAATTTGAGTTTGATTTTCGAATTTTAAAATTAGGGTTTATAACCCGTATGAATGTTCTTAATTGAAATTTGGGGGTTTCTTATTCTGAAATAGATAGATGTTGTGGTATAGTGGATTGTGTTCTCTGTGAAATTTGCAATCTAGTCGTATAAGTTTCATGAATCAACGAGGTCTGTAGAGAAGGGAGTTGTGTTTTGAATATTTTCGAAGTTCGCCGGAAACTGGCAAACTTCACGGGCAAATTCCGGCCAACTCAGGGATTGTTAGGTTGTTTTAATTGCATGATTGTATTCCTGGTAGTTTGTAGATGTGATCTGGAGCTTGTGGTAAGGTGAGGAGGCCGGAATCATGTTCTCCGGCAACACCTGCATTTTCCGGCGACGGGGTGTAAAAATTGCAGTTTGATACCTGAACTTTTGGGGACGATGCAGTTTGGTCCCTGAAGTTTCCAGACTTTGCAAATTTAGGATTCCTGTTTTAAAAATGTTTAAAAATCATATTTCCTATTTATTTTTATTATAAAAATTCGTTTTTAATTTCTGAAAATTCTAAAAATTATTATTTTAATTCCGAAAATTATTTTTAATTCAAAAATAAATCTGAATTAATTAGTTAATTAATTTCAGTTAATTTTTAATTGATTAATTGGTTAATTAATTCAAAAATTAATTGATTAATTGATTTAATTAATTATTAATTGATTTTAATTAATTATTTAATTAGATTTAATTATTTAAAAATGATTTAAAAATTCTGAAAAATAGTTTCGAGCTTTAAAATATTATTCTAAATTATTTCAAGGCTCGATAATTATTATAAAATTGTTTCGGAGCCAGAATTGGCCAACCGAACCCTGTTTGTTACCCCGAAATTGATCCAACGGCCCGTTTTAATTCTGAAAAATGTTTTAAAAATCATTTTAAATACCAGAAAGCCTATTTATGACCGAAAATGTCTTTATAAAGGATATGTCATTGATTATGTGACGTATTATGTGTTATATGTGATATGTTGGTTGACTGTTGGTTTACATAATCGATGTTTACTGGTTTATTGCGTAACTTTTAATCCGTTAATCGGATTTGGGCGAAACGAAGGATAGATAGAAGTATGTGTTGAATAGAATTCTATGAGTTGAATATTGATAGATGCTTATGATATGTGAGCAGAAGAGGCAAAACGTAGGAAAGGGAAACAGGTAGTTGAGGAGTAAGACGGTTGAGATTGGAAGCGAGTGCAGTGTAGTAAGCTAATACCAGGCAAGTGTTCTGAACTTTCTCGAGATATTGTCGTGATTGATATTCCTGTTTTATATTGCAAGTGCTTTGAAGCACTGAACCTTAAACCTTGATTCCAGTTATTGATCTGGAGCCGTAACCTGATTCTTTCTAGACCATTGATTGTTGTATACCCAAACACGAACCACAAGTATACAATATTACTCCACAAATACATACAAACTAAATATTAAACATTGAACCAGATTGCTTAGACACTCAAATCTTTGTATTTTATGCCTTGAAAGACCAAATCCTTGAAACCCTGAAATATTAATTCATTGTTATCCGATTCTTTCATTACCTAGCATCCAAAATTTGAAAATACTCTATTGATCCTTATGCAGATTAAAACCATTTCATTATGGAACATCAAATATTGTTAATGATTCTGGTTATTGTTTATTATTGTTTATTCTATTATTATGTTAGAATTGGATTGTTTTTATAAAATTGTGGACCAGATTCGTGGTCAGACCATATGAAGGTCAAGTTAGGCCAATGTGTGCCTTGGATCCAGTAGTTAGAGCAGTGCTGTGTGCTTTGCTCGGGGTTAGTGCGTGACTGATCAGCAGCCTAACCATGGTTTTTAATATGAAAGTATAATATCCAATTCTAAATCATAATCCGTTATTCACTTGATATCATAACCATGTTCACCTGATGATCATTATTCTCAGTTTTGTCATTGTGACTTGCTGAGCTAGTTAGCTCATTTGTGCGATATTGTTTCTGTTCTTTTCCAGTTAAAAAGGAATCGGTTGGTACCGAGGATCCCTAGTCCAGCGCGAGAGCTAGGGGTTCAGGTTGATTGAGCTGAGCTTGTAGGCTTCTTTTGGAATAATTTAAGTCTGTAAAAGTTTGTAATAATGTTTAATACTCAGTTTTGAGTTTGGAATAGTTGGGATTTAAACGTTTGTAATATAATAGTGTGTTTGGCTTGTGTGCATACTTTAACCTGTTGCGGTCCGTGGTGATTGGTAAGTAGGGTCACTGCATATTATCATTATCTTTATTATTGTTATTAGCAGGTTATAAATAAGGTGTGTGGATCCCAAACTTCTGACCCGGGTTTTGAGGGCGCCACAGGTTTGGTATCAGAGCTACAGGTTATAAGTCACTGACACAAGCCTAGGTTGACGGGAATGGGTAGAGGGTTAGGATTAGAAGCAAGGAATAGGATGATAAGATGTTGAGAACTTGGGTGCTTTGGTAGAACAGGTATTAGTGTAATTCGCGTTGTGGTTCGAGATTCTTATATTGCGATATGATTTCAGATAGTAGCGATGGCCGACTTCTTTATTCCCGTATCAGCTGATCACTCAGAGCCTTCGGTTGGAGTGCCGTCTTCGGATCCACGTCCTGTTGTTCCACCTGTGTTGGCTATACTACCTCCACCTATGTTGCAGCCCATACCACTGCAGGCTATTCCACCTCCAGGCATGAGGCCACCTGTCAGAGGACCCCCACCAGCTGATTCAGATTCCACTGGGCATTCAGTTGTGAGTGCCCCATTCCAGTCTACATTGCCCCCAGTTCCTTACTACCGGTATGAGGCTCTTCTATTGGAGCGTGATCCTTGTTGGCCCAGATCAGAGAGCTACAGCATATCATTAGGACTACTGATGTTGATCGTGGTGTGAGGGAGCTTCGAGAGGAGATTCATGTGACACGGAGGGTTCTTGAGGCTAGGCTATATGGAGCTACACTACTTGGCAGATGCCCTGATGCACTGATGGGCTGGGCTACTGAGGTGATGGAGGACTTTGAGAGGCTGGCAGGACCAGAGTTTCCTTGGAGTTGAGTCAGGGATTCAGAAATGGAGATGCTGAGCAGTATTGTGATGGTTATGTAGTATGTACAGTAGTGTGTAGTGTGTATCAGTAGACTTTTGAGTTGTATTTATAGACTAGCTATGCTGACTAGTGAGTAGGTTGTTGTACCCTTTTGCTTTTACTTCCGAAGCGTCTTTACGCTTGTGCTACCTAAAACTTTTGATCTATATATATCAATACCTTTTTCCTTTCCAGCACTGTCATTTACTTTATTACACCTGTTTTACTTTACCTTATTGCACCAGTTATACCCCTGTGATACCATGTACCCTGATTTTCATAACTGTTTATATTCTGTAAAGAAGCATGCAATTTACTTAGTTATAACTATTTTCAAAAAGAAGATATTTTTGTTTTATAAAACTTTTCTTTTCTACAAAGAATTTGGTTTAAAAGCTAAATAAGTTGTTTGATTCTTTACAGAGAAATGCCTCCTAGAAGAAATACCCGCACCAACACCCAGAATGAAGAAATCTACAACAATAACAACCAAGATGATATAAATCCAAATGTGAACCCAGGACCCATGGACCCAGCAATAGCCCAGATTCTTCAAATCTTGGCCCAACAAACAGTTCACCTGGCACAACAACAGCAAAGACAGACCAACCCCCAGGTAACTTTCAAAACTTTTCAGGCAGTAAACCCACCAGAATTCAAGGGGTCCCTAGAGCCGATTGAAGCAAATGTTTGGTTAAAGGAAATAGAGAAGGCATTTGCCTTAGTAAAAGTAAAGGAAGAACAGAAGGTTGAGTTTGCAAGTTACTATCTGAAGAATGAGGCCACCTATTGGTGGGAGATGGTGAAGACATTGGAAGGTACATATGTTATTACTTGGGAGAGGTTTAAGGAATTGTTTTTAGAAAAGTATTTTCCTCAGTTTGTCCAAGATCAAATGGAGCTGAAGTTTTTAGAATTAAAGTAAGGGAACATGTCGGTAACAAATTATGAAGGTAAGTTTGAGGAATTGTCAAGGTATGTGTCGTCATATGTGGATACTGACAGGAAGAAGGCTAAAAGATTCCAGCAAGGTTTGAAACCATGGATCAGAGGGAAGGTAGCCATTTTTGAATTGGATACCTATGCGGGAGTGGTACAGAAGGCTATGATTGCAGAGACAGAGAGTGAGATGTTTCAGAAGGAAAAGGAAAGCAAGAAAAGGAAATTTGAAGGGAATGAGGGCCAGTCACAACCAGGGAAGTTTCCAAATTTTAAGAAGGGAAAGTTTCAGCCAGGGAGGAATTTTAATTTCAGGAGACAAAATGCAAGCGACGGAGGCCAGGGCAACCGTCCAGTTAATGCGAATCAGCCGATTCAGTTGAGACTAACATTTCCGGATTGTCAAGTATGTGGGAAGAAGCATGGGGGAGTTTGTAATAAGTTGAATGTAGTTTGTTTCAAGTGCAACCAGAAAGGGCACTATTCAAGGGAGTGCCAAAATTATCCAGCAAGAGAACCAATAAATAAGGATCAGCTTATCCAGAATCCAGCAGTGAAGGTTCCAGCCATTGGATTTACGTGCTTTAAATGTGGGAAACCAGGACATATAGCCAGGGATTGCAAGACACCAGCCCCAGTCAGTAATGCATTGAGGATTATGGGATCTACCCCAACAGTGAATGAGACTCCAAGGGCTAGAGTTTTTGATATGTCTGTGAAGGATGCTATCCAGGATACGGATGTCGTGGCAGGTACGCTTAATGTGAATTCTTTATGTGCCAAAGTGTTAATAGATTCGGGAGCAACCCGATCGTTTTTTCACAAGATTTTGTTAGCAAGTTAAATTATCCAGTTGAGTGTTTAAATGAAATAATGACTGTGGAATTAGCAAATCAAGAACATGTATCTGTTAATCAAGTTTGTGGGAATTGTGAGATTGAGATTTCTGGTAGTAAGTTTTGCATAGATTTAATACCATTTAAGTTAGGGGAGTTTGACGTTATATTAGGAATGGATTGGTTATCTAAGCACGATGCCCAGATAGATTGTCGAAATAAGAAGGTAATGATGAAAATGCCAGATGAAAGAATAGTAACGTTCAAGGGCCAGAAGCAAGTAAAGAAGTTCTTAACAATGATTCAAGCCAAGAAGTTATTACGGCAAGGATGCGAGCATTTCGTAGCATATGTGATCGACAGAAATTAGGAGCCAGCAAAACTTGAAGATATTCCAGTAGTGAATAAATTTCCAGATGTGTTTCCCGATGAGTTACCCGGACTTCCTCCAGATAGAGAAATTGAATTTGCGATCGACTTAGCACCTGGAACAGAACCAGTATCCAAGGCCCCGTACAGAATGGCGCCTGTTGAGATGAAAGAGCTAGCGAACCAATTGCAGGAGTTGTTAGAGAAAGGAGTAATCAGACCCAGCGTATCCCCGTGGGGAGCCCCAGTATTATTTGTCAATAAGAAAGATGGAAGCATGAGACTGTGCATCGACTATAGAGAACTCAATAAGCTTACAATCAAGAACAAGTATCCGTCACCTAGAATTGACGATTTGTTTGACTAATTGAAGGGATCCACGTACTTCTCCAAAATTGATTTAAGATGAGGATATCATCAATTGAAGATCAACCAGAAGATATACCAAAGACAGCTTTCAGAACAAGGTATGGACATTACGAATTTCTAGTAATGTCTTTTGGATTGACCAATGCCCCGACAGCGTTTATGGATTTAATGAATAGAATTTTTAAGGAATATTTGGACAAGTTCGTTATTTTGTTTATAGATGATATTTTAATTTATTCAAAAAGGAAGAGGATCATGCGGAACATGTGAGAACGGCTTTGGAGATTTTAAGGAAAAAGAAGTTATATGCTAAATTCTCGAAGTGTGAGTTTTGGTTACAAGAGGTTCAGTTCTTAGGACACATAGTTAGTAACGAAGGGATCAAAGTGGACCCGGCAAAGATCGAAGCAATTACGAATTGGGAGAGACCAAGAACACCCACTGAGGTAAGAAGTTTCTTGGGATTGGCGGGATATTATCGTCGATTCGTCCAGAATTTCTCAAGGATTGTAACACCACTGAAAAAGCTTACACGAAAGAATGAAAAGTTTATATGGAACGACAAGTGCGAAGGAAGTTTTCAGGAATTGAAGCAAAGATTAATCACGACACCTGTTTTGTCACTTCCAGACGATCAAGGGAATTTCGTAATTTATAACGATGCTTCTCACAAAGGATTAGGATGTGTTCTAATGCAGCATGATAAGGTGATTGCGTATGCGTCAAGGCAATTGAAACCACACGAACAAAAGTATCCTACTCATGATTTGGAGATAGCAGCCATAGTTTTCGCTTTGAAGATTTGGAGACATTATCTGTATGGAGAAAAGTGCGAGATTTTCACGGATCATAAAAGCTTAAAGTACATATTCACACAGAAGGAACTTAATATGAGGCAAAGGAGATGGTTAGAATTGATCAAGGATTACGACTGCTCAATTAATTATCATCCCGGTAAAGTGAACGTTGTAGCAGACGCGTTAAGTCGGAAGGAAAGATTAAGTTAGTTATCAGTACCTGAAGAGATATATAAGGAATTTCAGAAATTGGAATTGGAGATTAGAATTTGCAAGCCTGAGGAAGCGAAAGTGTACAGTATGACTTTCCAACCGGAGTTATTGGAGAAAATAAAGAAATGTCAGGAAGATGTAATGGATCAAGATCTAAATTGTTTGGTAGGTGAAGAATTATGTACGCAAAAGGATGATCAAGGTATTCTGAGGTTTTCATCTAGAATTTAGATTCCACCAGTGACGGGGTTAAAGAATGAAATTTCACAAGAGGCACATAATTCAAGATATTCCATCTATCCAGGAAGTACCAAGATGTACAACGATTTAAAAGAGAATTATTGGTGGCCAGATTGAAAGGAATATGTCCTAAGTCCAATCATGTATGAGGATTTAGGAATAACTTTTATGTAATCTGTTTTGATTTCATTGATATTAATAAAAGACTTGTTTTGTTACGGGCTTTATCTATTTAAGTGTTTAAATAAGATATACCATAGTTTAGAGTAAAGCTTTTTATGGATTATGATGAGATCATAATAGTGAGACCTAAAAAGATGATAACTCTAAACTTAAATAGTTCCTAGTCATAGGATTACTAACTGGTAATTAATAATCCGCAAAGATCGGTACATACTATGTTTGCTTCATTATGAAGGATGTCTGTTCTCATAGACATTTGTGTGGTGACACTATAGCTAGTATGTAGGTGCTTATTATAGAATAAGTTCACTGAACATGACTCGCACAGCTGAACAACTGATGGAGTTCACTCACGTGTCAGCAGTTGTTCACCTAGTGATAGTTGTACAAGTATCCTTAGACTTGAGGTCATCATAATCATCTTGTGTACACTGAACTATGCTTTGGTTTAGTTCTTAGTCTCCAGGGACAATTATTAGGGCTCTTCTGGGTATAGGAATTTGTACACGAAGATAGTGTATGATCAATAAAGGATCTACCCCTTCCAGTGAAGGAAGCGAATGTTCAAGGCTGATCCACTTATGCTAGTTCAGGAATCTCTGGCCAGAGTAAATGAAATTAGAAAGGAGTTTCTAATTTGCATAGAACTACGCATAGTAAATGGTAAGCAAAGTGATTGAATTAGATAGGCTTGACACGAGATCCATGCCTTGTATTTAATCGGGACATTGTAGGGTAGAAGGAGTTTATTGTACGGTAACTATTCACTGACAGGTTCTTGGTATTCTAAGCAGTGAATTCATATTATCCGGATAGTCGCGATATGTTGAGAAGCATCACTCACGATGTAGAATAAATGTGATTAATTAATTAATCATATTTAATAAATTAGAAAATTTATATAAATAATGATAAAATAGTTTTATTATTATTTATTTCTACTACCGGCTTAATATTGAACCTACAAGGTCACACCATAAAAAGAGAATGATTTAATGGTGGAGGAATTAATTAATAATGGCTAATAATTATTTATTTATGAAATAAATAATTAATTGGAAAATTTAATAATTGATTAAATGAGATTTAATTGATTATAAATTAATTAAGAAAAGTTCTTAATATTATTAATTAAGGATTTAATTTTTGGAAATTAAATCAAGAGAGAGAATTATTTCTAAAGTGTTTAGAAAAAGGATTAATAATTAAAAGGTGTTTTAATTATTAATGAGAATAATAAATGGGATAATAATAATATTATTTATGGGAAAATTTCAGCTGAAAATTTTGCCTATAAATACACTATTATAGACCCTATTTTATTTCAACCCACATCAAACCCAAAAACCCAAAAAGTTTGGAAAACCCAATTCTCTCCACCTCCTTCCTCCTCCTTAACATCGTTTTCTTGGTGGATACCGGTGGAATGCTTCACACTTGAGGAGCAACTGCTAAGGATCTCTGATCGTTGTCTCCGAATTATTTTTAAAGGTTAGATTCGATCCCTCGAATTTTTATTCATGATCTGTATGCTTTTATTTGGATTTTATATGTGTAAAAGTGTTTTGCCATGCCCCCTCTGTGTTTAAAATCCAACAATGGTATCAGAGCATAGGTTGTATGCATATAGATCTGTGGTAAAAATTTCAGAATTTTATGTGCTTGTATGAATTAATTATGATTTTTACAAGTTATATTTTGGATTAATTTTGTCTGATGAGAAATCGTTTCTCAGAATAATTTTGAATGTTGATCTGGGTTCTACAAGTGTTAATTTTGAATGTTGATCTGGGTTCTACAAGTGTTGTAGATCGTCTGGGTATTTTTTTCATAATTTTATGATGTATAGATTTTTTATTATGAATTTTTGAAGTTCTTACAATTAAATTCGTAATTAAATAAATCATATATATATATTATTTGTAAGTATATATATATGTACATCTGTAAGTCATCTGTGTGTTATCTGCTGTTGATGCTGCACGGAGAAGGACAGAGAATGTCAGGCGGCTCGTTTTCCGAGAAGAAAAAGCGGCGGCTACTGAAAGAAAAAAAAAATAGGGGTGTAACGCATTCCGGGAATGCGTTACACATATGTGGCGCATTCACGGAATGCGTTACACCCTTTAATGGCTTAAAAGGGGTGTAACGCATCACCGGAATGCGTTACAGGGCTTGTAACGCGTTCCTGTAATGCGTTACAGCCCGTCTGTTGATTTTAAAATTGATTTTCTGGGAGTTTCGTAACTCCGTTTTGGGCGTGCAATATACCGTTTGATTCATTTTTCCGAGACGGATCTAATGGAGTGATCAATTTTAGTTTATCTAAAAGTTTTGAACTATTTATATTCCATGAAGTGTTTTAAAGCTGTTTTTGATCGTTTGAATTGATTTTAAATGCTTCTTGTGATACATAGAGATGTATAATGCTTAGACTAATGTGCTAGATGATGTAACATGCCTACCTTGATGTTTATTCATGTTGATATATGTGATATATGCTTAGTTTATCATGCGATAATAGATATAGGTGAACTTAAATCAACATAAGGCGTTTGTTAGACAACCTAGTATAGTGAAATTGTTTCATAACCTTAATAATAATATTATGAATACAATCATGAGATTCTTGTGTTTATGAAACACGTAATTGAATATGAATTTTCGATATGAGAGAAAGGATGATTCTGTCAATAACAGATTTCTATCTGTAAGAAAGGGTTATTAAGTAACGCCTCTTGACAATGCTCCACCCGATCTGGGAATCATCTGATTATTGATTATTGATTTGAAATATTTAATTTAAAAGGAAGAATCTCTTTATAATATGATTATGATTGTAACGTAATATAATCCCTCTAAAATTAAATAATATCAAGTAGTAATTGGCCAATGACATAACGGGCTTGTGTCGGTCATAGCCTTCCAACATGATAGAAAAGTAGTTCTTATTTTTGAATCATTGTCGGTTCGTGCTACATCCGAGGGCTTTGATTTCGAAATAAGAAATACTTGTCTATTACATAGAGATGTGTACATTGAATAAGAATCTAAAGGTCGATACGTGCTACAGCCGTGGGCCTTTGGGGTGATTCAACTGTACGGAATGTTGGGTTAGACTTGACTTAGAATATTGAGTTTGTCATGCTACAGCCGAGACTCAATTATTCAAGAGGCTAAAGTTTGATTAGGGAATAACATGAGATATAATTGACAAGAGTTGTCTGCCTATTGAACATTGCATGGCGGTTCGTGCTACAGCCGGGGTTGTGTAATAGAATGTAGGATCCCTATTCCCACTAGCATTATGAATGCTTAATTTTTCACGTAGGGGGTTGAATAAATTAGGAAAACTAGTGGGAGCCACTTATGAATAAAGACCCGATTCATATAGTGTTTTAAAATGAAATCGAATATTTGCTAAGTGTTGTTATGTGTTTATCATTTACAGATTTACAATATACATTATATCTTCTGCACTATCACTCAGGAGCATACTAGATGCTCATAAATTGACTGGTCCTAATTATGCTGACTGGCTTCGAAACTTGAGAATTGTTCTTAGGATTGAGAAGCTGGAATACGTGATTGACTCACCTAAGCCTACTGAACCTGCTAGTGATGCACATAATGATGAACATGTTGTGTATCGTAAGTGGATAGATGATGCAAATGTTGCTCAATGCATCATGCTAGCTTCTATGAACATTGAGCTACAGAAGCAACATGAGCATATGGATGCTCACACTATCCTCATGCATCTATAAGAATTGTATGATGTGGCAGGGAGGACAGCTCGATATGAGATATCGAAGGAGCTGTTCGGGTGTAGGATGTCTGAGGGATCATCTGTGAATGACCATGTACTTAAGATGATCAATTTGATTGAACGTCTTGGACAACTTGGTTTTTACATGGATGGGGAGCTGAGCCAAGACTTGGTCTTGCAATCGCTTCCGAGTTCGTTCTCGCAGTTTGTTGTGAACTTTCACATGAATAAGTTGGATGTCAGCCTGCCTGAACTCCACAACATGTTGAAGACTGCGGAATCGAATTTTCCCCCTAAGAAGAGTTCTGTTCTTCTAATTGGTGAAGGTTCCAATCCTAAGAAAAGGAAGAGGAACTCTTCCAAGAAGAAGAAAGTAGGTGAGAAAACGCCGGTTCCACCAAAAGCTGAAGACCCCAAGAGCAAAGTTGTTTGCTTTCACTGTAATAAGGTGGGGCACTGGAAGAGGAACTGCAAGGTTTACCTTGCAGAATTGAAGAAGAAGGGTAGTGAGACTACCGCTTCTGATTCAGGTATGTTCATGATAGAAGTGAATATGTCATTTCTACTTGGGTATTAGATACCGCCTGTGGTTCTCATATCTGCAATTTGTTGCAGGGACCAAGGAGAAGTAGGAATCTTGAGAAAGAGGAGGTGATTATACTGATGGAAATGGAGCAAGAGTTGCTGCTGAAGATGTAGAATCATTTCATTTACATATGCCTACGGGCAAGACTATTGTTTGAAATAATTGTTATTTTGTTCCCTCGATTGTGAGGAATATTATTCCCATGTTAGACTTGGCTGGATTTTCATTTATTATTGGGAATAATGAATGTTCTATTCTTAGAGATAATATTCTTTATGGATGTGGTACTTTAAATAATGGTCTGTATATATGTGACATAATTTACTTCAGACTGAACAAACTAATAAAAGAAAAGGGATGATGAAAATCTCACTTTATAGTGGCACTGCAGTCTCCATTTAGTGGACATGGAGAGAGGGCTGCAGATTTGCTAGGAATGGTACACACAGATGTATGTGGACCAATGTCTAAGCAAGCCATGGGTGGATTTTCATACTTCATTACTTTCATAGATGATAGATCTAGATTCGGATATGTGTTTGATGAAACACAAATCTGAAGCCTTCGAAAAGTTCAAAGAGTATAAGTATGAAGTGGAGAAACAAACCAAACATAGTATTATAATTCTTCGATTAGATCGAGGTGGTGAATACTTGAATGGAGAGTTTCTGGATTATCTCAAAGTAAATGGTATAGTCTCCCAGTGGACTCCTCCAGATTAGTATCTGAAAGGAGAAATTGAACTTTATTAGACATAGTTCGGTCCATGATGAGCTATGCGAATCTTCCAGTATTCCTATGGGATTATGCATTGGAAACCTCAGCATATTTACTGAATAAGGTGCTTTCCAAATCTGTTCCTCAAACTCCGTATGAGATATGGAAATAAAGGAAATCGAGTCTTAAACACGTTAAGATTTGGGGATGTCCAACTTATGTCAAGTAAGTTGACCTAGATAAGCTGGAATATCGATCCGTAAAATGTAGTTTTGTGGGATATCCTAAAGAGACTTTAGGGTATTACTTTTACACCGATCATCGGGTGTTTGTATCCAGACATGCTACCTTCTTGGAAAAGAGTTTATCCTTGAAGGAAACAGTGAGAGCAAAATTGAACTTGATGAAGTTCAAGAACCACAAACTACTACGGATCAAGTGGAAATACCTGTTCTGACTGAACAACCTTTTGTGGAACAGCCCATTCATAGATCAGGGAGAGTGTCTCGCCAACCTGAGAGGTATTATGGCCTTGTCATTGAGAATGACAATGAGTTGTCGATCATTGATGATGACGATCCTGTGACCTATAATGAGGCTATAAGTAGTGTTGACTCAGAGAAATGGCATAGTGCCATGAAATCCGGAAAGAAATCTATGTATACGGGATACAAAACAATGATTAGAGCAGATGGCCAGGTGGAGACCTATAAGGCCAGGCTTGTGGCAAAAGGATTCAAACAAAGGCAATGGATTGACTTTGATGAAACTTTTTACCTGTAGCCCTGTTAAAATCAGTTCGGATTTTGCTTGCGAATGCTGCTTACTACGACTATGAAATCTGGCAGATGGCCAGATGGTTTTCTTTCCAAGGGAAATGAAAACCTAGTATGTAAGCTGCTGCGAACCATATGTGGTTTAAAGCAAGCTTCTCGAAAGATGGAACATTCGTTTTGATGAGACAATCAAAGAGTTTGATTTTATCAAAAACGTAGATGAACCATGTGTCTACAAAAGGGTTAGTGGGAGCGCGGTAACATTTCTTGTATTGTATTGAATTAGAGTTGACACACATAACAACATAGCAGACCCACTCACAAAGCTACTTTATAAAAGTCACTTTGATCGTCATAAAGACAAGATGGGTATTAGATACCAGAGTGATTGGCTTTAGTACAAGTGGGAGATTGAAAGGAATATGTCCTAAGTCCAATCATGTATGAGGATTTAGGAATAACTTTTATGTAATCTGTTTTGATTTCATTGATATTAATAAAAAACTTGTTTTGTTACGGGCTTTATCTATTTAAGTGTTTAAATAAGATATACCATAGTTTAGAGTAAAGCTTTTTATGGATTATGATGAGATCATAATAGTGAGACCTAAAAAGATGATAACTCTAAACTTAAATAGTTCCTAGTCATAGGATTACTAACTGGTAATTAATAATCCGCAAAGATCGGTACATACTATGCTTGCTTCATTATGAAGGATGTCTGTTCTCATAGACATTTGTGTGGTGACACTATAGCTAGTATGTAGGTGCTTATTATAGAATAAGTTCACTGAACATAACTCACACAGCTGAACAACTGATGGAGTTCACTCACGTGTCAGCAGTTGTTCACCTAGTGATAGTTGTACAAGTATCCTTAGACTTGAGGTCATCATAATCATCTTGTGTACACTGAACTATGCTTTGGTTTAGTTCTTAGTCTCCAGGGACAATTATTAGGGCTCTTCTGGGTATAGGAATTTGTACACGAAGATAGTGTATGATCAATAAAGGATCTACCCCTTCCAGTGAAGGAAGCGAATGTTCAAGGCTGATCCACTTATGCTAGTTCAGGAATCTCTGGCCAGAGTAAATGAAATTAGAAAGGAGTTTCTAATTTACATAGAACTACGCATAGTAAATGGTAAGCAAAGTGATTGAATTAGATAGGCTTGACACGAGATCCATGCCTTGTATTTAATCGGGACATTGTAGGGTAGAAGGAGTTTATTGTACGGTAACTATTCACTGACAGGTTCTTGGTATTCTAAGCAGTGAATTCATATTATCCGGATAGTCGCGATATATTGAGAAGCATCACTCATGATATAGAATAAATGTGATTAATTAATTAATCATATTTAATAAATTAGAGAATTTATATAAATAATGATAAAATAGTTTTATTATTATTTATTTCTACTACCGGCTTAATATTGAACCTACAGGGTCACACCATAAAAAGAGAATGATTTAATGGTGGAGGAATTAATTAATAATGGCTAATAATTATTTATTTATGAAATAAATAATTAATTGGAAAATTTAATAATTGATTAAATGAGATTTAATTGATTATAAATTAATTAAGAAAAGTTCTTAATATTATTAATTAAGGATTTAATTTTTGGAAATTAAATCAAGAGAGAGAATTATTTCTAAAGTGTTTAGAAAAAGGATTAATAATTAAAAGGTGTTTTAATTATTAATGAGAATAAGAAATGGGATAATAATAATATTATTTATGGGAAAATTTCAGCTGAAAATTTTGCCTATAAATACACTATTATAGACCCTATTTTATTTCAACCCACATCAAACCCGAAAACCCAAAAAGTTTGGAAAACCCAATTCTCTCCACCTCCTTCCTCCTCCTTAACATCGTTTTCTTGGTGGATACCGGTGGAGTGCTTCACACTTGAGGAGCAACTGCTAAGGATCTCTGATCGTTGTCTCCGATTTATTTTTAAAGGTTAGATTCGATCCCTCGAATTTTTATTCATGATCTGTATGCTTTTATTTGGATTTTATATGTGTAAAAGTGTTTTGTCATGCCCCCGCTGCGTTTAAAATCCAACACAGATATGAAGAGGGAAATTGCGGAATGGGTTAGCAAATGTTATACCTGTCAAAGAGTTAAAGCAGAGCATCAGAGACCAAGTGGATTGTTACAGCCATTGGAGATTCCAGAGTGGAAGTGGGAACATATTACCATGGATTTCATAGTTGGATTACCAAGGACAAGGGCTAATCATGATGCTATTTGGGTTATAGCGGATAGACTTACCAAGTCGGCTCATTTTCTACCTATAAATGAAAGATTTTCGCTCGACAAGTTAGTCCATATGTACCTAAAGGAAATCGTAGTTCGTCATGGAGTTCCAGTGTCTATTGTATCTGATCGAGATCCAAGGTTTAATTCAAGATTTTGGAAGAGTTTTCAAGAATGTTTGGGAACAAGAATGAATATGAGTACGGCCTATCACCCCCAGACGGATGGCCAAAGTGAAAGAACGATCCAGACAATCGAGGATATGTTGCGTGTTTGTGCTATTGATTTTAAAGGAAGTTGGGACGAACATTTACCTCTGGTAGAGTTTGCTTATAATAACAGTTATCATGCCAGTATTGGGATGCCACCCTTTGAAGCCCTCTATGGACGTAAATGCAGATCTCCAGTGCATTGGGATGAAGTAGGAGAACGTAAAATACTGGGGCCTGAATTGGTGCAGCAGACAAAGGAAGTTGTTGAAGTGATCCAGAAAAGATTGATAGCAGCACAAGACCGTCAAAGGAAATATGCAGACCAGTCCAGAAAAGATTGATAGCAGCACATGATTAGGTGGCGTCCCACCCGACTCTTCGTCATCCTGACAAAGCGTCTCACCATAACAATGTTTATCCCAATCAGAGAGTAAAACTTGAGGGGAACAATTTCAATTTGAAAGGAATGAAATATCCTCCTTTTTGATATCATTATAAGGAGTTTATTAAGAAAAGGAGTTCATATATTTTTAGGAATTAAAAAGGAATATACACTGCAATATTGAAGACAAGAACGACACCATTGGTCACCATCCACATTTCACTTGTATTCATCTTTCGAGCTTGTTCGATCATATTCCCATTGTTCCATATAATAATTTTAGAAAGTACGTTGAAATGCTTTCACAAATTGAGCATTATGGTAAATTCTTACTTATCGCGTCTTGCGTCTTTAACATCGCACCTACACGTATAATACTTTAACAATTCAATCATAATAGTGTCCCTACCAGATAACCTTGAGTTTTCTCTTTTCAATTTAAAATAACCCCGAATCATTCAACATAACGATCCTTTTGTTAATAATATTCTTCTTTTGGAAAGGTCTGGAAATCTTCCCAATCATCTTCAGTCATGCCCAGGCTTCTGCTAAATTAATGAATTCTTTGAACTCTGATAGTCCTAGTAATTGGATAAATAATTACTCCGTACGCTGATTCTGTTGTTAATCTTATCAAACAATATTTGTACCTTTCTGTTAGGAATAATCAACTTCTTCATAATTGTGGATCACTTTATTCTCTAAATTAATAATACCAAGTCTAAAATAAATATCCTTCCAGCTAATCCGGGTCCTTTTAACAAACAAGAAACTCAAGTAGTAACTTGACAACCAGTGTTTAAAACTAATTTTATTCAAAAAGGATTTTAGAAATTTTGTAAGGAAAAATCTTTTTCGAAAACTTGTTTAAAAATTTTGGAAAATCACAAATCTGGCTGTCCTTACTATATGAGTTGGTTGTTGTCTTTCTTTCTTATAACAAGGTACCGAGTTAAAGAAATGATCACATAAAGGTCCGTTCACTTCAATCTACCTTTTCTCCTTCATCGTGTCCATTTATCTACCTTAATCGGCGAAACTTCAATTGTCGTTGCACGTTATCTTATTCATAGCTTCGTATCAAGGCTCCCATACTGGACTTTGCAATCGTTAAGTGGAACAGACTATCCCATAGTCAACAAGTCGGCTAATGTCACATCATCCTGTTAATATATATATATATATATATATATATATCACATCATCATAACACCATTATCTAACTCCAAGAAATCTCCAGATCCATAATCTTCTCTAACTCTCTATTTTCCAACACTTATCTACTCTATTCCACAAGCTAGTCATGGGTGGCCTAATCACTAATAGCTTCTTGTAACCAGGTAACAGCTATCCTCCGAAACACTTGAATCTTCTTTCTAAACTTCTTCTCACCTTTATTTGTATCTCAGGTACTCACCATTTACTGCAGCTCTCGAATCCATCCTAGTAGGTACTGTTGTTTCATAGGATAAGTTTTAAACTAAGGGTATAGAACAAGGTGTAGGGTAAACTGAGGAGATACACTCACAGCCGGATGTCTAGTAAAACAAGAATACACAGATGGAGGTTCTTAAATAGGTAGTCTCATATTAAGAGATGGTGGAATAACGTAGAATAGCTTGAAGAAATGCAACTGTCATAACAGAAGGTAGTACCATTAATACTGATGGAGGAACAAGGTGCAAATCAAATCTGAGAGAAGATGACGATCCTCGAACGGAAAGCTCCAAACGATCAGATGATATAGGGAAATCAGGATCTGCCATTGTCGTTATCTGGTGATCACGTCACAAGTTAAGAATCCTGAATCGCAACACGAACCGTGCCGGAGACCTACTATACAACCGCACTCAACCTCACAACGTCTTATCTTTCTATTTCCTATTCCTAATCCTAACCCTCTACCTAATCCTGACAATCTAGGCTTGTTTCAGTGACTTATAACCTGTAGCTCTGATACCAACCTGTGGTGCCCTCCAAACCCGGGTCAGAAGTTTGGGGTCCATTACACATACACAATATATAAACCTGTATAAGAAATATTATTTACAATGACCCTGCTTCACAAAACCACGGATCGCAACAGGTTAAAGTATGAAAACAAGCCACAATCTTAATCTTTATTACAATGTACCAAATCCCAACTAAGTTAACTTACCACTGATAATAAAATTATTCTTACAGTCTGACTATCTCTTTACCGCATGAAGCTTCTGCTAGCTCGATCCAACTCAATCGGAACCTTAGCCCACACTTTGGACTGAGGAACTTCACTATCATCCATATTCTTTTTCAACTATAAAATGTATAAAAGAATCGCAAGGGTGAGCTAACTATATGAGCAAGTCTTAATAGGGATAACTGAGGTTAAGCAATAATCAAATGAAATGATTCAGAGGAATCAAGTTTCTTTTTAACTAATCATTAAAATTGGATATTCATTTAGGTTTTAAAAACCAAGGTTAGGTTGCTGATCAGTCACGCACTAACCCCGAGCGAAGCACACATCTCTGCTCTACGAACTGGATCTAAGGCACACATTGGCCTAATTCGACCACGAATTTGGTCTAACCACGAATCTGGTCCACATAAAGAAAACTATCCAATTCTAAAACAATTCAATGTAATAAAGAATTTAATTCAATAAGCAAGATCATAATCACCAGAGATAAAGCATTGGTATAAAAGCGTAATGCAATTCTTGAGTATCACAATGGTATATCAGGGTATGTATAAGAAACGGTATCTAGTTTGTAAAGGATCAGGTATTAGACCAGTAATGATTTTTTCAAGGTATAGTTCTTTGATGTTATAAAGAATGGTTGGAGTATAAAAGTTTCTGTGTTTTCAAACAATTTCGTTCCAGTATTTGGTCTTTGGTAGTTATATATTTGGGGTGTAGTATCATATTTGTGTGGTTTGGTATCTGAAAATCAATAAAGGATGGTTTACAAAGAATAAAGCTAATGGCTCAAGATCAAGAAAATCAGGGTTCAAGGTTAAATAGTTTAAAACACTTGCAATATAAACCAGGAGTTATTTTGGAATAATAGCGACATGTTATGAAACAGTTCAAACATATTTGCGATATATCTTGAACAAAAGTTCAGAAGTACCTGCCTTACAGGGCTTTACAACTATTACTGATCGACTTTGAGCCAATTCTGCCGCTCAGGCTTTAACGTCCAACCACTAGATCATATTGGATTTGACTTTGATACTCAGGTTATTCTGTTGAAACCTTACTGAGCTCGTCGACTGACTACTAGGTCATCTTTAGTCCATCGTCCACCTTCGGTTTCCTGACTAGAACCTACAGGGTCGAAATATTCTATGTTAGACACCTGGTTATGCTTGACATATCCTCGCTAACCACCTCCCCATACGATAGCATATTCCGACTCGTAATCATTCATATTATAATAATACAAACAACAATTAGGGTTCACGTTCTTGAAATCTGTTCAGTGTTCATTTTCAGAAAATACGTATACTCGTCATTTTACGAAATTAGGGTTACTGAGTTTTGGACAGAACATTCACCGCAATATACAATCAAGTTCGTATAAAGTATAAGTATATATATTCATTCGACGTCCCGATAATTATCGGATACACTCCCGTATTTCCATAGTTACTTTCACGGAATTCGGGCAGCATCTCCTTTGTTTATCGGACTACCCGTCGAATACAATCGACGTCCATACACAACAACAACCACAATAATCCACAATCACAATTTCCTCTAATATCACAATCAATCAATCAATTCAGTTAAGCATCTCGATCCTTGATACAACCTTTACATTTTAATTAAATATTTTTATTCTGGAATTAAATTTGTTTATTTTATAAAGATAGGACTCAGAAGTAATCATCACAGTCCACCGTCGACTCGCCGAGGCTCATCGTCGACGGCGGCAAAATTTTATTGGTACCCGATGTACTACGGGTTTCCGAATAAATTTCCACCGATTCAAATTCTTTTCCGCACAACTATAATTCAATATCACAAATTTACTCAAATAAAACTCCTGCAGAAAATTTAAATCAATTTAGCATTCCATCCTACAATCTGCAAAAAGAAACAGAGCAGGAGCAAAGTGAAAGTCACGTAGCCAACACACGCGCAAACGCGCCACCAACACCCACATGAAACGCACGCACACAGGCACACACCCACTTAACACATACACACATCATGTATATACACGCATATGTGTATATATATACAGATAAATTCCATGACTGAACCAAGACGCAAGCCGGAACAGAGCATCGCCGGAAAAGAAAGGAAAAGGGAAAGCAGCCAGAAAAAGGAACGCCGACAACTTACCGGAAAAGCGCAAGAGCACAAACGACGACAAGGGAAATAGAGCAAGGAAGATGAAAATAAAAAGAGAGAGAAGTAATCGAAGTAAGAGAGAGAGACCACAGTCGATCAGAGATTGATAAGGGTCAATCGAGAGAACATATGGGGGTGTAGAAGAAATGGTGTGTATCTGTGATTTTCAGGAGAGGAAAAAAAATATGCTTTTGTTTTCTAAATTCACAGCTGCTGCCACGTATCATAGGGTGAACAAAAAAAATGAGACACGTGTCCTGTCCTTCCCGAGAGCCCGATTTTTGATTCAAAATTCGCAATACAACGAATTAAATTGCCTTTGAAATTATTCAGAAAATTACGAGAATAGTCTTAAAATTTTCTAAAAATCCCGAAACTAACACAATAAAGTTTTCATAATTTTAAAAATATTTTTGAAATGCAATCTCGTATCCGCATTTCATAATTAATGAACCAAGCCGCGCTTAAGATAAATTCAGAAAATCACAAAAATAGTCTTAAAATGTTACAAATATCCCAAAGTTTATAAAAACGTAAATTTCGTAATTTTAAAATAATTTCTAAAACGCACTTTATACCCGCTTTTAACAAATAACCGAAACAACGCGCCGGTGAAATTAATCCCGAAAATTTCCAAAATAATTTTAAAATTCTCAGAATATTATAAACTTAGAAAAATATGAATTTTTTGATTTTTGAGAAACTCTGGAATTAAATACGGATTTTACGAGTAAAAGAAATCAGAAAATTGTTTAAAGATAAATAATCAATAAAATATTGATTTCTCAATTTTATAAAATCCTAAAAATAATTATTGTAATTATAAAATCATAAAAACAATTTTAGAGACACTTCAAATATTTATACAAATAAATTTGCATTAAATCCACTTTAAAAGTGAAACAATTCAATATAATTCCTTAATTAATCACGCGAACAACCCGGTACATCATAAATCACACCTAGATAATAATCAAACAACACATAGCGGTCAAAACCAATACACATATTTTATTTAATAATTTCCATAATAATCACATATTTAAATAATTCAAAAATACACGAGTCGTTATAACTAATCTTGCTTTATTTCGAACTACCATTCCATTTTCGTCTAATTTATTTCGAAATACCCATTTTGTACCAATTATAGAAGTATCATGAGGTTTAGGGACAAGTTCCCACACTTTACTACGAGTAAATTGGAGCAATTCATCTTGCATAGAAGAAATCCAATCCTCGTCTAATAAAGCCTCTTTCGCGGTCTTAGGTTCTATTTGAGATAGAAAGCTAAGATGATTCATAACGTTTTGAACTTGTGACCGCGTTTGAACTCCCTTCCTTAAGTCTCCAAGCACATTATCTAGTGGATGACTTTTTATAGTGGGAATTGCTTTAGGAAGTTCATCTTCCTTTTCATCCAACTCTAATGGATTTTTATAAACGAGAGTCCTGAGATTTATATTTTCGAATTGTCGAATAACCTTTTCAATATCATCTTGTTCAACATTTTCTTGGTTAACAAGATCTTAATATTTCTCCGGTGGTTTACTTTCATCAAAACCGACATTCATAGATTCTTCCACCACAAGCGATTTATGGTTAAACACTCTGTAAGCTTTACTATTGTTCGAGTATCCAAGAAATATACCTTCGTTTGATTTATGATCAACCTTCATAAGGTACTCTTTTAAATTTAATATGAAGCACTTGCTTCCGAATACTCAAAAGTAGCTTAGTTTCGGAGTTTTGCCAAAATATAACTCGTAAGGAGTCTTTTATTTTATAGGTCGTAGCAAAACCCGATTAAGAATATGGCAAGTGGTTAATATAGCCTCGGCCCAAAAATATTTAGGTCGACGATATTCATGTATCATTGTGCTAGCCATTTCTTGGAGTGTTCTATTTTTCCGTTCAACTACTCCGTTGGATTGAGGAGTGTATGGAGCGGAAAAATTATGTGTGATGCCATGTTCATCACAAAAGTTGGTAAAACTTGAATTCTCAAATTCTTTACCATGATCAGTCCTTATATAGAATATGGTTTTATTTTGTTGATTTTGAATCCTTTTACATAAAGATGAGAAGGACTCAAAAGCATCACTTTTGGCTTTGAGAAATTTAGTCCATATAAATCGTGAATAATTATCCACAATTAAAAACGTATATGAGCAACCTCTGAGACTTTGTATTGGAACCGGACCAATAAGATCCATATGTAGTAGCTCGAGAGGTCTCGAGGTAGATACCATAAACTTTACTTTGTAAGAAGCTCTAATTTGTTTACCAACGTCGCAAGCTTCACAAGTATGATCTTTATGATAGTTTAGTTTTGGTATACCTCGAACATGGTCTTTAGTTGATATATTCTTTATCAAATTCATGTTGGCATGTCCTAGTCTTCGATGCCATAGCCATGGATCATCATTTATAGTGATTAGGCACACGTTCACTTGCTTTCTCATGTCACAAGTATAAACATTTTTATTTCTAGGGCAAGTGAAAATCATCTTTAAAATTTATCTAATATAGAACAATGAGTAGTGTAGAAAATTACCTTGAAATAATTGTCGCATAATTGACTAATTGAGAGAAGATTGTACCCTAACCCGGTGACTAATTGGACGTCAGAAATTTTAACTTTCCCATTTCCGATATCTCCGATGCCGACAATATTTCCTTTACTACTATCACCAAATGTTACGCTCCCCGTGGTAACCTTTTTAACGTTGTTCAAGAGTGACTTATTACTGGTCATATGTCTTGAACATCCACTATCAAGGTACCATATGTCTTGTTTCGCGGCAAGACAAACCTACAACCATGATTAGTTAAATTTATAGGTACCCCTTTGTCTTTAGGGTCCTGGGGTTAGTACATCATATATAACATTTGATTTATGAAAGAATCTAGGCATGGTATAATTATCATTAGGCATATAAATATTTCTAGATGCATAGGACCTAGTTTAAGGTTGATAATACCTAGAGCTATCATGAAATCTTGATGGAGCATAATAAACATTATATCTATTATTGGCATGGTAAGTAGCATAATCGTTCTTACTAAGAGGTTGTTGCCTTCTAAATGCATTACCATTTACATTATATTGTGTGTTTCTATTCTGAAACATAGTTGGTTGATGAGACCATTGTTGCCTTGGATTCTTATATTTCATATTTTTGTGAGGCATATGTTTATCATATTTTTTGTATGATTCCTTGCGAATCCATACATGCTTCCCCTTCATTTCACCATTCTTGAATTTGCAATATTGAATGGTATGTCCCATTTTATTGCAATATGAATATTTGTAACATGGTGATTCGGGTGAAGTCTTTATTAGTGATACAAATCTTCGAGTATTTCCTTTAGGATGAGAATTCTTATTATATCCCAAACCTTCATGATTATATGAGGTTTTTGAATACACCATTTGATCCAACATCTTATTGCCTTTTGTAAATCTTTGAATAACTTCTTCAAGATTTTCATTTTCTTTCTTTAAGGCATCAATCTTGTTGTTAAGGATTATTTCTTGATCCTTAACTTGAGCTATGAGTTTATAATTTTCTTCTTTTAACCTTAGAGCTTCATCTTTAAGCTCATTGGTTTTTAATAGCTCATTTTCTTTATCAAGATTGTCTTTATAAGATGTTTCTTTATCTTGAACATTTGATTCAGTTAGAATCTTTAAGTTCAATAGATCAACGTGAAGTTTACAAATATTATCATTCAATTGTATCTTCTCACCTTCCATCTCTTCGTCTTTGAGAATTAATGATATATTCTCCGTTTCAAGATTGAGTATATTTTCTTGAAGTTTATTTACCTCAATCTTGATGAGATGGTTTTGATCTTTTAGAGATGTAATCTCATTCTCATCTTGGACTTTTGAGTCCATCATCCAAGTATATTCTTTATTTTGAGTATGATGAATTTCCTCAATTTTCATCTTCTCGGACCATAATAAGTGAAACCTTTGTTCAACATCTTTATATTTATTTTTATAACTTACTACTAGTTCAATTAAATCATGCTTATTCATATCTAAAAGAGATAAATTAGATTCATCTAATAAAAATTTAACTGAAACATAGTTAGATGTTACCTCTTGATTTGAAGAGGAGATTTCCGTTGAGGTAGTTTCATCTCCGAGAGCCATTAAGCATAGGTTTACCACTTCTTCACTAGCTTCCGGAGCTTTTTCGTCTTCACTTAGATCCCAACCATTTTCGGCCACGAGACTTCGTCCCTTTGAAAGTTTAGGACATTCTCTTTTATAATGACCAGGTTGTTTACACTCGAAACACACATCTTGTGTTTTTTCCAGTGATGGATCTTTAGGTTTTGGAGGAGTGTAAACAGGATGGTTTGTAGAGGCATTGACATTACTATAGATATTTATATTTTGATTTCATTTGCCTTTATTGTAGCTCGTTGACGGATAATTACTCTTATAATTGGAAGAATAATTTTGAGAGTAATTTGGCCTTCCGTTAGAGTTAAAAACTCTTTGCTGATTATTTGATTTTAGGAAGCCTTTCCGTATCTTTGAGCTTTGCTTTGAAGCACACAACGAAGTTGTCTCGTGAGTAGAGCAATTTCAATCTCATCGAGATCTTGGAGTTCCTCGTTTAACTCCTCGTCGTTTTCATCTTCATCAATTAATATGGCCTTTAGAGCCATATTTTTCTTTTTATCCTCCACTTTTGGAGCAACCTTTTCCGGAATATTATCTTCTTCATAAGCACGAAGATTTCCGAATAGGTTATCAATCTTATACTCATTTAAGTTGTGCATCTCTTTTATAGTAGTGACTTTAACCTTCTAACTAGGAGGTAGAGATTTGAGCACTCTTCTATTATTTTCATTTTGAGTATAATTCTTTCCAAGTTGAGATAACTCATCGATAATACGAGTAAATCTTTTTTCCATATCGATGATATTTTCTCCTTCTTGGAGTTTAAAGTTCCCGTATTCTTAGATCAATGTATCCATTAGAGAATCTTTTATATCAATGGTTCCTTCATAGGTTACCACTAATTTGTTCCACATCTCTTGTGCCGACTTGCAATTATTTACTCTTTTATATTCTTTTTCTGCAAGTGCACTTGTGAGAACCATTTCCGCCTTTGCGGCTATATTCATTGTGGCTTCTTCCTCTAAGTTGTATTCACTAAGCTTCTTTTCGACGATGATGTCATTGATAGTTTTGGTAGGAATGCGAACACCGTCTTCGATAGCCATCCAAACTTTGACTCCTTGTGATCTAGCATTAATGCGAAACCTCGTTTTCCATGTTGCAAAGTTGGTGCCATCAAATAGAGGAGGTCGTGAGCTAGATAGACCTTCACCACATCCAACGGGATTAATATACGCCATTCCGGATCACTTTTTGTTGTGCCTGTAAATCTGCAAATCACTTAACAAACACGTTAAAAAGCACTGCTCTGATACCAATTGTAAGGTCCCGTATGAGGGCTATTTTAAGCTAGAAGGGGGGTTGAATAGCTTAATTACCAATTAAAAAATTGTTGTGACGTTTTAAAAATATTTTATCCCTTTTTAAAACTTTACCGAGTAGTTATGCAGTTTATATGTGCGGAAAATAAAGTGCAAGGAAAGAAAATACCACACGGTGATTTTATCCTGGTTCGCGATGGCGCAACCTCTAATAGATTCGCTCACCCCTACTCCAGTCCCCGAGCTCCTCTCCCGGACTCGGAATTTTCCGTTATAATAAACTCGCTCCTTTAGTAGGCGGAGAAGCCTTTACACCCTTTACAAGTATTTGTCTTGGTGCGTAACACAAGGGTCACCACCTCAAAATAAATGTATTAACTACACAACTTATCTTAGACAATAACTCCCCGCTATTTCTTCAAAATTATTGTAGAGCCTTTGTATGGACTTGGCTTCCTTAGCTTTTGTCGGTCTTAGATCTTAGTGATCCGATCTTGGGTCTTTCCTCTTCTTCATGGTGCGAAGACTACTAACTCCCCGTTAGTATGTCTAGGACTTGGGTCTTAGAACGAGAATCACCTCACGTCACTTCACCTCACTACAAAACTAACAAGACAATCCACGAAACAAAACAAGTAGGAAAAGATTTGTTTTGAACTAGTATGTTACTGTACTAGCCCACAAGTATCCAAATAAGAATATTAAAACTAATTAGTTATACTTGACTAGGAATAATACAAGATGGTCAAGTATATTTATAATTAATCCTTCTTAGATTTAATAAAGTTGTGGAGTAATATGAGAAGTCCCTTTTTATATTAAGCACTTATGGCTTATGACTTTTTTAGTATTCTTCTTCTTTCGATTAAGTATTTATAGATCGAAGAATACTTTAATTACAACCTCGGAGTTGTAGTTTACCTTTAAGTATATCAACTTAAGGTTTTAGGGTATACTTGTATATTGACGATAATAAGGTCAAAGTATACTCTTTTAACTTCAAGCACGTTTATAAGATTTATGAGTCTTAGCCAAGATACAATTTAATAAGTGCAAGTAATTGGCTTAAGATTGTGCTTTCGAAGTTTGGATGAATAATTACGAGTATTTTATAGATATTGTAGTATAACCCCATGAAACACTGAAAGATGTTAGAAGGGGCTTCTACGATATGACTCGTAATTATTTATATACACGATATATGTTAGCCAAGATCCAATTAAATAGCGTGAAAGTAATTGGCTAACTCGTGGATTTGATTCGTCCTTAATTTTAACGGATGATTACGAAGTGTTTATAGATCGAGTTATAATCCCCCGGAACACTAAAGATGTTAGAAGGGATTAAAACTATAATTCGTAATAATTTATGTGCATGAAATATGTTAGCCATGATCCAATTAAATAAAGTGCAAGTAATTGGCTAACTCGTAAACTTAATCTATTTTGATATTTGACCAATTACGGAGTGTTTATAGACCGAGTTATAATCCCCCAGAACACTAGAGATGTTAGAAGGGATTAAAACTATAATTCATAATATTTTATGTGCACGAATAATGTTAGCCATGATCCAATAATAAAAATAATTGGCTAACTCGTGAACTTGGGTAAAATATAATCTCCCCTTTGGAGATAAAGTACTTTTGTTTATAGATCTTCTTTTTGAGATGATTTATGTGAAAATCAAGTACTAATTCGAATTCCGAGTTCGAATCTTAGTTCTCTTGAGAACTTTGTTTATAAGATATCTTGTATTAGAGCTTAAGATGAAGTAGAGAAATTAAGTACAAAGCTCAAATAAAAAGAACTCAAATAAGAAACTAAAAGTTTCCACTTTTGAAGAACGGTCGGAAAAGTTCGCCGGAAAAATTTGCCGGAGGTTCGGCTGGAATTTGGCACTTTGGTCGAACTTGGGCAGCCCTTCAGGAGGTCGGAAAGTGGTAGTGGATGAGCTCACTTGGTGGGATAAAGCTTGGTTGGGTGAAGCTAAGCTTGGGTTTCAAAAACCTTGTATATATGTAAGTATATAGAAGAGATAGAAGGTTTTTGAGAAGAAATGTGTGTATAGGATTTGAAAGAGATGAAGAGAGACACTTCTTGAAAAATTCCCAGCAACTTTGTGGCTCTTTAGCTTGAAGAAAATGGGTTGGGGTGGGGGTTTATTTATTGGAGAAGTTGGGTGGATTGAATGGTGGAGATTTGAGGAAAATGGATGGTGGATGGTGTATGTCACTTGGATTGATGACTTGGCAAGTAGGTTGTGTTTTTTTGGCATAGCCATATAAGACAAACAACTTTATGGATTCAAAATCTCAGTTGAGATATTTGAATATATATATTTTCCTTTTCTTTTAATTATTGTTTAATCACTTTAATTAAGGATTAAACACCATTAATTATGACCACCTTAAAAACTCCTAAATAAATACCATAAAAATATTATAAATACTTAAATAATATAAAATGATGTCCTGAAAGTTTTGGTCAACTTTAGTCAATGGTAGCTAGGTCAAACGTGGTCAACTGTGGGACCAACTGCCTCGATTTTTGTGCCCGGACAAAAATTCTCTAAATGCTACGAAATTTTTACCATACTTAGAAAATACCATTTAAATGATCTATACCAAATTTCAATTCATTCTAGCATGTTAAAGTATTTTATCTAAAAATGAAACTATTATGTCAGCCTTTCTTCCGAATAAAAATATCGTTGGTCTTAAAATAAAGGCGATGGATATTTTGACCAAAGTTTTGACTTGTATAAATACTTAAAATATATATATCCTAATATATAAAATATATTTGGATGATAGGAAATTTGTTTGAGTATTTTTAAATAATTTTCTCCGAGAAATATTGATTTTACGAAACGGGAGAAAATTACTGTAAGTATACAAGAATGAGTTGCAGAACTGGATATTAATATTCCAATCATGAATATTAATAATATTTGAATAAAAACTCTTTTGATATATGTAGATATATATTTTGGAGCGAAGAGTTAAATATTTTTGATATAGCACCAGACCTCTAAAGAATATTTCCGATATATTCCTTATTCGAGCTTGTTGCCATATTCCTGTTGCAACACAGATCTAAGAAATATCATATCTTGATGTTTCTTCCATGATCATATTTCCTTAGAGCTATATTCCATAAATATATAGTTTTGATATTTTGCAAGAATGGAATATCTCTTTTATTTGTTTAAAAGACATGGTTTTTGCTATTTTGACTTTTTGACTTTGATTTGGTTCAATTAAATTCATGTCCTAATGGAAAGGATCTATATGTTTTTAATTTTATGTTTAATCATACAAATACCAAAATAAATAATATATCAAAGATATAGTTTCATAAACAATGTTTAAGGGCCTCAATTATACCCTCAAAGTCAGTACTAGGTAGCAGTTTGGTTTTCTCGACTACGTTCACTAAAACGAGCTTTTCTCCTAATCCGTAAATCGTCTCGGCACTACTTTTTTATGGTTAAAAACTAGAAAACAAGAACTTTAAATACAATTCCATTTTTGTGTTAAAATATTAAATTTACATTTATTATTTCTTGCTTAAAACAGTCCTAAATATAAACGGAAATTACGACGGCTATACGCGTAATGATTCCCGGTTTTGATTATGCTAATTTTTTGAAAACGACTAAAACACTAATTCCTTCATATTTATTGAGCGATCAGTACCTAAACTATATTAAATCATCACCAATATCAAACCATAACAATCAACCATCCAAAACCAACTTTTTATAATCCAATCTCCATGAACCAACATGTACTTAAACATAACTCAAATTTAATCTTATAACTCAAGTAAATTAAAGGGTGGATGAAGTATATACCTTCCTTGAAGCTTATTAATACTTAATAAAGTCCTAATATCCTTGATTAAGCCTTGTTCTAGATTTAGGAGCTTTAAACTTCCATGAAAAATCAAGAAAACAAGTTAGTAATTTTCGGAGTTACTATTCACAACTTCAAACATTTTTATAAAATTGAAAACTTCATGGGTGGGCTTGAAATTTGGTTCTTGACTTAACCATGATATGAAAGAGGTTTTGTAAAATTTGGTGATTTTTTAATGGGTAGAATGTGAGTTTTGAATTTTTCTTTCCTCCTTGTTCTTGAAAATCAGCATTGTTCTTGAAGAGAGAGGGAGAGAGAAAGAGAGAGAGAGAAAGTTGATTGGTTTGGCTTCCTTTGGAGGTATTGGATGATATTTATGATATGTATTGTGTATGTATAAAGTGTGTTCAACAAGATGCTTCTAATTCAAGCCTAGGTATTAGCTTGCACACCACACTTGACTAGGCATTTTAATTATAAAACATGAATTCTTATTTTTAAGAAATGTTTCTTTCACTTAATTTTTAATCTAAATATCTAGCTTGGATAATTTATTGCTAATTATTTTTTTATCGTATTTGCATGGCATTGGTTTGTTTATTTATTCACTTACATATTTTCTTCATCATTTATTCGTTTTCGTAATAAATCTTCGTAAGCGATTCACGGGGTAAATTATTTCTTATAAATCCTTTATGCTTTGAAACCTTGTACTTGGACTTTAATTTGTAAAATTCTAAATTTTTAATCGTAATGTGATTCTCGTATTCCTCGGTAGTCCATAAGATAAGGTCGTTTTAAAAAGTTCATTTTCTCCGAAAATGAATGGCTTTTACATACAGTCATTTCGTACGTATAATCACAATATCAACTTGGAATCTTAAATTAAAAACTCGTATATGGTGTGGTCGCAAATTTTTTAATTAAACCTTAAGGTTAATATTCATAAAGGTCTTTTATCAATGTCAAAAGTTTGGGTTTTACAGTTAACACGAACTAGTATTAAAGTATAAGAGTGGATTGGAAAACTTAGCTAAAATATCTCTGATTTTTTTTTGGATTTTTTCATTTTTTAAATTTTTTTGGATTTTTTTATATATAAGTACTACTAAACCCCTCCCCTATACCTAAATCATGCATTGTCTTCAATGAATGAAAATGAGAGAAAAATGACAAAGTAAAAGGACGAGAATACCTGATAAGGGCATGACAGAGGAATATAACTAACTACTATACAACAAGTAAACTTACTTTGATCATGCATCAATGAGGTGAATCACCTCTTCCTCAGAATCAATTGGTAGTTCTAAAAATGGCTTAAGTCTTTGACCATTAACTATAAAAGTTTCACGAATTTAAGGATTTTCAATTTCAATAGCACCATGAGGAAAAACAACTTTAACAACATATGGTCCCTCCCACCTACATCTCAATTTTCCAGGAAATAAATGCAGCCCAGAGTTGTACAAAAGAACTTTTTGACCGAGAGAAAAAGACTTTCAAAAAATAGATTTGTCATGCAAAAGTTTAGTTCTTTCTATATATATCTTAGCATTTTCATAGGCATCATTCCTAATTTCTTCTAACTCAGACTGTTGTAACTTCCTATGACTATCAGCGGTGGGTAAATCTACATTTAACTCTTTAATGGCCCAATAAGCTCTATGTTCAAGTTCAACAGGGAGATGACATGTTTTACGAAAAACAAGCCTATAAGGATACAAACCCAAAATAGTTTTAAAAGCAGTACGATAAGCCCAAAGTGAATCTACCAGCTTAACAGACCAATCTTTTCTATTTGAATTGACAGTTTTTTCTAGAATTTGTTTGATATTCCTATTAGAGACCTCTACTTGACCACTAGTTTAAGGATGGTAAGGCATTGCTAACTTATGAGTGATGGAATACTTTCTCAAAAAAGACTCAAACTGATGGTTTTTGAAATGTTTACCCTGGTCACTAATTATAGCCCTAGGCGTACAAAATCTAGGGAAGATATTCTCCTTCAAGAACTTAAGAACTACCTTGTTATCATTAGACTTAGTTGGTATTGCTTCGACCCATTAAGACACGTAATCAACCGCTAATTGAATGTAGAGTTTACCAAAAGAATTAGGAAAGGGACCCATAGAATCTATACCCCAGACATCAAAGATTTCAATAACTAAGATTGGATTCATTAGCATCATTTTTCTTCTAGTGATTTTTCCTAACTGTTGACACATACTACAAGCGGCACATAATTCAGCAGAATCTTTAAACAAATTAGGCCCATAGAAATCACATTAAAGTATTTTAGCAGTTGTCTTTTTAGCACTAAAGTAACCTCCACAAGCCTGAGCATGGAAAAAAGAAAGTATGCTTATAAACTCATGGTTTGGAACACACATCCTAATGATTTGGTCTGGAGAATACTTAAAAAGTTAGGGCTCATCCCAAAAGAAGTATTTGGCTCGTGAGAGAAATTTGGATTTTTCTTCCTTATACCAATGAGAAGGAATGTCACCAGTGACAAGGTAATTAACAATATTAGCAAACCAATGAGTGATAGATATGGAAAGAAGATGTTCATCAGGAAAAGACTCATTCAAAGGCATACCAATGGTGAACTCCACTACTAAACGGGAAAAATGATCATCAACAACATTTTCAGAACCCTTATTATCCCTAATTTCTAGGTCAAACTCTTGAAGCAACAAGACCCACCTAATCAATCGGGCCTTCGAGTTTTTTTATAGAAGAGATATTTAAGAGCAAAGTGGTTTGTGTAAATAATGATTTTAGAGCCTATAAGATACGACCTAAACTTTTCAAGAGCAAAAACAACCACTAGAAGTTCTTTTTCAGTGGTGGAGTAGTTAAGTTGAGCATCATTTAGAGTCTTACTAGCATAGTAAATGACATGAGGTATCTTATTGATTCTTTTTCCTAAAACTGCCTCTACAGCATAATCAGACGCATCTCACATAAGCTCAAAAGGTTTGTTCCAATCAGGGGATTGAATGATAGGGGATGAGGTCAACTCTTTCTTAAGATGTTCAAAATATTGAAGACATTCACTAGAGAACTCAAATTTTATGTCTTTAGAAAGAAGATTGGTCAACGGCCTAGCCTTTCTGCTAAAATCCTGAATGAAACGCTTATAAAAACCAGCATGTCCTAAGAATGAACGAATTTCTTTGACATATTTTGGTGGAGGTATATTAGAAATGAGATCAATTTTAGCTTTATCAACTTCAATTCTCTTTGATAAAATTTTATGACCAAGAACAATTCCTTCTTTAACCATGAAATGATACTTTTCACAATTAAGAACATGATTTGTTTTTTACATCATTTTAAAACTAAATCAAGATGATTAAGATACTGCTGAAAAGAGGAACAAAAAATGGAAAAGTCATCTATGAATATTTCTAGGAAGTCTCCTACCATATTAGAGAAAATGCTCATCATATATCTTTGAAAGGTGGCAAGGGCAGTAGTGAGACCAAAAGCTAAGCGACGTTAGGCAAAGGTTCCAAAAGGACAAGTGAAAGTGGTTTTTTCTTGATCTTCAGGAGCAATGAAAATAGCCAGAAAAACCATCTAGGAAACAGTAGTTTGAGTGACCTGCTAACCTTTATAACATTTGATCAATGAAGGGTGGAGGAAAGTGATCTTTCCTAGTGGCAGCATTAAGTTTCCTATAATCAAAACACATTTTCCAACCAGACTGAACACGAGTGGGAACTAGTTCATCATCCTCATTGATAATGACAGTGATCCCTGACTTTTTAGGCACTAATTGAACATGACTGACCCATGAACTATCAGATTTAGGATAGATGATTCCATTATCAAGACATTTAAGGATCTCTTTCCTAACAACTTCCTTAAGTGTCGGGTTTAAAGTCCTTTGTGGATCTCTAACTGGTTTAGCATCATCAACTAAGTGAATCCTATATTGGACAATGGCAGGGCTGATTCCCTTGATGTCGGATATACTCCACCCTATAGCTTCCTTAATCTCTCTAGGTACATATAAGAGTTCTTCCTCTTGAGTAGATGTTAAATCAGATGCAATTATGACTGGAAGAGACTTAGAAGGACCTAGAAACATATACTTAAGCATTTCGGGAAGAGGTTCGAGTTCTAATTCTGGTGGACTTGCCTCAACGGATTCATTAGCTTCAAAAAGTGGCGAAGGAAAAGGTTCTAACTCTTGGTTGGAACTAGGAATTGTGGACTTTAGCATTTCATTGACCCCATTTTTATGACTAGTATCATTCCAATCTTGACCAAAATAATCTTGACAGAAGCTAAAGACATCATCAACATTCATGATTTCATCATCCACTAACTCATCCATCATGTTAACATCTATGGGTTGGTCAAAAAACTCATTGGGTTATTTTTGTTGGGAATATGTTATGAACTTGATGATTTCATTAACAAAACACCTTAGTAGATTCAACTTAGTGTATTATGTAGCACTAGACGGATAAGAAAATATAGTCCCGACGGATGATTCAATACAGTCCCGACGGATGATTATTTGACATCCATCAAGTGAGTAGCTTATGTAACAATAAGTCATGTAGCACATTTCTGTAAACACCTTTGTATAAATTCTGTAATAGCATATAAGTCATGTTGACTCTAATTAGATATGCAGAATAGGTTAATTAATTGTACATAGATGATGTCTTGTCATTCTGCATAAATGAAATGAAGTCAAGTGCCAAATAGCTACCCGACGGATGATCAACAAAGCTACCCGACGGATGATCAACAAAGCTACCCGACGGATGATCAACAAGGCAACCCGACGGATGATCAATTCAAACATCTATTGACAATGACAACACAGTCACATGCGTCGAGTGTATGGAAAAAGGAATGTGGAAGCCTATTCAACTGGGTTTTTGAGAACAAAGAAGCATTTCCATTTCCATGCTATTATGAAGATAGTCAAAGATTCTGGAATATAGTAGTGAAGCAGCATAGTATTAGACTTGATAGGTTTTGTTTCATTATCTTGTCTTATTACTGTGTAATCTTGGTGATATATAAACTAAGAGTAGCAAATAGAATAAGAAGAAGACTAAGCAAGTATTTTCTCAGAGAAATAATTGTAAGCTGAATCCTTTAGCATTTCTCTGTAAAGTTTAGTTGTTCTTATTTGTAAACAGCAGTGAGCTATTCAAGCTTCATAGAGTTCTCTTGATATATATATATATATATATATATATATATATATCTGGTGGATACATTCAAATCCACCAGAAAGTTTTAAAGACTTGTGTTTTTATTACTTTGTGTTTTGATTCATATTTAATTTGTCATTCCGTACTTCGCAAATCAAAACACTGACATATATATATATATATATATTTTAGGTTAGAACATTTTATAGTTCAGAAAAAGTTTCAAGAATTCCATTCAACCCCCTTCTGTAATTCTTATTGCATTGTTAGGGACTAACAATTGGTATCAAAGCAAGCTCTTGAAGAACAAAGAGTTTAAAGATCATAACAAACAGCAAGATGAACAAGAAGGATGTTGGAGTCAAGATTCCTTTTCTGGACAAAGATAATTACCATCACTGGAAGGTAAAGATGCATCTTCATTTACTTTCTCAAGATGAGGCCTATGTGGATTGCATAAAGAGAGGCCCTCATGTACCAATGAGAGCTGCAATTGGAAATGAGCCATCAGTTCCCAAGCCAAGGCATGAATGGTTATATCATGATATTGAACAAGTAAGGAAAGACAAGAAGGCCATCTGTTCAATGGAGTTGATGGTGACATGTTTGACAACATCATCAATTGCAAAACTGCCAAGGAAGTTTGGGATACAATTCAGATTATCTGTGATGGCACTGAACAAGTTAGAGAAAAGAAGATGCAGTTACTAATTCAGTAATATGAGCATTTCCACTTTGAAGAAGGGGAAACTCTCACTGATATCTTTAGTAGATTTCAAAAGCTACTAAATGCTCTAAAGCTGCATGGAAGAGTCTACCAAACCAAGGATTCTAACCTCAAATTTCTGAGATCCCTTCCAAAAGAATGGAAACCAATGACAGTCTCCTTGAGAAATTCACAAGAATACAAGGAGTTTACACTAGAGAGACTGTATAGCATTCTAAAGACTTATGAGCTTGAAATAGAGCAAGATGAAAGAATGGAGAAAGGAAGAAAGAAAGGAGGGTCCATTGCATTGGTTGTTGAGTTAGAGAAAGAGAAGGAGATGAAGATAGAAGCTATTGAGTCTACTTCAAAGGTTTGTGAAACTAAGGGCAAGGGGCTGGTAGCAGAAAATGAAGATTCTTTTAGCCAAGATGATATGGATGATATTGATGAACATCTAGTATTTCTTTCCAGAAGATTTGCCAAGCTCAAGTTCAAGAAGAACTTTGGTGCAGCTAAGCCAAATAGAAACATGGTGGATAAATCAAAATTCAAATGTTTCAAATGTGGCTTGGCAGGGCACTTTTCCAGTGAGTGTAGAAAGTCAGATTCCAGCAAGAAGAAGTTTGAGCCTGTGGATTATAAACAGAAATATTTTCAGTTGCTCAAAGAAAAGGAAAGGGCTTTCATTACACAAGAAAATGACTGGGCAACAGATGGTCTCGATGAGGATGAGGATGTCAGCTATATCAATCTAGCCCTAATGGCCAAGTCTGATGAAACAGAGACAAGTTATTCAAGTAATCAGGTAATCACCACTAACCTAGCACATTTATCTAAAGCTGAGTGTAATGATGCTATCAATGACATGTCTACAGAATTATATCATTTGCGTGTTACACTTAAGTCTCTCAATAAGGAAAATGCTAAAATTAAAGAAAACAATTTGTTTTTATGTGAGAGGAATAATGTGCTAGAGTCTCAGTTTATTGAATTTAAAAAATTGAGAATTGAGTGTAAGATTGCTAAGGATGAATTAACTGAGTCCTTGAAGAAAGAAGAGATTTTGAAGAAGCCGCTTGAACGAGAACAGGATGTGATTAAGGCATGGAAAATATCTAGAGATATTCATGCTCAAATCACCAAAGTTCAAGGCATTGAATCCTTTTGTGATGCAGCCTGGAAGAAGAATAAGGAAAAGCTGGAATCCAATTTGGTTGAAGGATTGCTAACAGATGTGGACTCGACGGATGATGAGAGTCATCCGTCGGATAATCAAAAGGATTATATGTCGAGTGACATAAATCCTCATCCGTCGGCTGTGAGCAAACCTGTGAGTAAAGCCAAACTTGCCAAGTTAAATGAAAAATATGGATCAGTTTCCAAAAACTTCATTTCAGGATAATGTAGTCAAGTGAGGAAGGAGAAGAAAGTGAATGTTGGTCATCTGTCTATCAAGCAATTGAATGACAGACTATAAAAGATTGAGGTTAAAACAGAGGCTAAAAAGAAAAACAATAGAAATGGTAAAATAGGGATTAACAAACATAAAAACTACACACCTGATAAGTATGCTCCAAGGAAAATCTGTGTTAAGTGTGGTAGTGCTAATCATTTGTCTGTTAATTGCAAACTTGCCATGCCTACTCCTATGTATGTACCCTCCCCTTTTCCCAACATGAATGCCATGCCCTATATGCCTATGAATGCGATGTCTACACATAATATGAATGCATAATTTGCTAATATGCCATTTGCACCTAATCCTTATTATGATGTATTTAGTATGCCTCAAATTCCATTTAGCATGCCCTACAGGAATAACATGTTTGCTAATAGCATGCTATTTCCTGTTAATTAAAATGTGCATGATAATTCTGTTTTAATGAATGGTTTCAAAGGTCCAACTCAGATGACTAAGGATGAATCTGATATCCCCAAGTCAAATGAGATCAAACCTAAGAAACAGAAGAAGAAAGCTAACAAGGCAAGACACAAGGAAACTTGGGTACCAAAATCAACTTGATTTGATTTTAATGTGTGCAGGGAAATAGAAAGAATCTGTGGTACTTGGATAGTGGTTGTTCAAGACACATGACTGGTGATTCTACCCTGCTCACATAGTTCAAGGAGAGAGTTGGCCCAAGTATTACTTTTGGAGATGACAACAAAGGTTATACTATGGGATATGGCTTGATTTCAAAAGACAATGTCATCATTGAGGAGGTTGCCTTAGTAGATGGTCTCAAGCACAATTTGTTGAGTATTAGCCAACTTTGTGATAAAGGCAATTCATTGACCTTCAACTCAGAAGCCTGTGTTGTAACAAACAAGAGGAGCAACAAAGTGGTTCTCACTGGAGTGAGAAAAGGAAATGTGTACCTAGCAGACTTCAACTCATCAAATGCAGAACCTGTTACTTGTCTTCTCAGTAAAGCAAGTCAAGATAAAAGTTGGCTATGGCACAAGAAGCTATCCCACCTAAACTTCAAGACCATAAATGAACTTGTAAAGAAAGAACTGGTTAGAGGCATTCATCAAGTGGAGTTTTCTAAGGATGGACTGTGTGATGCTTGCCGAAAGGGAAAGCAAATTGAAGCATCATTCAGAAAGAAGCTTGATTCAACAATTGAAGAACCTTTGCAACTGCTACACATGGATTTGGTTGGACCAGTCAATGTGTTGTCCATCTCAAGAAAAAGATTTTGCCTAGTAGTTGTAGATGATTTCTCAAACTTCTCTTGGACATATTTCCTTAAGTCCAAAGATGAGGCTAGTGAAATCATCATCAATCACATAAGGCAAGTCAACAATCATCCTGATTTCAAAGTTAGAAGAATAAGGAGTGACAATGGAACTGAGTTTAAGAATTCTGTCATGAGAGCATTTTGTGAAGGAAATGGTATTTTGCATGAGTTTTCATCAGCTAGAACTCCACAACAAAATGGAATAGTAGAAAAAAAAGAACATATCACTTATTAAAGTTGCAAGGACAATGCTTGAAGAATCTAAGTTACCAACATATTTCTGGGCTGAAGCTGTAAATACTGCATGCTACACTCAGAATATTTCTTTGGTTAATCCAGCAAAATGCAAGACTCTCTACCAATTGTTCAAGAACAAAAAGCCAACTCTAAACTTTCTTCATGTTTTTGGCTACAAATGCTGTATCTTGAGAAATCAAACTGATCAGAATGGGAAATTTGATGCTAAAGCAGGTGAAGGAATTTTTGTTGGATATGCTGTTGGTAAAGTATACAGAGTCTACAATCTGAGAACCAACATTGTTGTGGAATCAATACATGTTGTGTTTGATGATAAAGGATTGAAGGACTATAAGATGGAGATTACCATGAGAGCCTCAAATTTGACAATGTGGAGATGGTTAGTGATGAAAGTGATGATGAAAGTGATAAAGAAACAGTATCAAAGGATAATGCAGAAAAAACTACTACTAATGAAGCACAAAATTCAACATATGTCGAGTTGCAAAATGCTTCATCCGTCGGGAGACAATCTGCTTTATCCATCGGGAGACAACTAGCTTCATCCGTCGGTACTCAAAATTCACCATCCACCGGGTCATCAAAAGAAGATGAAAGTCAGAATAGATCACTTACAGAAAGTTCCCCTTTCTCAAATCAAAGATCCATAAACTCAGGGGGGGTTTCTAATAATCAAAACTCAATTACCCATCAAGACAACAATGAGGCCTCTTCATCTAGAACTAATCTACCTTAACAAAGGAAATGGACAAAGGATCACCCCTTTGAGCTCATCATTGGTGATGTATCTTCTAGAGTTCAAACAAGGAGAGCAACTCAAGAAGAATGTCTATATAGCAGTTTCCTATCTAAGGAAGAACCAAAGAAGGTAGAAGAAGCTTTGTTGGATCTAATTGGATTTTAGCTATGCAGGAGGAGCTAAACCAATTTGAAAGGAATAAGGTATGGAAGCTGGTACCCAAGCCTAAAGGAAAGAATCCAATAGACACCAAATGGGTATTGAGAAACAAGATGGATGAAAATGGCATAGTAGTCAGGAAAAAAGCTAGATTGGTTGCTAAGGGCTATTATCAACAAGAAGGAATAGATTTGGATAAAACATTTGCTCCTGTTGCAAGACTTGAAGCCATCAGAATCTTCTTAGCTTATGCAGCCCATGCCAATTTCAAGGTCTATCAAATGGATATGAAAAGTACCTTTTTGAATGGAGATTTGGAGGAGGAAGTCTATGTTAGTCAGCCTCCTGGTTTTAAAGATCCAAATTTTCCAGAATATGTCTACTATCTTTTGAAAGCACTTTATGGACTGAAGCAAGCACCTAAAGTCTGGTATGACACTTTGTCAAAGTTTCTTTTAGAGAATCACTTCTGTAGAGGTATTGTAGACAAAACTTTATTCTTTATAAATGTTAATAGCTCTAGCATACTTGTTCAAATTTATGTAGATGACATTATTTTTGGCTCTACAGATGAGAAACTTTGCAAAAAGTTTGCCAAATTGATGCAAAGTAAGTATGAAATGAACATGATGGTAGAACTAACTTACTTTCTTGGTTTGCAAGTTAAGCAAGTTAGTGATAGAATATTCATTAGTCAAACTAAATACATTTATAATCTTTTAAAGAAGTTTGATCTAATGGATTGCACATCTGCAAAAACTCCTATGGCCACTGCAACTAAGCTTGAATTAAACACTACTGAAAAGTCTGTGAATATTTCAAGTTATAGGGGAATGGTTGGCTCACTTCTGTACTTAACAGCTAGTAGGCCATATATAATGTTTGCTACATGTTTTTGTCCTAGATTTCAGGCTGATCCTAGAGAATCTCACTTAGTAGCTATTAAGAGAATTTTCAGATTTCTCAAGGGAACACCAAAACTTGGCATTTGGTACCCTAGAGATTCTGGTTTTGATCTAAGTGGTTATTCAGATGCAGATTATGCAGGTTGCAGAATTGATAGAAAAAGTACAACAGGAACCTGTCAATTTCTAGGAAACAAGCTTGTGTCCTGGTTCAGTAAAAAGCTAAACTCAGTTTCTACTTCTACTGCTGAAGCTGAACATATTGCTGCTGACAGTTGATGTGCACAGATTTTGTGGATGGAAAATCAATTGCTAGACTATGGTTTGCAAGTGGAAAGGATTCCTATTTTCTGTGATAACACAAGTGCAATTGCCATCACTGAAAATCCAGTACAACATTCAAGAACAAAGCACATAGACATCAAGTACCACTTCATAAGGGAACATGTAATGAATGGTACTGTGGAACTACATTTTGTTCCAAGTGAAAAACAGCTTGCAGATATATTTACCAAGCCACTGGATGAATCCACCTTTTCAAGGTTGGTAAGTGAGTTAGGTATGCTTAATTACTCTTGAATCTTTTCAGATAATTTGCAAATTGTAATGCAGCCAGAAATTTAATTGATTTTATAGTCTTGGATGAAATTTTGGCTAAGTCAAAATTTACATCACTACGGATGATCGTTATCCATCGAGTTTGATCATCCGTCGGTATACAATTGTTTAATAAAAATCAATTATTTTTCTGGAATATTTTATGTCTCAACGGGTAACTGATTTATCCTCATCCGTCAGATTGTCTTATTCTTAGCCGTTCATTCTCTAAACATTATCCATCGAGTATACTTACAGTTTGTAAGCATAACACGATGGGTAATTGATGGAATTTTTACAATTTATTTTTAAATGGCTATTTTGGGCAATTCTTATTGGTTACTTTATTTTACTTTATTATTTTTGACAGTTATTTTTGAGATAGTATAAAAGCATAAGTCATTTTCATTGCTTTTCTTTTATCATTTTCAAATCATCTGCTATAACATCTCTCTTTCTTAAAAACAATTATCATCTCTCTCTCTCTGCAATTTTCACTCTCTAACAATGGCACCAGTCGTCAAGATCATGTCTCAAACTGGATTTATCTATGAGAAGAACAACTTCATGGCTCTAGTGAACAATGAGATTCAGCAGTCTGGCAACTACCACAAAATGATGGATTTTGTGAAGAACTACAAACTCAATTATGCCATGCTCGAATCACCCACCATTTACTGTGAGGTTGTTGAAGAAATGTGGACGAATTCAACATACAACTCAACTGATAAGACTATCACTTTCACTATTAAAGGTAAGGAATTCTGTGTTAATAGTGATATTTTAAAGCATGTTTTAAAATTCCTGATAATACTGTAACTTCTCCACACACAGACACTGACATTGTTAATATGCTTAATTCCATGGGTGCACTCCCTACTTCTAAATTAAGTGAAATTAGGAGGTTGGGTCTTAGGAAGGAATGGAGTTATCTGTGTGATGTAGTTACTAAGGTATTTTCTGGTAAAATTAGCAATTTTGATTCAGTTAATATCTCTATGCCCAACATGCTTTACATGCTAGTAACTGATAATTTTTTTAACTTTAGTGATCTTCTCATATTTGAGTTGGGGTTTAAGTTAGGAGAGCTAAATAAGAGGGTTAAAAATGTTTACTATGCTAGATTTTTAATGATGCTTGCTAACCAGCTCTCTGAGGATATTGTGCTTGTGAACCCAACAAATAAATTAGATTGTTGGGTTCAAGAAAGGAGAATCATTGCAGATTTGAACAAGGCAAACCATCACAAAGAGGTGCCAATCTTCTATTTTCCAGTTATGGAGGCACCTCAGGTAAATGAGGTAATTTCAACTGTCTCTACTCTTCCAACCTCACAAACTTCTTTGCATTCTAGTATAGCTATGGCAACTGTGTCATTGACCCAACAGTTGCCTACCCAAGCTACCAAATCCAAAATTTCAAAAATAAAGACAAAGAAATCCCCCTCTGGTGTCTCTCAAAAGATGCCAGTTGTAAAATCCACTAAATCTAAAGAGGGGAGTGTGAAGGTGGGTAAGAAAGGTGAGGGACAGGGTGAACATCAAAGAAACCCTAAGGATAAGGTTAGAGAGGTTAGTGTTTCCCATCCTAGCCACACTGCAGTTTCCCAACAAACTGCAGTGCTTAATAAGGATATAAGCTCATTACTAGTTGCATCCTCCCAAAAGGATGTGGCTATTGAACATAGCTCTCAGCCAATAGCACATGCCAAAAGGTTAAAGGACACAAGCTCACCCCAAACTTACACTAGAAAGAAGAAATCAAAGACCCTTGGGGATGCACAGGGTTCACACACTGTGCAAACAGGTGCTAAAGACACAATCACTACACCTTCTCAAAGTCAGGTTGATGTGGCTCCAATAAATGTGCAGTCACAGCCAAAATCTCTTATAATAGAAGCACCTGAAACACCAAATTCTCCCACACACTCTTTGGATGTTGACATGATAAACACATCACTTCCAAATTCTCCATCTTTAACTCTCATGGAGAAGCCAAAAATCCAAGCAAGTGAGCATCATCTTCTAGATGATTTGTTGGCTCACTTACCATTTCTTTCTGAGACTGTTGAGACATCTGTGCCAAAATTTTCATCTATCTGCACAGAGTCCAAAATAGTCTCCACTCCAAACTCATTTCTTTCTACTCTCCCGATGGATATTGTTCATCCGTCGAGTAGTGATTGTATCCCGACGGATGTGACTAACAGCATTCATCCGTCGGTTAGCCAAATTACTACCCTGATGGATATCTCTTATCCGTCGACTGTCTCTGCACAGCTTAAAATCTCTTCAATTCTTACAAGTGCAGAAGACTTAGTAGTAGTGCAATCACTCCTAGGACTGAGGGAAGGGAGTGAAATGAGTGAGAGTCTGGGTTGCTCCCAGGAAAAAGGAGAGGAAAAGAGTGAACCAATGCAGTCCATTTCTTCGGGACTGGAAAAAGTGAGTGTGAGGAGTCCCACCTTAGATGGTGAAGGTGAGGGTGTGAGGGTGGGGAGCCAAGGTGAGACCTTGATGCAACAAAAGAGAGATCATGAGAGAAATGCAGGTACATGAGTGATAAGGATGAAAACCATTGCAAGTGAGTCAATGAATGTCAATAATGCAGAAAGGGAAAGGCTATTTCAGCAAGAATATCAAGCTGTTATAGATTCTATTTCCCTGGATGTTGAGACGTTTACTCACCCTGTGACAGCTTACCAAACTCTAGATGTATAGGGCAATGAGGAGGCTGAAAGATTGTTGAACTTGGTGCATACTACACAATCTTTACAAAGAGCAAAGGATGCAATCACTGCTATGCCTTCCAATATTGGTAGTGATTTTGAACTGGATGAAACTTCTTTTGGCGATGCTGGTGGGGATGATGAGGAAGATATCATAAGGATAGGGGGAGATGCAGATGTTCCTGCCTGGATGCTAACAAAAGAATACTCTTACTCACATCTCCAATCAACACTATTCAAGTTAATTCATGACACCAAAGCAGCCATTCAGGCATCTATTAATGCCAGCATAAGGAAGCTACTCACAGCACATCTTGAAGCACTCCAGCTGCATAAAATTCAAGCCCTCCAACACAGTCAGAGTATGGATGCAATCAAGAAAGAAATTTCTGAAGTCAAGCAAGATGTCATAGAAAGGGTGGATGTCCTGCAACCACCATGACTGAAATTGTTCAAAAGCTAAGGAAAGAGGCTGATCTCAGTAGGAAAGTTGAGGCCATAGACTCAAGAATATCTACTGTAGAGAAGTCAATGGCCAAGATACTTAACAATCAAGAAACTCAGATTGCACTACTCCAACAGTTGGTGGCTGCTCAACTCCTTCCCACACAACTTGATGATAACAAAAAGGGGGAGAAAGGCTCAAGTGAGGGGGAGAAACAGCTTAATATTCAAGTTAGCGAAGTAATTGTGCCTACAATTCCTTTCACCAAGCCACCAACTAAAGACAACATTGATCTTATTAATGGAGCAGCAGCCACATTGAGAGCAGCTGAAAAGAAGTAGTTGAGCCCAATCAAGTGGGAGAAAATTGATAAGGATATTCAAAAAAGGTTTGGGCTAGCAAAGAAGCCAGAAAAATCAGCCATTCATCACTCTCAAGTCAGGGAAATCTCTGTGAGTGATATGAGCATGAATAATCTGGAAAGAGGACAACCATCCTGCATCAAATCTCCAAACGCTGAGCTAATTTGGAAGCCAAAGGTGAACTATCCTAAACCTTATCTAAAGAACCCTTTGGATACAGTGTATGAGACACCAAAGCCTGATGAAATGAAACAGTTGTCAAGATTTATTGCATTCTACAAGGATCCAGCTGATTCAGCATTGAAAAGAAGAATTTCCAAGGTTTTCAGGAATGGTAAGGACATTTGTGTGGTGGCTGGACACCCTCAATTTGCTGAAGCAAAAAGAGAAGAAAAGGCAAGATTGAAGGAAGAAAAGAAGCAAACTGTTCTAGATGCTAAAAAGGTTAAACAAAAGAAGGAGCAAGCTGCTATCTTGGCCAAGCTGCAAGCTGTGAAACCTACACAACAAATTCCTGAACAATCATCTGAAACCACTGAATCTAAGGAACTGAAAATGCAAGAAGAATCACAGCAGAGAAAAAGTTTTAGATACAAACTTCATGCAAAGAGAAAAGTGGACTTTGATAAAAAGGAATTGGAAGATCAGTTTCTCAAAAAGTCTACATCTGCAACAACTCAAACATCCATGCCTATACCTGAACTCAATCTACCTCACTTCATTAATCCAAAGAAGACAAAGACCAGAGCAATCAAGAAAGTGAAGCCCTCATCTCTCAGATCCAAGTCCCTAACCAAAGCTCAAACCAAAGTCAACAAGGGAGGCATTATGTACATCTGTGACATCAAGGAATTCTCATATTTAAACCTCTATCTAGATGAACTGGAAGAAGTTAGAGGGATTGATGCTTACAGGAATCTACCTGAAATGTTAGTATTCAAGTACAAGGGAGGAAAAGAGATATAATGGCCACTTCACAGGATCCTTCAAGAAACCCAATATATGTTGATAAAGGTTTATTCATCATTTAAGATGAACTTTGGATTTAATGTGATAGCTAGAAGACTGGTTCTAAAGAAGATTGAAGAACTGAGGAGTATTAGAGCCAAAGATGCACTCCCAAAGACTCTAACTGTCACGCCCCCAAATTAAACAGCAAATTAAATATAACTATTACAACATTTTAAAAGAAGAATACACAACCAACTCCAAGATCTTACAGTTTAGGGTTTGGAACAGCCCAACACTACCAACTATTACATCTGATTAAAAGTACCGAGTCCTCAACCAAACTATTATTACTTATTCTACCTGAGCTCGAACATAAGCATCATCATCACAGGTCTTACGGGCAGTCTGCTTGAATCTAACCATAGCTGCTAGCTATAATATCAGGGTAAAGCAAGGAGTGAGCCAAATGCTCAACAAGTGCTAACAGTATGATACAAAACATAAATCGAGATATAAATTAATGAATGTCAATGGGAAGATATAATCTGAGATAACGAGAGATAAAACATTGGGTAATGGCATCATTTTTACTTGTATCAAAACAAATTTCAAAAATCATGTCTTAATCAAAATCATTTTAGGACGCTACGGATTACAGCACGTGATCAGCCGCGAAGTAATCCCGAACCTCGCTGGGTTCTAAAACATTAACGGGAATCCCTAGGAAACTTTTAAGCCTAATATAAGTGTGGAAAGGACTCGCGTCTCAGTCCAGATCCACTATTCAAGGAAAACATTTATCCCCCTTTGGGACTGAAAACCCATATTTTATTTATTTCAAAAACTGATGCCGAATTATAACAAAATCTCTTTTAACAGTAAACATTTTTATTAAGGGATTATAGATCAACTCGAAACACGGGAAATATGGTACTAAATCTCAGGGCCATGATTTACAAAATTTTACTCTATTAGGGTAACCAAAAGGTTTTCATATGTCAGAATTTGGACAGGAAAATTTAGTGAGACTAATGGATAATATAAAGGGGTAATGCCAAACTGGGCTTAAAACAATGATTTCTCGTCAAGGTACAGGTGTTGGATCATCAAGAAGATAAGCTTCATGAATACTATGGGTGTTAAGGTATGAAGAAATGATTCTTTAGCTCAGGATATATCAGAGTTGTCAAGCTTTAGGATAAGAAAGAGGGGTATCAATCAATGAGGGATCACTTTGATAAGTTTCTGACTTTCAGGGTTCAAGGTAAGGTTCTATAGGGATTCAAGTATCAGGATGAGATATCAATACTTAGGAATCATCAACATGTTAATCAAGAGGATCAATCAAGTAATATATCAACTCTTCATTTTATCATGGCATTTAACTATCATGAAAAGGGTTTTGAACTACTTGCAATACATACTCGAGGGTTCATGGTATTTCTATATAATTCAAAGATAAATGAAAGATACGCTTGATTTAAAACATATCAAATGACTCAGGATAATTGCATCAATATATATATGAACTGTTTATAGTAAATACGAAGGTCAAGTTGAATCATTTACCTTGAGAAAGGCTGGTCTGGTCTGACTGGTAGGAGCAACTGGTGCTTCACTCGACCTTTATGGCAAGTTTTCCCTCATCTCAAGATCCTACATAATAATAATAATCCTCATTATAATATATTCTTACCATCTTAACCTATTTACAACTTGAAATTAAACACGGATAGCACTTAGGCCTATACGCACTTAATTTTATATTCACTTTTAAATTACAAAAGTACACACATAGCCACATATTCACATATCATATATTAACACCAAATAACACCATATATACCATAATGCAACACTAGGCTTGGATGATCTCGACTCACATCTTAAGTCACTTGGTCGCTAAACTAGACAAGGTCTTCTAATTTTGGCTTCCTAACTCGATGTGCCTTTCCTAAATTATCCAAAACCTATTGACCCTCACTTGTGCCTTTAGCTCTACTGACCTTATACCATCTTACAACTATGGTGGTCGACCTAATACTCACTTCTAAGTGTTCTAAAACTATGTGATAAGTGAAAGCGCTCACTGGTGCAAATTTCAGAATGACAACTATAGTTTCTTGAGTGCATTAGGCACTCTTAAACTACAAGTTTTCCTTCAAAAATTTTACACAAGACTCTCCTGACCTAAGGGCATCTCAAAAACTTGATGTGGCTGAAGGGCCTGGCTTGGGCCTTCTTGGGCCTAAGCTAAAAGTCCAAGGTTCCCCTATTTTTATGGGCAGAAAATGCCCTGACTTGAATTAACTTGTGACACATGGTTCTAACTCATATCCTATGAACTATGGTTGGAAAAACTTCTCTGACACTCCCTCTAACTAAGGCCCAATAGGGCCTAATGAGGGCCTACCCATGACATGGTCAAATCTTCCTATTTCTAAGTTGCAACAAAACTGTCCCCTGCTGGACAGATTTTGTAATTCTACCTGTGCACCTAACCAAAAGACATGCAAACCTCCAACCAACTCCTAAAACCTTTTATATACTCCCAATACTAACTTCTGGTGGCTTGGGCCTCAAAGTGCACATCAATGACATGGTCAAAACTCACTCTAAACCTCAGGGTACTAAACTGATTTTCTGCAGAAACTATAACTCTCATTTCTCCAAGGTTTTGACTTGACAAACTCAACTACCAACATCCCAATACTTAAACCAAGACTTATACATGGTAATCTACTGAACTAACTCCCTTATTCTCAAAATAACCTTGGGTGAGATCATCCTTACCTAAGGTACAATTATTGCAAAACAAAAGAGATCACATTTCTCAACTCACCAATCATTAAGTTTTTGAAACCACAAGATATGCATTTTATAAAAGATAACCACGAATTATTACCATGCAACAAGAAGCATAAATCAATATTAACACATTATTCCTACTGAAATTAAGGCTCACTAACAAAATCTTTCCAAATGATCAAAATCTTACAACATTCTAAGAGAAATCCACATGCATGCATGTCCTGGGGTTTTGCAAACCAAAACAACACATTTTCTACATATATTCTACCATAAAATTGACATGCAAGCCTAGCATGAGCTATACCTAGATGATCACTTAGCATGCAAGGAGTTTTATCAAATTTTCACCACAAAATTCAAGTCATTATCACATAAACATGCAAAATTTGAGCAAAACAACAAGAATGATCTCAAGGACCATTCATTCGGCTCCCATATGGTCATGGCCGAATGAAATGGATGGGAAGGGCCATTTAATCATCCAGAGTTTCCTTCTCAAGACTTGGCACTTATCCATTCCTTGTAGTCCTCTCAAAATAACCCTAAACTCACAAGAATCAAGGTTGTATTTTGAGTTTCACTACAACCTTTACATGCAACCTTTAAACTTAAACTTTCTACTCAAAACTCTTTGAAATATGAGTGATCATGGTATGGGAAGTAACATTTACTTGTGTAAAGAGTAGAAGCTTGGTTGAGGAATGAAGAAAAAAAAATGGGGAGGGGGGTTTCGGCTAAAAGCCGAGAGTGAGAGAGTGAGGAGGGAGGGAGGAGAAAGTGTGGTGGTGAGTGAAGTGAAATGATCATGTCTTTGCTTGTTTTATGGTTTTTGTATTGGCAAAAGTGAGTGGAATTAGGAATTGACATGATTAGCCTTCCACTTGAACTTGGTTCAATTTGCATGCAAGGGTAAAGAAGGAAATTGGCTAGAAAAATAAGAGTTAGTGGGGTTGGAATTGTCCTCTTTGTCCTTGAAAAGAATGAGAGGGTGGTTTGCATGCAAGGGCTTTCTTGTAATTTGCTAAATATGACAACTAAAATTTATAATGATTTATTTTTATAAAATAAAATACAAGTTCAAAAATTATAAAATTTATACCATAAAATAACTTGGATTTTTAGAGACTTTATAAAATCATTTTCAAAATTTGTGAACAAAATACCTTTTAAAAGAAAATTTTTCCAAGGCTTAGAATATTCCTTATAAATCAAAAATAAAGAAATTAAATAAACTCTTGCTTTGAAAAATCATATACTACATAAAGCAAATTTATAATGCAGAAATTTGCACTCACACAAACGTACAATCATTGAATATATTTTCATTCGGCTTTAATATTATACCAAATCCACAAATAATATTACATGAAGATACCGGTCGTAACATCCTCTCCCCCTTAAGGGATTCTGTCCCCAGAATCTAAGAAAACAAATGAGGATACCGGGAACGCATATCAGACTCTAACTCCCAAGTCGATTCTTCAACCTTAGGGTTCCTCCAAAGCACTTTCACTATCTTTACCGACTTATTCCTAAGACACTTTACTTGCCAGTCGAGTATTTTAACCGGTTGCTCCATAAATGACAGGTCTGCCTGAATTTCTACAGGTTCATATTCTATCACATGACTAGCGTCAGGATTGTACTTCTTAAGCAAAGACACATGTAACACATTATGCATATGCTGATACTGAGGTGGTAAGGCCAACTCGTAGGCCACCTTTCCTACTTGACTCAAAATCTCAAAAGGACCTATGTATCTAGGTGCTAACTTCCCTTTCTTGCCAAATCTCATCAACCTTTTTCTAGGTGACACCTTCAACAACACAGCTTCGCCAATTTGGAATTGAACATCCTTATGCGCTGGATCCGCATACTTCCTCTGTCTATCTTGAGCAGCAAGCAACCTTTTCTGAATTAACTTGACTGTGTCGTGCAACTGTTGTACCAATTCCGAGCCGAGAATTCTTCCTTCCCCTACTTCATCCCAATTTGTTGGTTATCTACATTTTCGCCCGTACAAAGCTTCGTATGGTGGCATGCCGATACTGGAATGATAGCTGTTGTTATAAGAGAATTCAATCAACGGCAAGTGGTCGTCCCAACTTCCTGCAAAATCGATTGCACAACTGCGCAACATGTCTTCAATTGTTTGTATTGTCCTTTCACTCTGGCCATCAGTCTACGGGTGGTATGCCGTGCTCATATTCAACTTCGTGCCAAGACATTCCTGAAATTGCTTCCAGAATCTCGAGTTAAAGCGGGGATCTCTGTCTGAAACTATTGATACGGGTACTCCATGCCTTAGTACGATTTCGCGCACATACAGATGAACCAACTTATCCAGTGACGACTTCTCATTTATTGGAAGGAAATGCGCCGACTTCGTAAGACGATCAATTATAACCCATATTGCGTCATGTCCGGATTTCGTTCGCGGTAGTCCTACTATAAAGTCCATAGCGATATTTTCCCATTTCCATTCTGGAATCTTCAAGGGCTGAATTAATCCGCTTGGTCGGTGATGTTCTGCCTTCACTTTCTGACAAGTATAGCATTTCGCAACCCATTCTGCCACATCTCGCTTCATATTTGGCCACCAAAAGTTCTTCTTTAAGTCTCGATACATCTTGGTGCTTCCCGGGTGGATTGAAAATTTCGAATTATGGGCTTCATGGAGGATCTCATTCTTTAATTCAAGTACATGAGGAATCCATATTCTGGATGAAAACCTTAGTATCCCTTGCTCATCCCTTTGAGTATTAATCTCCTCTCCAGATAACTGATTCTTCTCTTTCTCCATTACTTCTTCTTGACACTTCTTTATCTTTTCCACTAGTGTTGGCTGAAAGGTCATTGCACGACAAACTTCCTCGACTTTTCCATAAGCACAAAGTTCCAATTCCAATCTTTCGATTTCTTCAGATAACTCTTTTGATGTTATCATCATATTCAGTCTCTCCTTCCTACTCAGAGCATCGGCCACTACATTCGCCTTTCCAGGATGGTAATTTATCGAACAGTCACAGTCCTTGATCAATTCCAGCCATCTCCTCTGCCTCATATTGGGCTCTTTCTGAGTAAAAATGTACTTTAAACTCTTGTGATCCGTGTAGATTTCACACTTCTCTCCGTAGAGGTAATGTCTCCAAATCTTAAGTGCGAACACTATGGCGGCTAGTTCCAAGTCATGCGTCGGGTACTTTAACTCATGCGGTTTCAACTGTCTTGACGCATATGCAATCACTTTACTGTGTTGCAACAACACACAACCCAAACCCTTATGTGAAGCGTCGCTAAATATTACAAAGTTCCCTTGATCATCTGGAAGTACCAACACCGGAGCTGTTACCAACTTCTGCTTTAACTCTTGAAAGCTATCTTCACATTCTGTACTCCATTCAAACTTTTGATTCTTTCTGGTTAACTTGGTCAATGGCGTGGCGATCTTCGAGAAATCCTTGACGAATCTTCTATAGTATCTGGCCAATCCTAGAAAACTTCGCACTTCCATAGGAGTCTTTGGCCTCTCCCAACTCATAACTGCCTCAATCTTTGCCGGATCCACTTTAACTCCCTCATTTCCAATGACATGCCCCAAAAATTGAACTTCCTTTAACCAAAACTCACATTTGGTAAACTTGGCATACAACTTCTCTTGTCGGAGTATCTCCAATGCTATCCAGAGGTGCTACTTATATTCTTCTTCCGACTTAGAATAAATAAGGATGTCATCAATAAATACCACGACAAATTTGTCCAAATACTTCTTAAATACCCGATTCATCAGATCCATAAATACGGCCGGAGCGTTGGTGTAATAACCCCAAAAATTTTGGACTTTTTGTAACCCTTATGAATAGTGATTTTGCTGATTATGCTGAATGAGAAAACTTTTCATGCCACACTATGTAGGGGTTCTTTTATTGATATTCTGAGATCTTATTAGTACTCTATATGGTATATAAGTGTATGTAAAAATCGTCAGAATCCAAATTCGAACACTTTGATTTTTCCCGAAAATCTACCAGATACCGAAAGAATTGAGTATAAGGTAACAGGATAAAAAGGATTTAAATTTAAGGATTATAAGAGAGGATCATAAAAGGAATATGATGTATTGAGAAAGGTTAAGGAAACCCAAGTAATAAGATCCCGGGTATGATCCCTCAAACGATAAACGAGAACGAAAGTTAAGCGAACCGTATAACAGATCAGCGGTCATTAGCCAAGTAATTAAGAGCTAATCAAAGAGGTTAGTGATGATGATGTCACCACACCAACAAGAAGATGACAAGTGTGGGAAGATGACATAGGAGGATGACATAAGCATGACCAAAGGGAAGGTATTGTTGGTTGATTTCAAGCCACACAAATTTTACCATGGTTAAAAGGTAATTAACAAAACAAAAGGATATCAACCAAGCCTTTTATGCACAAAGATCAATAAAACAAAGCAAGCTTCTCTCCCCCCCTTTTCATCTTCTTCATTTCGAATTTTTCACCAAAATGGTGAATTAGAAATTCAAAACACAAGCTATACTCCATGGAAAATTATAAGGTTTGTTTCTTTGGATCCTATATTTCATAACTAAGAAGAGCAAGTAGTTTGAGTGCTTAAATCAAAGGTTTTCTATCTCAAACAAATCATTTTAGTTTAGGGTGAATAGTAACTTTCAAGAACAAATTTTTGATTCTTGATTTTATTTGCAAGGTCAAGGTAGCTTAAGCATATATTAAGGCTTCCATGGACATTCCAAGGATCTTTCATTGATTAAAAGCTTCAAGGAAGGTATAACTCTTCATGATCTTAGTATTAAGATTGTTTGATATAAATGATTATGATGATGGAATGATAGATTAAGTGTAGTAGTTTTTTTGTCATGTTGCGATCTTAGTTGTTAAGTGCTTTTGTTGATTTTGGGAGTTAAGAGTAGCACTAGTTGTTCTTGATGGTTCATGGTATGATTTGAGCTTTGTTTAAATGGTTTAAAGTGGTGGATGAGTGATATTGTCATATGGTTGTATTGGGATTGATTGATGGTGGTTTGGTGTTGAATGGATTTGATAAAATTTTGGGAATCGCTAAGTTATAGCCTTCGTAATGCCCAATTTTCCTTAGACTGTTTTTGTTCCTAACTTCAGGACCCGTGAAATCACTGTTAGGTTTTGACTATTTCCATGTTTAGATAGTTCATGTTACGAGCTTCGTTTTGATATGTGGTACGCTTGAATCCGATGTACGGTTTAGGAGAAACGATCGTTTTAAGTAACGGCATTTCGCGACCGAACCATTACCCCTCGCCTTACGTTGAAACCTTGGTTAAGGACTTAAATGACTAATTGGGGTATGAAACAATTATGTAAAGTGGATTAGGCAGTTGGTAAGGTACTCACGAAAGAATCGCCTTAAAACCCTTAATGGTTAATTTATTAAAAATGGTGGAGCCGAGGGTACTCGAGCGACTTACGTAAATCGTTAAGCGCGAAAGCGAACGTTAGGACTCTAAATGGTTAAAGTCTAGTTTCTTAAGAGACCGGGGTTTAATTCCGACTTATGTTGTTGGTCATAGGTTATCGGACCCACTCTAAGCTTAAGTCTATCCGGGAGCACTCAGGCAAGTTTTCTACCCGTATAACTGTTGTTGTGATGTATATGTGTATATGCATGATCTTGCGATAAATGCATATTTGTTATTAGCAAATTCTTGCGATATATTGTAGCATGTGATATGGTATATATGCATGCCTGTTTCATATTCTTGATTTATATATCTGTTGGTTCAAATGCTTATAGTTGCATAATACCTATGCTAGAGATAAGCGGTATTTGAGTTTACCCTTAGTATAAGGGACCCAAAGGTGAACATATTTCTAAACCGGGAGTCGATGTTCTCGAGTATAATATATATATTTTCATATATATATGGTTATAGTTTTCAAAACTATTAATCGAATAAGGTTTATTCGATAACTTTAACTTTATTTTATTTAATGAATATTATTTATAATATTCATTCGAGGGCTTATGACTCAGTTATATTATTTAATGAATATTATTTGAATATTCATTTGAGGATGTATGACTCCATTTATTTTATTTAATGAATATTAATTATAATATTCATTCGAGGTATTATGACTCCGCTTATTATTTAATAATATTCTTTATTTTATTAAAGAATAATGTTTCGATAATCAAACTTATTTTCGATTATTCAAATAAAGATAGTACTTTCGTATAAGTATATCTTTGTTTATTTAATATTCATTTCAAGTATGAGTTTTAAAACTTCTACTTCGATTATTTTTATAAGGATTATCTTTATGAGAATATTATTTAAATAATAATATTCAGATATTTCTAATATATCGGGACTGATTTATTTTAATAAATCAGCAGTACTCCAAATATTCTTAAAAATGTTTTCGAGTCTTCAAAATGATTTCTAAAAGTTAGGGCGGATCCCAAAACTCATTCTTTTATATTTAAGATCCTCCTTTCGAAGGGGATTTAAATACTCGTTCGAAACCTGGGGGATCCGGCTCTGTGGTGTATTTTACATTCGCAACGTGGTTGTTGTTTTGAGAAAACAATTTGATTACTTGCCCAACGTTCGGGAAGTAAGTCCCTCTAATTGAGTCGGCATAAGCGACAGGCCGGGGTACGGTCTATCAAAGTGTAAGTGGCTGGGTGGCAGTCCATCAATGCGTAAGAGGCCGGGTGGCGGTCCAGCACAAAGTCCTTATGTGGCCAGGGTGATGACCAGTGGGGGATTCATCCAGCTACTAGTAGAAAAGGTTACTTATTGGTATCTTTGCCTGATCAGCAAGATATCAGGTTTATGCCAAAATTTCTTTTCTTTCCAAATTCATTGGATATTGCAACTCTGTTCATACTTTACATGACAGAGGTTTTCAGGAAATGTATGAGAGATATATATAGGTGTATATATATATCGGGACTTAATGAAGTATCTCGTAACTTCATTTCATTCAATAATATTTCAAAGATTGAATCTATTCAAGTATTATCTTGTAGTCTCATCTATGGGATGAACTTTTGAAACTAATTATAACTTGAACGGTGGTTGTTCAAGTAGTATTTGGAAAAGATATAAGTATATTGGGGTATCTTGTAACTTCATCTTTTCAACTTATATCTGGTTAATGATTATCTTATGCATGACTAAGATTTTCAGGAAAACATTGAGACAAGGTTAGATATATAAGATCACCTTGCAACGATATTTTTATACAGTTATAAACTGGAACTCTATGTATATTATACATGGCAGAGGATTTCAAAGATTTTGAAAAGTATATAAGTATATATACTGAATATTTTGCGACTTCGTCGCGTTAAGATATTAAACTTGGTTCATTTCTTCTTGACCAAGACTTTCATGAGTAATATGAGAAGGCTCATATATTGTAAATCATTATACATATTATTTTGGTAGGCTTGCTGCTCACCCTTGCTTTCTTCTTTCATCACAGAACAACAGATAGAAAAGATGAACAGGACCAAGCTCCCAATTCGCGAGCGGATAGGAAATGTTCCGCAGTTTCCTATAGGTGTTGATGTCACTGTAGCTGAGGTAGGAACTACCAATAGGCTAGGCTTCAACTTTTGATGTACCAGATTTATGTATATTTATGAATTGTAATAATGGCAAAAAAATGTAAATTATTCAGAAACCCTTTTAAGGTGTATTGGCAGATAATTGTGGAATAAAATGACTTGTGATTACTTTTGGATATTCATCTCTGAGACTATAACTTGTGGTGTGTGTTTATTGTGGGGTCACAGTACAGAGTAGTTGATTGTTTATTAAGATTGGGTGTTATTAAGGGAAATGGAACTCGTGATAACCCGGATCCCCGACCCCGGATTTGGGGGTGTTACAGAAGTGGTATCAGAGCTAAGTGTTATAAACCTCAGAGATGATGTGACGTAAAGATAATAAGTTCACTAAGATAATAAGAACTCTTGCCAAGTTCATAGTCGGGCTACCTAACGTAGTACTGACAGTTAAAACCCTTACGGGAACCCTTATAAATATCATGATAGTAACATAGTTCGTTCTCGTATAGGGCAGCGGGGCACCGAACCCTGAGGTTCAGGAGCATCAGCATGAGGATGTTTTATTACATGTTGGAGATCAAATTGTGAATCTGATAGAGTACCCTAACGAGGGACCGGATGAGATTCATATTGAGAATGTTGCGGTTGAGGATGTTATCCTAGAAGGGATTGTTGCCGAGGAGGATCTCGTGGAGGATCCTGACGAGAATGAAGAGAGGACCACTGAGGAATTGATGACCGTAGTCAGGGCGAGTACCAGAGCAAGAATGGCCGCGAGGGTGGCACTAGAGGATGAAGAGTTACCAAGGGCACAAAGGTTAATGAGGGCAGAAGGAGTGGGGCCTTCCACGGCACCAATTATACCAGTATCAGACCCTCTTCCAGAGGTTCCTGTAGACATCCATCAGGTTCCACCAATTCCTGTTCCCTCCCCTGTACAGAGCCCAGCACCTATTAAGGAAATGCCACCTTTATCTTCTGCACCATTGTCACCTGATACCGTGCTTGGTTATCCATTTGGATCCCCTGGGCCTGTACCACCTGCACCCCATGGACTGCTAGATGCAACCACTCAGGCTTCTCTTATCGCCAATTATTACATGACTTTGGGTGGCCTGTCTGAGGCCCGTAATGTTAGAAGTGATCTGTTGGACCGACTTACTGCACCAAGGATTGAGGGTGGAGTACTTCCGGCAGGATTAGCATATAGCATGGAAAGGATTAAGGCTACCTCCCGTGTTACAGTTAGAGGCCATCTTGAGGGTCAGATTGATCCAGCTCTACTTGCAACTATCTTAGACCTCATCACCGCTTTAATGGAGCAGGTTAGGGATGTTGTGTGTGCCCGCATTTCTTGATCCATGATAGTGTGCAGAGTCTGAGCAATCTGACAAGAATTTCATGCAGCACCGCTTTTGGAGGATTAGCCTAAGTTATGGATGATTAGTTTTAATGACTAGATGATTATCTATGGTAGTACTTTTGGGATATAAGCGATCAGATCAAATGATGTAATTCTCTTTAATGTGTTAAGTTGTTATACCCTCGAACAAATGGTTATGTATATATTCATTAATTTCAGTTCAGATCAGTTTGTTTGTGATAAGATCACATTGTTAATTTCTCTATTAACACTTAAGAGAGTGTCATGAAGTTTATCGAACTTGAGAATTCATAATTTGCAATCGTGCAAGGACTGAACGAGGGAAAGACTTAAGCAAAGTAAGTAAGACAAATATCCAGAGATTCTCAAAATTTTTCCAACTAATATACCCCCACAAGGAATAAGATTAGGGGCAAACCTTGAATGGGATAATCAGGGAGGTCGCAATTAAGATATAAGGAACCCAGAATATACTAAAGTGGAAAATGAGGAGTTTAAATTAAAAGATGACCCCAAATTATGGGGAGTAGGAAGAAATATTTAGACTGAGAAAACAGAAGTCGAGCGAGATCAGGAGACCCGAGACGGTACTCCTATACGGAAATTCATGGACCTGTCTAAACAGAACTTATACTTTATTCCCAACCACCACCTTGAGGAAATAATGCAGTAGGAAATTCTTTCATGACCTTTAAATCGCTAAGCTCTCAGAGTTCCAAGGAACAGGTTGACCCAGTCAGGGCAAGAGCCTGGCTAAAGGAAATATAGGAATCATTTGAGATTCTAAATGATTGACGAATCACAAAAGACTGTTTTGTCACTTACCCTCCTAAGAGAGAGACCACCCTTTGGTAAAAAACCAAGGAAGGCACGGAGTAAGAGATTATAATAAACTGATTTAAGTTCAGTCAATTATTTTCAGGAAAGTACTTTCCAAGGTTATGGAGATAGTGTAAAAGCTTTAGAGCCAGAACAAAGGCAGACGAGTATGATGAATTATAAATCTAAGTTGTAAAAGTTGTCAAGATTCGTTCTGAGGACACGAATCCAGAATGACGGGATGTTTGAAATCGATGCTTATGTTAGGTTGGTTCATGAAATAATGATAAGAGAAAGGAAAATAAAAAGAAACTGAAGTGGAAAGGAATATAAAGGCAATAGAGTTTGAGGAATGATAAGGAAGTTGGGTATGAGGAAACCCTAAAGACTCGTAACAATAGAAATAGAAAAGTATGTAATCGTCAGGATGAGGGTGATTCACCATGAGTTAAAATTGATGGTTGAAGGCATAAGAGATACATATATTTTATCCCCTGTAAGTTGGGAGGATTCGAGGAAACCTTGAGATAATTCGAAGGATAAATAATGAGACACGGATAGACTGAGGAGACAAGGAAGTAAGAAATTAGGAAAATTGGATGAAGGAAGTGACCCTCAAGAATGTGAAGTGTAAGACCGGTGGCTTGATACCCAGAAAGGGAGACGCCAGGTATGAAAGATATCCCAACATTGAGGTGACTGTTGAGATAAACAACAAAAGTAAATAAGGAATTATTAAGAAGAGGTTCACGTTGAACACGACCAATATCTTCCAGAACATCCTTGTTATCGTTACCAAATTAGGCAAGAAAAGCGGATAACCGTTGTTATCTTTTGGAGGCCATATTGATTGACCTCATTTTGAATACAGATGTTATTGTGAAATTAGGCATATACTATCGAGGTGGGAATGATTGAATAAGACACCAATATCAGGGATATATGACTTGATTTATCCATGGAAGGATGCATGTACCTTTTTAAAGGTGAAATTAAGGATAGAACATCGGTAACTTAAAACGAATCCTAGGGGAATGCATACAGGTTGGCATTTCACCCTTAATAGGGATAGTATGAGTTTTACCAGTATGAATTGGAAAGGATTAAGGTAATAACAACCTTTAAGGATCAGTGGAGAAATTTTTCAGAAGTATATAGACAATGGTTCTAGTAGTAGTAAATGGTATTTTGATATGCCCTGTATCTAGGGAATACAGGAGGAACGATTGAAGGATAACCTTAGAGGTTTTACAAGGAGAAAGGTAATATTCAAAATTCTCAAGAATAGAAATGTTGATAAAGGAAATATGATGTAATTATAATGATGCCAAGTGGGGCACGTGTTAAACCACGAGAAAGTATGGATCAAACCAGTAAAGGTCGAAATTGTTCAGGGCAATTAGGACCTAAGATAAAAGATGTTCTAAGTACGATCGAGAGTCAGTCGCGATAGTGATTAACCTCTCAAGACTGAGGCAATAACTTATGGAAAATAGTGATTTTTTTTACTCATCAGATTTTAAGGAAAACATCTTGACATAAGCTGTGATTGAAATGAGGTAGAAAATTTATTTGGAGGTGGTTAAAATGACATTGACTGTAAGGAAATTTTACTATCAGGAAAGGCCAAAGAGGTGGCCGACACTTTAAAGGTAAGAGGATAATTATAGGCGCGTGTGCCAAAGGAATACAGTGATGATGGTTAAAGCTATGAAGGTTGTATTATGGTTTGGAAGATTGACATTCCTTCTGATGACTGTGCAATACCCAACCGTAATAGTAGTTGGTAAAGGTTTAATTCGTGTAATCGCCATGAGCGGGCTATCTATCTTAGAAGGTACTATCTTGAGAATAATCCAGGACCATGTTTCAAAAATGACTAAACGAATCTTTGAGTTAAGTCTTCTATTGAAGGCATATGATTAAGAATGGTATTAACCTGCTATCGTTGCTTTGATTGAAACTCTTCTGCAATTTTATCTGCTTCATGTCATGAATGTACATCAGGATCTGGAGTGTTCTTCGTGAATTATGATTGGTGGTTATGTTAACTCCTTAGAAGTATTTTATACGACATGTATGGACTCCGTATGGGTAGATATTAAGATTTCATGGAAAGTAAATGATGACAGTAGGTCAGTGGTGGACCATAGTAAGGCAGCAGTGATTCTGCGAGTAATGAGCTGATTACAACCATGAGAGTTGTATTGGAATGGATGTTGAGATTAAGTACCACTAATCGGGTCGTGGTAGTGTATAAATTATCATTGATAGACTAATTAAGTAGAGTATCTACCTATTGAATATTTATTTCTTCTTATCAATAGAGAGTCATATTACTATACGAGGAAGGTTGCGATGCAAGCATAGAATTCTAGTAACGATGATGTCTAGAATGAGATCCCAGATTCGATTTTCAATGTCGAGGGAGTTTCAAAGGTGATTGTGTATAAGCTCGAGGAAGAGCATGGGTCCATAGAATGATGGACGGAATAGCAAAAATATTTAAGCATGTGAAATACGATGCTATAATACTTGATGTTGATATAAATACATATATGTTTTATTCTCCTATGACAAACCTCTATAGTTCAGAGGTAGATTCCAAGCCAGATATTTTATGGCAATATTTTTTTATATATATACAATTCTCTTCAGTTCATTCTTTTCTCTTCTTTTCATTTCATGTAAGCTGAGAAGAACAACCCTTCCAGAAGGGGAGGTATTGCCGAATGACTATCTATCTGTGTGATAGAAGCCTAGTAGGATACCACATGTTGTTTAATTGCTTGTCAAGTACTAAAGGCTGGCCACCTTCTGTACTAACTATGCAATATAACAAGTGTTCATGATCATAGTGATCTCTCAATAAATTCTTTTACTTCTATACGATGGATCAAGCTTTCAAAGATAGAAGTAGCTAGAAAGGAGTAGTATCAGTGCGGTGGTATTCCGAATCTAACGCGTTCATGATACTAAGGTTGACGCAATTATTAAAAGGTTATAGAATGCTAACGAGCAAAAGTGTAACCAGTATAGTATTATGTACGGAAGATAGTAATGACTACGAACTGGAAAAGAATGGATATTGAGAAGTAAAAGCTCTAATGGTAAAAGCTATAATGAGAGTCTGTGCAATAGACTTGAAAGAAATTGGAATGATCACTTAACACGGATTGAGTTTTCTTACGACAATAGATCATATGTCATTATCGAGTTGTCGCCTTATGAGATCCTTGAGGGAAGACAATGTCGATCTCCCTTATGTTAGGATGAAGTTGTAGAGCGCAAGATGCTCGGACCCGCAGTAGTCCAAAGGACCAGGGATATAATAGATCTAATCAGAGGACGGCTGGTAGTAACCCAAGATGGACATAAGAGGTATGTTGATTTGACTCAAAGGACAAAGAGTATGAAATAGGGGACCTAGTAATGTTAAAGGTATCCCTTGGAAAGGATTGATGAGGTTCGGAAAGAAAGGAAAGCTAAGTCCACAAATTGTTTGACCCTTGGAGATATTAAGACATATTGGGAAGTTAGCATATGAGCTAGCCCTACCCCGAACCTGTAGCAAGTTCATAACGTGTTCCACGTATCAATGTTAAGGAAGTGTAATCCGGATGCCAGACAAATAGGGGCATATGAGCGCATAGGCATGCAACCAAACGTAACCTATATGGAGCAACCAGGAAAGGTTATAGATTGAAAAGAAACAAGTACTTAGGAGAAGGGTTATCAAACTAGTCAGAGTTGGTGGTAGAACCACAATGTGGGAAAATTGACTTGAGAGTTAGAAGGCCCAATGCTAGAAAAGCATCCCCAACTGTTTTCTATCTGATTCCGGGACGGAATCCTTTTAAGGAGGGGAGACTGTAATAACCCCAAAAATTTTGGACTTTTTGTAACCCTTATGAATAGTGATTTTGCTGATTATGCTGAATGAGAAAACTTTTCATGTCACACTATGTAGCGGTTCTTTTATTGATATTCTGAGATCTTATTAGTACTCTATATGGTATATAAGTGTATGTAAAGATCGTCAGAATCCAAATTCGAACACTTTGATTTTTCCCGAAAATCCACCAGATACCGAAATAATTGAGTATAAGGTAACAGGATAAAAAGGATTTAAATTCAAGGATTATAAGAGAGCATCAGAAAAGGAATATGATGTATTGAGAAAGGTTAAGGAAACCCAAGTAATAAGATCCCGGGTATGATCCCTCAAACGATAAACGAGAACGAAAGTTAAGCGAACCGTATAACAGATCAGCGGTCATTAGCCAAGTAATTAAGAGCTAATCAAAGAGGTTAGTGATGATGATGTCACCACACCAACAAGAAGATGACAAGTGTGGGAAGATGACATAGGAGGATGACATAAGCATGACCAAAGGGAAGGTATTGTTGGTTGATTTCAAGCCACACAAATTTTACCATGGTTAAAAGGTAATTAACAAAACAAAAGGATATCAACCAAGCCTTTTATGCACAAAGATCAATAAAACAAAGCAAGCTTCTCTCCCCCCCTTTTCATCTTCTTCATTTCGAATTTTTCACCAAAATGGTGAATTAGAAATTCAAAACACAAGCTATACTCCATGGAAAATTATAAGGTTTGTTTCTTTGGATCCTATATTTCATAACTAAGAAGAGCAAGTATTTTGAGTGCTTAAATCAAAGGTTTTCTATCTCAAACAAATCATTTTAGTTTAGGGTGAATAGTAACTTTCAAGAATAAATTTTTGATTCTTGATTTTATTTGTAAGGTCAAGGTAGCTTAAGCATATATTAAGGCTTACATGGACATTGCAAGGATCTTTCATTGATTAAAAGCTTCAAGGAAGGTATAACTCTTCATGATCTTAGTATTAAGATTGTTTGATATAAATGATTATGATGATGGAATGATAGATTAAGTGTAGTAGTTGTTTTGTCATGTTGCGATCTTAGTTGTTAAGTGCTTTTGTTGATTTTGGGAGTTAAGAGTAGCACTAGTTGTTCTTGATGGTTCATGGTATGATTTGGGCTTTGTTTAAATGGTTTAAAGTGGTGGATGAGTGATATTGTCATATGGTTGTATTGGGATTGATTGATGGTGGTTTGGTGTTGAATGGATTTGATAAAATTTTGGGAATTGCTAAGTTATAGCCGTCGTAATGCCCAATTTTCCTTAGACTATTTTTGTTCCTACCTTCAGGACCCGTGAAATCACTGATAGGTTTTCACTATTGCCATGTTTAGATAGTTCATGTTACGAGCTTCGTTTTGATATGTGGTACGCTTAAATCCGATGTACGGTTTAGGAGAAACGACCGTTTTAAGTAACGGCGTTTCGCGACCGAACCATTACCCCTCGCCTTACGTTGAAACCTTGGTTAAGGACTTAAATGACTAATTGGGGTATGAAACAATTATGTAAAGTGGATTAGGCAGTTGGTAAGGTACTCGCAAAAGAATCGCCTTAAAACCCTTAATGGTTAATTTATTAAAAATGGTGGAGCCGAGGGTACTCGAGCGACCTAAGTAAATCGTTAAGCGCGAAAGCGAACGTTAGGACTCTAAATGGTTAAAGTCTAGTTTCTTAAGCGACCGGGGTTTAATTCCGACTTATGTTGTTGTTCATAGGTTATCGGACCCACTCTAAGCTTAAGTCTATCCGGGAGCACTCAGGCAAGTTTTCTACACGTATAACTGTTGTTGTGATGTATATGTGTATATGCATGATCTTGCGATAAATGCATATTTGTTATTAGCAAATTCTTGCGATATATTGTAGCATGTGTTATGGTATATACGCATGCCTGTTTCATATTCTTGATTTATATATCTGTTGGTTCAAATGCTTATAGTTGCATAATACCTATACTAGAGATAAGCGGTATTTGAGTTTACCCTTAGTATAAGGGACCCAAAGGTGAACATATTTCTAAACCGGGAGTCGATGTTCCCGAGTATAATATATATATTTTCATATATATATGGTTATAGTTTTCAAAACTATTAATCGAATAAGGTTTATTCGATAACTTTAACTTTATTTTATTTAATGAATATTATTTATAATATTCATTCGAGGGCTTATGACTCAGTTATATTATTTAATGAATATTATTTGAATATTCATTTGAGGATGTATGACTCCGTTTATTTTATTTAATGAATATTAGTTATAATATTCATTCGAGGTATTATGACTCCGCTTATTATTTAATAATATTATTTATTTTATTAAAGAATAATGTTTCGATAATCAAACTTATTTTCGATTATTCAAATAAAGATAGTACTTTCGTATAAGTATATCTTTGGTTATTTAATATTCATTTCAAGTACGAGTTTTAAAACTTCTACTTCGATTATTTTTATAAGGATTATCTTTATGAGAATATTATTTAAATAATAATATTCAGATATTTTTAATATATCGGGACTGATTTATTTTAATAAATCAGCAGTACTCCAAACATTCTTAAAAATATTTTCGAGTCTTCAAAATGATTTCTAAAAGTTAGGGCGGATCCCAAAACTCATTCTTTTATATTTAAGATCCTCCTTTCGAAGGGGATTTAAATACTCATTCGAAACCTGGGGGATCCGGCTCTGTGGTGTATTTTACATTCGCAACGTGGTTGCTGTTTTGAGAAAATAATTTGATTACTTGCCCAACGTTCGGGAAGTAAGTCCCTCTAATTGAGTCGGCATAAGCGACAGGCCGGGGTACGGTCTATCAAAGTGTAAGTGGCTGAGTGGCAGTCCATCAACGCATAAGAGGCCGGGTGGCGGTCCAGCACAAGGTCCTTATGTGGCCAGGGTGATGACCGGTGGGGGATTCATCCATCTACTAGTAGAAAATGTTACTTATTGGTATCTTTGCCTGATCAGCAAGATATCAGGTTTATGCCAAAATTTCTTTTCTTTCCAAATTCATTGGATATTGCAACTCTGTTCATACTTTACATGACAGAGGTTTTCAGGAAATGTATGAGAGATATATATAGGTGTATATATATATCGGGACTTAATGAAGTATCTCGTAACTTCATTTCATTCAATAATATTTCAAAGATTGAATCTATTCAAGTATTATCTTGTAGTCTCATATATGGGATGAACTTTTGAAACTAATTATAACTTGAACGGTGGTAGTTCAAGTAGTATTTGGAAAAGATATAAGTATATTGGGGTATCTTGTAACTTCATCTTTTCAACTTATATCTGGTTAATGATTATCTTATGCATGACTAAGATTTTCAGGAAAACGTTGAGACAAGGTTAGATATATAAGATCACCTTGCAACGATATTTTTATACAGTTATAAACTGGAACTCTATTTATATTATACATGGTAGAGGATTTCAAAGATTTTGAAAAGTATATAAGTATATATACTGAATATTTTGCGACTTCATCGCGTTAAGATATCAAACTTGGTTCATTTCTTCTTGACCAGGACTTTCATGAGTACTATGAGAAGGCTCATATATTGTAAATCATTATACATATTATTTTGGTGGGCTTGCTGCTCACCCTTGCTTTCTTCTTTCATCACAGAACAATAGATAGAAAAGATGAATAGGACCAAATTCCCAATTCGCGAGCGGATAGGAAACGTTCCGCAGTTTCCTATAGGTGTTGATGTCACTATAGCTGAGGTAGGAACTACCAATAGGCTATGCTTCAACTTTTGATGTACCAGATTTATGTATATTTATGAATTGTAATAATGGCAAAGAAATGTAAATTATTCAGAAACCCTTTTAAGGTGTATTGGCAGATAATTGTGGAATAAAATGACTTGTGATTACTTTTGGATATTCATCTCTGAGACTATAACTTGTGGTGTGTGTGTGTTTATTGTGGGGTCACAGTACAGAGTAGTTGATTGTTTATTAAGATTGGGTGTTATTAAGGGAAATGGAACTCGTGACAACCTGGATCCCCGACCCCGGATTTGGGGGTGTTACAGTTGGTCAGTCCAAATGGCATTACTAGGAATTCATAATGCCCATATCTGGTCCTAAATGCGGTCTTGGGAACATCTTCTTCTTTGATCTTTAATTGATGGTATCCTGATCTCAAGTCAATCTTTGAAAAGCATTTTGCTCCCTTCAACTGATCAAAAAGGTCATCTATCCTTGGTAGCGGGTAGCGGTTCTTGATCGTTACCTTATTCAACTCCCGATAATCTATGCATAGACGCATACTCCCATCTTTCTTCTTTACAAACAGAACATGTGCTCCCCATGGCGACGCACTTGGCCGTATCACTCCCTTATCCATCAATTCTTATAGCTGGCTCGCCAACTCTTTCATTTCTGCTGGTGCCATCCTATATGGGGCCTTTGAAACTGGTTCCGTTCCTGGAGTAAGGTTGATCTCGAACTCGATTTGTCGATCTGATGGTAAGCCTGGTAGTTCGTCGGGAAACACATCCGGGAACTCGTTAACTACAGGGATATCTTCCATGATGGGGCTGCCTTTTTCCGAATCCACTACATAAGCTAGGAACGACTCACAACCTTTTCTAAGTAGTTTCTTAGCCTGAACAATTGTAAGAAATAGTTGCTCTTGCCTCTGCCCCTTAAATACTACCTTCTCTCCACTCTTCGTCTTTAAATACACTCTCTTGGTCTTACAATTAATCTGAGCGTTATTCTCTCCTAACCAATCCATTCCTAAAATTATGTCAAACTCTCCCAACTTGAAGAGTATCAAGTCGGCTGAAAACTTATACCCCGAAATATCAATCTCACACTTTGGACAAAATTGATTCACAGGAATCTTCTCTTGGTTCACAATTACCACATTTACTACCTCACTCATAATCATTTTCTAACATTGAAGCTTATCGACAAAAGATTCTTATATGAAAGATCTTGTTGCTCCCGAATCAACCAATACTTTAGCTTTAACATTATTGAGTAAAAGTGTACCTGCTATCACCTCCGAATTCTGTACAGCATCCTTCATCTTCAAATCAAATGTCCTTGCTATTGCTTGCGGGGTTGGTGTAGGTGATGGAGGTAATGCCAATACCTCAGCTGACACGCTTACACTGGTACTTGCCACATTCATCAGATCTTTGACTGGTCCGGTTGCCTTGCACTCCCTAGCTATGTGTCCAGTCTTCCCACACTTGTAACACGTAACTCTTGGCTTCAGCATCTTGCACTCATTCACCAAATATCCCTTCTGATTGCACCTGTAGCATGTCATACTCAGCTTATTACACACTCCGGGGTGCCTTCTTCCGCAGTGCTTGCATTCTGGCCTCTGTAACCTGTTTTCTCCAACTTGCCCTTGGCTTGTCTGATTGTTCCCCTTCGATTCTTGCCTTTTACCCGAATTTCCTTTCTTTTGAAAATTTCCGCCCTTCTGGAAACCAATCCTCTTTACATTCCGATCTTGTGAACTTCCGGCTTCAGACTTTTCTCCATAAAATGGAACCTTCCTCTTCTTGTTATCCCTCTCTTTCCTCGACTGCATCCCATTATTCTCAATCAGAGCAGCTTTCTGTACTACTCCCGCATAAGTTTCAAGCTCAAACATAGCCACCCTATCTCTAATCCAAGGCTCCAATCCTTGCTGAAATTTCTTTGCTTTTTCCTTCTCAGTGTTGGTATACTTTGTCACAAACCTTGACAACTCAGTGAACTTCTTCTTATACTCCAATACAGTAATGTTCCCTTGCTTCAACTCAAGAAATTTTAGCTCCATCTGATTCTGCATGTACTTAGGGTAACTCTTGTCCAGAAATAACTTCTTAAATCTCTCCCAAGAAACCTGCTGAGTGACTTCAATAGCTTTTACTGATTCCCACCAATAGATGACTTCTCCCTTCAAGAAGTAAGTAGCATACGACGTCTTCTGATCATCTCCTAACTGTACCAACTCAAAAGCCCTTTCCATCTCCTTGATCCATGTGTTAGCTATCACTGGATCAGTGGTATCATGAAATGCAGGTGGATTCACATTCTGAAAAGCCTTGAAAGTGACAATTTGTCTAGGTGGTACCGGTGGTTCAGGTGGTTGGTGTGGCTCACGGTTATCTTGGTTTTCAATTCATTGTTGAAGAGTTAGCTGTTGTTGAGCTATAGCATTGGTTTGTTGTTGCAAAGTTTCCAGTAGTCGAAGAATATTTGGGTCTGTGGTGGATGTTGTTGTTGGGTTCTTCTTTTTGAGAGGCATAATCCTGAAATAAGAGTTATGTCAAAACAAATATGAATGATAAAATGATTCGAGGGTATCGCATGGCATTCTTATTTACATATGGAGTCAAGTTTCCAAATTAAGCAGATATGATGATGCATATAAAAACGTAAAATAACAGTTGAGAGCAAATGGAACAATATAACATAATTATTGAAATTTTAAAGGTCACAATACATAGGATTGGGACAAAGTCTGATTCTAGGAATAACATGCTTATTTAAAGAAAACAACGGAAACAACTGGGGATTCCATAGAGTCTGATAGTACAACAACATGAAAGGTAAATGGAAAGAACTAAGGCTCCACTCCATCTGAACGGCGCTTGGTAGTTTTTTCCTCTCGAAGCGTCTTCACAATGCTCTGGAGCTCATCCGCCACCATCTGAATGACATACTGGTTGGTACGGTCCTGGTGCGCTGACATCTCCTCAAACTTAGTGTTGATGTACTGAACCAAGGACTCAAGTCTCGCAGTCATCTGCTCCTTGGGCTTCCCTTCGTAGTTTCGGCTGTCTGGATACACGTTCTTCAGTCGGTCTATCAGTCGGTCGTACTTGCCCTGAAGCATGTCGAACTCGCGCCTCAACTCAGCATACACTGTGAAAGCAATAGTATCGTCCGACCCAGAGGATGATGAGGAATGCGCCCTTTGCTGACAACCAATAAGAGGAGTATTAATAATAATTTACTTAACCTACTCTCTCGCATATTATCTATAACCTACACACATATCCTATAACCTATTTAGGCTGTTCAGGGACTCTAAACCATAGCTCTGATACCAAAACCTGTCACGCCCCCAACTTAAACAGCAAATTAAATATAACTATTACAACATTTTAAAAGAAGAATACACAACCAACTCCAAGATCTTACAGTTTAGGGTTTGGAACAGCCCAACACTACCAACTATTACATCTGATTAAAAGTACCGAGTCCTCACACAAACTATTATTACTTATTCTACCTGAGCTCGAACATAAGCATCAGCATCACAGGTCTTACGGGCAGTCTGCTTGAATCTAACCATAGCTGCTAGCTGTAATATCAGGGTAAAGCAAGGAGTGAGCCAAATGCTCAACAAGTGCTAACAGTATGATACAAAATATAAATCGAGATATAAATTAATGAATGTCAATGGGAAGACATAATCTGAGATAACGAGAGACAAAACATTGGGTAATGGCATCATTTTTACTTTTATCAAAATAAATTTCAAAAATCATGTCTTAATCAAAATCATTTTAGGACGCCACGGATTACATCCCGTGATCAGCCGCGAAGTAATCCCGAAACTCGCTGGGTTCTAAAACATTAATGGGAATCCCTAGGCAACTTTTAAGCCAAATATAAGTGTGGAAAGGACTCGCGTCTCAGTCCAGATCCACTATTCAAGGAAAACATTTATCCCCCTTTGGGACTGAAAACCCATATTTTATTTATTTCAAAAACTGATGCCGAATTATAACAAAATCTCTTTTAACAGTAAACATTTTTATTAAGGGATTATAGATCAACTCGAAACACGGGAAATATGGTACTAAATCTCAGGGCCATGATTTACAAAATTTTACTCTATTAGGGTAACCAAAAGGTTTTCATATGTCAGAACTTGGACAGGAAAATTTAGTGAGACTAATGGATAATATAAAGGGGTAATGTCAAACTGGGCTTAAAGCAATGGTTTTTCGTCAAGGTACAGGTGTTGGATCATCAAGAAGATAAGCTTCATGAATACTATGGGTGTTAAGGTATGAAGAAATGATTCTTTAGCTCAGGATATATCAGAGTTGTCAAGCTTTAGGATAAGAAAGAGGGGTATCAATCAATGAGGGATCACTTTGATAAGTTTCTGACTTTCAGGGTTCAAGGTAAGGTTCTATAGGGATTCAAGTATCAGGATGAGATATCAATACTTAGGAATCATCAGCCTGTTAATCAAGAGGATCAATCAATTAATATATCAACTCTTCATTTTATCATGGCATTTAACTATCATGAAAAGGCTTTCGAACTACTTGCAATACATACTCGAGGGTTCATGGCATTTCTATATAATTCAAAGATAAACGAAATATATGCTTGATTTAAAACATATCAAATGGCTCAGGATAATTGCATCAATATATATATGAACTGTTTATAGTAAATACGAAGGTCAAGTTGAATCACTTGCCTTGAGAAAGGCTGGTCTGGTCTGACTGGTAGGAGCAACTGGAGCTTCACTCGACCTTTATGGCAAGTTTTCCCTCATCTCGAATCCTACATAATAATAATAATCCTCATTATAATATATTCTTACCATCTTAACCTATTTACAACTTGAAATTAAACACGGATGGCACTTAGGCCTATACGTACTTAATTTTATATTCACTTAAATTACAAAAGTACACACATAGCCACATATTCACATATCATATATTAACACCAAATAACACCATATATACCATAATACAACACTAGGCTTGGATGATCTCGACTCACATCTTAAGTCACTTGGTCGCTAAACTAGACAAGGTCTTCTAATTTTGGCTTCCTAACTCGATGTGCCTTTCCTAAATTATCCAAAACCTATTGACCCTCACTTGTGCCTTTAGCTCTACTGACCTTATACCATCTTACAACTATAGTGGTCGACCTAATACTCACTTCTAAGTGTTCTAAAACTATGTGATAAGTGAAAGCGCTCACTGGTGCAAATTTCAGAATGACAACTATAGTTTCTTGAGTGCATTAGGCACTCTTAAACTACAAGTTTTCCTTCAAAACTTTTACACAAGACTCTCCTGACCTAAGGGCATCTCACAAACTTGATGTGGCTCAAGGGTCTGGCTTGGGCCTTCTTGGGCCTAAGCTAAAAGTCCAAGGTTCCCCTGTTTTATGGGCAGAAAATGCCCTGACTTGAATTAACTTTTGACACATGGTTCTAACTCATATCCTATGAACTATGATTGGAAAAACTTCTCTGACACTCCCTCTAACTAAGGCCCAATAGGGCCTAATGAGGGCCTACCCATGACATGGTCAAATCTTCCTATTTCTAAGTTGCAACAAAACTGTCCCCTGCTGGACAGATTTTGTTATTCTACTTGTGCACCTAACCAAAAGACATGCAAACCTCCAACCAACTCCTAAAACCTTTTATATACTCCCAATAATAACTTCTGGTGGCTTGGGCCTTAAAGTGCACATCAATGACGTGGTCAAACCTCACTCTAAACCTCAGGGTACTAAACTGATTTTCTGCAGAAACTATAACTCTCATTTCTCCAAGGTTTTGACTTGACAAACTCAACTACCAACATCCCAATACTTAAACCAAGACTTATACATGGTAATCTACTGAACTAACTCTCTTTTTCTCAAAATAACCTTGGGTGAGATCATCCTTACCTAAGGTACAATTATGGTAAAACAAAAGAGATCACATTTCTCAACTCACCAATCATTAAGTTTTTGAAACCACAAGATATGCATTTTATACAAGATAACCACGAATTATTACCATGCAACAAGAAGCATAAATCAATATTAACACATTATTCCTACTGAAATTAAGGCTCACTAACAAAATCTTTCCAAATGATCAAAATCTTACAACATTCTAAGAGAAATCCACATGCATGCATGTCCTGGGGTTTTGCAAACCAAAACAACACATTTTCTACATATATTCTACCATAAAATTGACATGCAAGCCTAGAATGAGCTATACCTAGATGATCACTTAGCATGCAAGGAGTTTTATCAAATTTTCACCACAAAATTCAAGTCATTATCACATAAACATGCAAAATTTGAGCAAAACAACAAGAATGATCTCAAGGACCATTCATTCGGCTCCCATATGGTCATGGCCGAATGAAATGGATGGGAAGGGCCATTTAATCATCAAGAGTTTCCTTCTCAAGACTTGGCACTTATCCATTCCTTGTAGTCCTCTCAAAATAACCCTAAACTCACAAGAATCAAAGTTGTATTTTGAGTTTCACTAAAACCTTTACATGCAACCTTTAAACTTAAACTTTCTACTCAAAACTCTTTGAAATATGAGTGATCATGGTATGGGAAGTAACATTTACTTGTGTAAAGAGTAGAAGCTTGGTTGAGGAATGAAGAAAAAAATGGGGAGGGGGGTTTTGGCTAAAAGCCGAGAGTGAGAGGGGGAGGAGGGAGGGAGGAGAAAGTGTGGTGGTGAGTGAAGTGAAATGATCATGTCTTTGCTTGTTTTATGGTTTTTGTATTGGCAAAAGTGAGTGGAATTAGGAATTGACATGATTAGCCTTCCACTTGAACTTGGTTCAATTTGCATGCAAGGGTAAATAAGGAAATTGGCTAGAAAAATAAGAGTTAGTGGGGTTGGAATTGTCCTCTTTGTCCTTGAAAAGAATGAGAGGGTGGTTTGCATGCAAGGGCTTTCTTGTAATTTGCTAAATATGACAACTAAAATTTATAATGATTTATTTTTATAAAATAAAATACAAGTTCAAAAATTATAAAATTTATACCATAAAATAACTTGGAATTTTAGAGACTTTATAAAATCATTTTTAAAATTTGTGAACAAAATACCTTTTAAAAGAAAATTTTTCCAAGGCTTAGAATATTCCTTATAAATCAAAAATAAAGAAATTAAATAAACTCTTGCTTTGAAAAATCATATACTACATAAAGCAAATTTATAATGCAGAAATTTGCACTCACACAAACATACAATCATTGAATATATTTTCATTCGGCTTTAATATTATACCAAATCCACAAATAATATTACACGAAGATACTGGTCGTAACACTAACTATTCCTTACACTGGAAGTAGAGTGCATCTAAGGCCCTACTGGCTGATGGAATTCATGGATGATAAGGGAGTTAAAAGATTCTTCAGATTAGAAGACCAGTTGAGCATATCTAGCAATGAGACTCTTTTGGAAATGCAAGGAATGCTAAATCTCTCAGAATCTGATGAACTGGAATTCCATAGACAGCTCCAAAATCATATAGAAGAAAACAACAGAAAGCTTGGAAAGAGATCCAGATCATCAAGGAAATAGATCAATCTGCTCAGGCTATAGGAGCACCTTGAAAATGACTGTGAGCAAATCTTTGTACATTTTGTTATTTGTAGCACTTTACAGTTTTATCTACTTTCATTTAAATTTTCATTTTTAGAGTGTTTTGGTATCATCAAGTTTCTCTTAATTTATGGATACAATTCTAGTAGACATAAATTGGGGGAGATTGTTGGAAATATGTTGTGAACTTGATGATTTCATTAACAAAACACCCTAGTAGATTCAACTTAGTGTATTATGTAGCACTTGACGAATAAGCAAATGTAGTCCCGACGGATGATTCAATAGAGTCCCGACGGATGATTATTTGACATCCATCGAGTGAGTAGCTTATGTAACAATAAGTCATGTAGCACATTTCTGTAAACACCTTTGTATAGATTCTGTAGTAGCATATAAGTCATGTTGACTTTAATTAGATATGCAGAATAGGTTGATTAATTATACATAGATGATGTCTTGTAATTTTGCATAAATAAAATGAAGTCGAGTGCCAAATAGCTACCCGACGGATGATCAACAAAGCTACCCGACGGATGTTCAACAAAGCTACCCGACGGATGATCAACAAGGCAACCCGACGGATGATCATGTACCCGACGGATGATCAATTCAAACATCTGTTGACAGTGACAACACAGTCATATGCGTCGAGTGTATGTAAAAAGGAATGTGGAAGCCTATTCAACTGGGTTTTTGAGAACAAAGAAGCATTGCCATTTCCATGCTATTATGAAGATATTCCAAGATGCTATAATAGAGTGGTGAAGCAGCATAGTATTAGACTTGATAGGTTTTGTTTTATTATCTTTTCTTATTACTGTGTAATCTTGGTGATATATAAATCAAGAGTAGCAAATAGAATAACAAGAAGACTAAGCAAGTATTTTCTCAGAGAAACAATTGTAAGCTGAATCCTTTAGCATTTCTCTGTAAAGTTTAGTTGTTCTTATTTGTAAGCAGCTGTGAGCTATTCAAGCTTCACAGAGTTCTCTTGATATATATATATATATCTGGTGGATACATTCAAATCCACCAGAAAGTTTTAAAGACTTGTGTTTTTATTACTTTGTGTTTTGATTCATATTTAACTTGTCATTCCGCACTTTGCAAATCAAAACACTGATATATATATATATATATATATTAAGTTAGAACATTTTATAGTTCAGAAAAAGTTTCAAAAATTCCATTCAAAATTCCTGTTGCATTGTTAGGGACTAACAATTTTCCTAGATTAAAAATGTAGAGATCAATTGTCATGTTTCCAAAGGTAAGTTTCACTAACCCAATCCTACAGTTGATCAAGGCATTAGACATGGCAAGAAAAGGTCTTCCTAAAATGATGGGAATTTGATTTTTTAGATTTTGACTGGTTCGGTCTCTAGGACAACAAAATTGATGTGGAAGACAAAATCACTAATCTTAATCAACACATCTTTAACTATACACGTTGAAGTTTTGACAGAACGGTCCGCAAACTGAAGAGTAACACTGGTCTTTTTAAGTTTACCTAAACCCAAGGCTTGATAGATAGATAATGGAAGAAGATTCACACTAGCTCCTAAATCGAGTAAAGATTTATCAATGAAGGTATTACCTATGACACAAATGATGGTAGGACAACTAGGATCCTTATACTTCACAGGGATTTGATTTGACAAGATAGAACTAACATAAGAGGCTAAAAAATCATTCTTAGGAACATGAGTGGTTCTTTTATGAGTACACAAATCTTTTAGACACTTAGCATAAGAGGGAACTTGTTGAATTTCATCTAAAAGAGGAATGTTGATCTTAACTTACTTAAAGACTTCTAAAATCTTATCTAACTGAGCAGATTGTTTGTTTGAGATAAGTCTTTGAGGAAATGGAGCTTTTGGCTTAAAGACTTTTTCACTAGACACATCATTTGTTGGGATTGACATCGATGATGTTTCGACGGGTAGGGTTATAAATAGAGGAGTCGCTGTTAAATTTTTCTGAAAATTATTTCTAAAATGCGAGAAACGTACTTTACAATATAAAGCGTTTTATCCCTATATGAATATTGATTGCATGCTTATGTGTATATACATTATATGAGTCGGGTTATCAGATTGGGTTATTTAGGATCGAGGACATCAAGCATGTTTGTATAACTAATTAGGGTATTCTGTTATTGTAGATCCCAGTCGAGTCTCGCAAGGACCAAAGTCAGCGTAAAAGCTACTTTGGGTTTCCGTAAAGCGTTGCAAGGCAAGTACCCCTGATCATTCTATAATGGTTCAGTACATATGGATAAACTGTTATGTTATTCTCGTACAGGAACATAAACATTTTAAGTTACATATCCCCTGTAGTTATAAATAATTGATTTAAACCTGTTTTTGGGAAAAGTAACTTCGAAAGGTACCTATCTCGAATGAAAATGATTTGTGAACCATTTTTACGTGTGCTGTTAAATGAACGGTTTTAAAATGAGATAGGTACCAATGTTTTGAAAAACTGGATAAAACGATTAGATATGAGATACTTAGGGGCAAGAGTGGCCTATTGAGGTTGTGTAAGAGGCTAACTCGGTTGCGCGCATTACATAACCGATTAGTTTAGCAGGTCAGAGACTATATTAACCCCATTTTTTGGAAATATTTCAAACCCTGATGAATAGTAACTTTTTGTTGATGATGTTGATTAAGGAAAATTATCAAACCATATTATATAGGAGTACTGTTATGGAAATTCTGAGATCGTATTAGTATTCCGTAAAGTAAATGAGTGAATGTAAAGGTCGCCAGAATTCGGATTCGAACACTTTGGTTTTTCCCGAAAATCCACCAGATAATGAAAGGATTAAGTACAAGGTAACATAATTAAAAGGATTTTTATTTAAGGATTATAGCAGAGGATCATTAAAGGAATATAAGATATTAATAAAGGTTCAGGGAAGCCCAAGTAATAAGATCTCGAATATGATCCCTCAACCGATTAACAAGAACGAGAGTTAAGCGAACCGTAAAAAAAGATACGCGACCAAGAGACAAGCTTGTTCAAGAAGCTAAGGGGCTATGACATCATCAACCCATGGGATTTTGACAAGTGGCAACTAGGTGATATAATGATGGTGAGATCAGTAAGGTTAGTTAGATATTTTTTGAGATTCATTTGTAGTTAAGTGAATTAACCTTGGTTTAAATCAAGGTTAATCTTCACCAAAGCAACAAAAACCAAATCATTTAAGAAAACTAGAAACATTTTCACTTCACTTCTTCCCTTGCTCTCGGCCAAAACCAGAGCAGCAACTTCAAATTGCTATATCTCCTTTATTTCTCACTCAAATATTGTGTTCTATAGCTCGTTGGAAAGGTATTACGATGACCTACAATGTTTGTTCACAAGCCTCGTCCAAATAATCATGTTAAGACCCTAATTTTTACAGTTCTTTCAATCGGACTAATTATAACTCCAAAAAGTTCTAACTCATTTGTTGAACTCCTTTGCAAGTTTGAACATGATAAATATAGATCAAGGTTCTCTTAAGGAGGAAAATATCTTGTAAGTGGTTTAAGGATATAAGGAAGGTATAAACTTCAAACCCTAGCTTTGATTTTATAATTCCATTAAGTTTTATTGATGCATTGTTAGTATTAAGGTTTGATTATTAATTATAAGTAGTTTTGGTGGATTTGTATTGGTTTTGAATATTGGGTGTTTGATTGGTTGGATAAATTAGTAAAACTTGGAGTTGGGGACTGAGTTTGTAGTATGATGGTTGAATATTGTTGTGTTGGTGGTTGTGAGTGAATTGATGAGGATTTAGAGTGGTATTAAATTGGAAATCGCGTAAACATAGCCGTCGTAACGCCTGTTTGCATATAGACTGTTGTGCTTAGTATTCGTAGCAGAAATCTCACTGACCAAACTGTAAATTTTCCATTTTTAGCTAGATCATGTCGTAAGCTTCGTTTCGGTATGTGGTTCGCTTAGATCCTATTTACAATTTAGGAGAAACGATCGTTTTATGTAACAGCGTTTTGCGAACGAACCTTTACCCCTCGCCTAACTTTGAAACCTTGTTTAAGGCTCTTAAAAGACTAATTGAATTAAGAAACAAATATGTAAGGTGGATTAGGTAGTTGGTAAAGTACTCGTGAAAGAGTCGCCTTAAAACGTTTAATGGTTAATTTTATAAAAATGGTGGAGCCGAGGGTACTCTAGCGACTTATGTAAATCGTTAAGTGCAAAAGCGAATGTTAGGGTCTAAGTGGATAAAGTCTAGTTTCTTAAGAGACCGTGGTTTAATTCTGGCTTATGTTGTTGTTCATAGGTTACCAGACCCACTCTAAGCTTAAGTCTACCCCGGAACACTCAGGCAAGTTTTTTACCCGTATAATGATGTTATGATGTAAACATATTTATGCATTGTTTTGAGATAAGTGTATGGTTGTTATTAGCAACTATTACGATATATTGGAGCATATTGATATATATATATATATTCATGCCTGTTTCGTAATCTTGATATCTTGTTACCGATTCAATTGTTTATAAACTGCATAATACCTATGCTAGAGATAAGCAATACTTGCGTATACCCTTAGTATAGGGGACCCAGAGTTAAACATTTTTTCTAAACCGGGAGTCGATGTTCCCAAGTATATTATATATATAAATAGTTTTCAAAACTATTAATCGAATAATATTTATTCGATAGTTTTATATTATAAGTGAATATTTTTTTTTGAATATTCATTTAAGATTCCTATTACGATCAAAGACTATTTTAATTATTTGAATAGAGTTTCTACTTACGAAACTTATTTTATTTAATAAATGAATATTAGTTTGAATATTCATTCGAGGATTTATTACTCTGCTTATTTTATTAAATGATATTCTTTATTTTCTTAAAGAATAATGTTTCGATATTCGCCAAGTATTCGGAAGTTGATTGATGATATCAAATCATTCTTACTTTAAATATTCCCAAAGATTATTAATTTCAAACTTTATCAAAACTATTTTCTAAATGCTAGAGCGGATCCCGAAACCGGTTTTCAAATCTAAGATCTTCCTTTCGAAGGGGATTTAAATGTACTCGCTTAAAAATCGGAGTGATCCGGCTCCGTGATATATTTTTATATTCGCAATAAGGTTGTTGTGCTGATAAAAGAGTTTTTGATTACTTACCCAACACTCGGGAAGTAAAATTCTTGGAATGAGTTTAATCCATTAAGAGGCATCGCATGGAAAATATCGGTGAGTTTTCCTTTCCAACTAGATACGGCTTCTTGTTGGAGCCGTATTAACAAGTTTCTACTTGGGGAAAGGTGGAATGAGCTTTACATTTTAGAGTCATGGATTTCATCTGAACTAGGAGTGACGTAAGTGGTTGAGTGGCGCCGGCCCAACCTTTTTATATTGGCCCAAATGGCCCGGAAGTTTCCCTAAGACGGTCCATTCCTTAGGAGTCCAGCATTCAGTCGACAAGTAAATCCGACCGTTCTCCTCTACATGTAGAAAATTGTGGGATTGCACTACTGCGACTGATCATCGTGAGTGGTCTTCCTGGCGCGGCAAACTCCCATAATGAGTTCATCATCCAGTTGGATATTTCTGCAACACTATCCAGAGCACTTTGATAGAAAGGATACGGCTGGGCGATTGTTGAGTGTTGGCAGGGTCGAGTTTTTAAAATGATGTTTTTATCTAATGAATTATCTCGTAACTTCATTTCATTTTGATGATATTTCAAAAATTGATTTTATACAAGTTTTGTCTTGTAGCTTCATCTATGGGATGAATTATCTCTACCTTGAACGGTGGTAGTTCAAGTAGTATTCGAAAAAGATATAAGTATATGTGAGTATCTTGTAACTTCATCTTTTCAACTTATATATAGTAAATGATTATCTTATGCATGACAAAAATTTTCAGAAAAATGTTGAGACAAGGTTAGATATATGAGATCACCTTGCAACAGTATTTTTATATAGTTATAAACTGGAACTCTGTGTATATTATGCATGGCAGAGGATTTCAAAGATTGTGAAAAGTATATATACATATATACTGAATATTTTGCGATTTCGTCACGGTAATATATCAAACTTGGTTCATTTCTGCTTGACCAATACTTTTATGAGTACTATGAGAATGCTCATATATTGTTAATTATTATACTTGTTATTTTGGTGGGCTTGTTGCTCACCCTTGCTTTATTCTTTTATCACACAACAACAGCTAGACAAGATGAACAAGACCAAGCTCCCAATTCGCGAGTATATAGGAAATGTTCTGCAGTTTCTTGTAGGCGTTGAAGCCGTTGTAGTTGAGGTAGGAACTACCAATAGGCTAGGCTTGCAACCCCTGTTATACCAGAATTATTTATATTTATGAAGTGTAATAATGGCAAAGGATATGTAATTCATTCAGAAACTCTTTTGAGGTGTAATGACTTACAATTGTGGAATAAAATGACTTGTTCTATTTTTGGTATTCATCTCTGAGACTATAACTTGTGGTGTGTGTGTATGTTGTGGAGTCACAATACGCAGTTGCTGGTTGTTTATTAAGATTAAGTTTTATGAAAGGAAATGGAACTCGTGACAACCCGGATCCCCGACCCCGGATTTGGGGGTGTTACAAGGCTGAGGGAAGGAAAAGGGTACGTCTTGAGGAACATGAAACTTGCAACATGATCTCGATCGAGAAATTGCTAGAAGGCTATTTCAAGCACCTGGGGATTCAAGTGGAGCCAGACCTGGGTCCTTGCTAATGGAAGCCTCTCAGCCTATCATGGTGGTGCAGGAGATTCCCTAGTGGAAGTGGGAAGAGATTGCAATGGATTTCGTAGTGGGATTGCCAAAGACAAGAACTAATCATGATGCTATTTAGGTAATCATCGACAAATTGAAAAAGTCAGCACATTTCCTCCCGATCAATAAAGGTATTCTTTGGAAAAACTAGTTAAGTTATATTTGGATGAAACAGTGACCAAGCATGGAGTTCCTGTGTCCATTGTATCAGATCGAGACCCGAGATTAAATTCAAGGTTTTGGACTAAATTCTAAGAATGTCTAGGAACTAAGTTGAATATGAGTACCGCCTATCACCCTCAGACGGACGGTCAAATTGAAAGAGTAATCCAGACCATAAAAGATATTTTAAGAGTTTGTGCTTTAGATTTCAAAGGAAATTGGGATGAACACTTGCCTCTAACTTAATTCTCGTACAACAATAGTTATCATGCCAGCAATGGAATTCCGCCTAACAAAGTTTTGTATGGACGTAAGTGTAGATCACCATTGTATTTGGATGAAGTAGGAGAGAAGAAAGTGTTAGGACATGAGCTAGTTCAGCAGACTAAAGATTCAGTGCTATTGATTTGGAAAAGGTTAGAAGCAACTCATAATAGACAGAGGAAGAATGTTGATTTACATCGAAAAGCTATAAACTTTGAAGTGGGATCATTGGTATTGTTAAAAGTCTCTCCCTGGAAAGGATTAGTGCGATTTGGTCAGAAAGGTAAGCTTAGCCCCAGATTCATAGGACCATTTGAGGTTTTGAAGAAAATAGGGAAAATCACTTACGAGATAGCGTTGCTGCCGCAGTTGCAACATATCCAATAATGTGTTCCACGTATCCATGTTGAAGCCATATATTCCTGATTCGAATCAATTTATAGAGTACGAACCGATTGAGTTTCAGCCAGGTTTGTCCTATGTGGAACAGCCGATCCAGATTTTAGATCGTAAAGAACGAGTCCTTAGAAATAAGTCAATTCCCGTAGTGAAAGTACCTTGGAGAAATCTTCGAGTAGAAGAGTCTACTTGGGAGTTATAGTCAGACATGCTTTATAAATATCCTCATTTATTTAGTTAAGTCAGATTATGGGGACATAATCTTTTTAAGGGGGGATGGATATAAGGACTCGTATATTTTGTATTATTTTTTTTAAAAGTGTAATTGTTGAATAATTAATTATATAAAATGTGTGCATTAGTTTCAACAGCTGTGTGTTGTTTATTATTTTTTACGTGTAATTTATTGGTATATAGGGTTGAATTGTGTAATTAATTATTGGGTTGTATTGCTTTGTTTTACTTTTAAAGCGATTTTATGGCATATTTATTTCCATAAATATTTGAATTGTCTCTAAAATTGTTTTTATGATTTTATAATTTCAATAATTATTTTTGGGATTTGATAAAATTATGAAATCAATATTTCATTAATTATTTATTCTTAAATGATTTTCTGATTTTATTTAATTGTAAAATCAGTATTTAATTCCAGAATTCTTCAAAAATTACGAAACTTATATTTTGGTAAGTTTTAAATATTCTAAGAATTTTAAAATTATTTTGGAAATTTTTGGGATTAAATTCACCCGTGCGTCGTTTCGTTTAATCATAAAATGCGAGTATAAGTCGCGGTCCAAAAATGGTTTAAAAATTATGAAATTTGTGTTTTATAAGTTTCGGGATATTTATAATATTTTAAGATTATTTCGGTATTGTTTTGATTAATATTTATTCATAGATTAAACCATTAAAATAGATTAAAATGTTGTGAGTTGGCTTGCAGTCGGTCGAAACAAAAATAGAACGACATGTATCCAATAAAATTGGACACGTGCCGTGTGCTGGTGTATCAGGAGTGTGAGCTGTTGTTTGAGTTTGGGGGTGAACATCGATTTCTTTGTTGTCTCTGAAGGGTTTTTAACACATAAACGCAACGAAAATGTAAATTTAAATCTTAAAAAAAAACGAAACCCTCTGCAGGATCCATGCGAAAAATAATATTTAATTCGTAGTTCAGTATATTTACCTTAAGAAGCTTTACGTTAATGGAAAGATGGAGGTCTTTAACAGCGATCCAAGAACGATGAACGGAAATCTCTAGCAGCTGCTCCTTAAGTGTGAAGCACTCCACCGGTATCCACCAAGAGTACAATGTGATGGAGGAGGAAGAGGTTGAGAGAATTAGTTGCCTCCCTCTTGTTCTACTTTAGAATTATGGTTAATTATTTGGGTTGAGGCAAATAGGGTTTATAATAGTATATTTATAGGCAAAATTTTCAGCTGAAATTTTTCCATAAAATATTATTATTATTAACCCTTTAATTGATTATTCTTATTAACCAATTAAGTAATAATTAAAACACATTTTAATCATTAATCCCTATTTTGAACACTTTAGAAAAATAATTCTCTCACTTGATTTAATTTTCAAAATTAAATTCTTAATTAATAATATTAAAAATTAATTAAATCTCATTTAATCAATTATTAAATCTGCTAATTAATTATTTATTTCACAAATAAATAATTACCAGCCATTATTAATTAATTCCTCCATCATTAAATCATTCTCTTTTATGGTGTGACCCTGTATGTTTAATATTAAGCCGGTAGTAGAAATAAATAATAATAATAATAAAACTATTTTATCATTATTTATATAAATTCTCTAATTCATTAAATATGATTAATTAATAAATTAATCATATTTATTCTACATCATGAGGGATACTTCTCAGCATATCGCGACTATCCGGATAATACGAATTCACTGCTTAGAATACCAAGAACCTATTAAGTGAGTAGTTACCATACAATCAATTCCTTCTACCCTGAAATGTCATGATTAAATACAAGGCATGGAACTTGTGTCAAGCTTATCTTATTTAATCATTTGCTTTCCTATTCACTATGCTTAGTTCTATTTAATGTAAATTAGAAACTCCTTTCTAATTTCATTAACTCTGGCCAGAGATTCTTGAACTAGCATAAGTGGATCAGCATTGAACATTCTCTTCCTCACTAGAAGGGGTAGATCCTTTATTGATCATACACTATCTTCGTGTACAAATTCCTATACCTAGTAGAGCCCTTATAATTGTCCCTGGAGACTAAGAACTAAACCAAAGCATAGTTTAGTGTACACAAGATGACTATGATGGCCTCAAGTCTAAGGATACTTGTACAACTATCACTATGTGAACAACTGCTGACATGTGACTGAACTCCATCAGTTGTTCAGCTGTGTGAGTCATGTTCAGTGAACTTATTCTATAATAAGCACCTACATACTAGCTATAGTGTCACCACACAAATGTCTATGAGGATAGACATCCTTCATAATGAAGCAAGCATAGTATGTACCACTCTTTGCGGATTACTAATTACCAGTTAGTAATCCTACGACCAGGAAATATTTAAGTTTAGAGTTATCATCTTTTAGGTCTCATTATTATGATCTCATCATAATCCATAAAAAAGCTTTACTCTAAACTATGGTATATCTTATTTAAACACTTAAATAGATAAAGCCCGCAATAAAACCAAAACAAGTCTTTTATTAATATCAATGAAATTAAAACATATTACATAAAAGTTATTCCTATATCATCATACATGATTGGACTTAGGACACATCACTTTCAATCTCCCACTTGTACTAAAGCCAATCACTCTGGTATCTTATACCCATCTTGTCTTTATGACGATCAAAGTGACTTTGAGAAAGTGGCTTTGTGAGTGGGTCTTCTACATTGTTATGTGTGTCAACTCTCTTGACGTCTCCTCTTTTAATACAATACAAGAAATGTTACCGCGCTCCCACTAACCTTTTTGTAGACACATGGTTCATCTATGTTTTTGATAAAACCAAACTTTTTGATTGTCTCATCAAAACGGATGTTCCATCTACGAGAAGCTTGCTTTAAACCATATATGGTTCGCAGCAGCTTACACACTAGGTGTTCGTTAACCTTGGAAAGAAAACCCTCTGACTGTGTCATATACACTTCCTCTTTAAGTTTCCCATTGAGGAAGGCCGTTTTCACGTCCATTTTCCAGATCTCATAGTCGTAGTAAGCAACAATCGCAAGCAAAATCCGAATTGATTTTAACAGGGCTACATGCAAAAAAGTTTCATCAAAGTCAATCCCTTGCCTTTGTCTGAATCCTTTTGCCACGAGCCTGGCCTTATAGGTCTCCACCTGCCCTTCTGCTCCAATCTTTCTTTTGTATACCCACTTGTACCCAATAGGCTTAACACCTTCAGGCGCCTCAACCAGAGTCCATACTTGGTTGGTATACATCTATTCCATTTCGAATTTCATGGCACTATGCCATTTCTCTGAGTCAACACTACTAATAGCCTCATTAAGGTCACAGGGTCGTCATCATCAATGATTGACAACTCATTGTCATTCTCAATGACAAGGCCATAATACCTCTCAGGTTGGCGAGACACTCTCCGTGACCAATGAATGGGTTGTTCCACAGAAGGTTGTTCAGTCTGAACAGGTGTTTCCACTTGATCCGTAGTAGTTTGTGCTTCTTGAACTTCATCAAGTTCAATTTTGCTCCCACTGTTTCCTTCAAGGATAAACTGCTTTTCCAAGAAGGTAGCATGTCTGGAGACAAACACTCGATGATCTGTGTAAAAGTAATACCCTAAAGTCTCTTTAGGATATCTCACAAAATTACATTTTACCGATCGAGATTCCAACTTATCTGGGTCAACTTTCTTGATATAAGCTGGACATCCCCAAACCTTAACATGTTTAAGACTCGGTTTCCTTTCTTTCCATATCTCATATGGAGTTTGAGGAACAGATTTGGAAGGCACCTTATTCAGTAAATGTGCTGAGGTTTCCAACGCATAACCCCACAGGAATACTGGAAAATTCGCATAGCTCATCATGGACCGAACCATGTCTAACAAAGTTCGATTTCTCCTTTTAGATACCCCATTCAACTGTGGAGTATATGGAGGAGTCCACTGGGAGACTATACCATTTTCTTTGAGATAAGCTAGAAACTCTCCATTCAAGTATTCACCACCTCGATCTGATCGAAGAGTTATAATACTATGTTTGGTTTGTTTCTCTACTTCATACTTATATTCTTTGAACTTTTCAAAGACTTCAGACTTGTGTTTCATCAAATACACATATCTGAATCCATATCGATCATCTATGAAAGCAATGAAGTATGAAAATCCACCCATGGCTTGCGTAGACATTGGTCCACATACTTAGCAAATCTGCAGCCCTCTCTCCATGTCCACTAAATGGAGATTTGGTCATTTTACCCAAAAGACAAGACTCGCATGTAGGATATGATTCGAAATCAAAGGGGTCAAGTAACCCTTCCTTATGCAATGTCCGCAGTCTATTTTCACTAATATGACCAAGTCCGCAGTGCCACAAGAAAGTGATATTTTCATCATCCCTTTTTCTTTTATTAGTATGTTCAATTTGTAGTAAATTATGCTCTACGTCACATACATACAGATCATTATTTAAAATACCACTTCCATAAAGAACGTTATTGTTGTGCATATGTTGTGTACTTGATGGTTTCATAAATAAAACATCTAAGTAGATTTTACTTAGTGAAATAATGTAGCACTCGACGGATAAGAATTATAGTCCCGACGGATAACTCATTATAGTCCCGACGGATGTTGACTTATTATCCATCGAATGAGTAGCTTATGTAATAATGAGTCTGTAGCACAGTTTTGTATACATCTTTGTATAGATTCTGTAGTAGCTTATAAGTCATGTTGACTTTAACTAGATATGCATAATAGGTTGATTAATTGCATATAAATGATGTCTTGTAATTCTGCATAAGTGAAATGAAGTCAAGTGCCAAAATAGCTACCGACGGATGATTAACAAAGCCATCGACGGATGATCAAATGACTATCAACGGATGTTTAATATAGCAGTCGACGGATGATCAATGAAGCCATCAACAGATGTTCAGAAAGTCGACGGATGATCATGTATCCAACGGATGTTCATAAAGTCCAACGGATGATCATATAAAGAATTCAGACAGCAGTTGAACAGTGAAAACTGAGCACAGCCGTCGAGATGTATACAAATCTACTGTGGAAGCCCATTAACTGGGTAATAAAGGACGAAAAGTAGCAAAGCTTAAGACTGATAGTTTTTATATTTATTTAGTCTTTTTGACTTTGTAATTTTGGTAATATATAAACCAAGAACGTAGCAAATAGAAACAAGAGAGCTGAGATACAAAAACACAGAAATCTTTGTAAGCAGAATCTTTAGCATTTCCCTGTATTATCAGTAGTTCAATTTGTAAGCAGCTGTGAGCATTCTTGCACACAGAGTTCTCTCGATATATAATATATATCTCTGGTGGAATTGTTTAAATCCACCAGAAAGTTTTTAAAGACTCTTGTTTTTAATTACTTATGTTTTGATTCAATTAAGTTTCTATTCCGCATTGTGCTAATCAAAACACTTATATCTATATTCGAGTTGAACATTTTTATTTCGAGAAAAAGGTTCTAGAATTCCATTCAACCCCCCCTTCTGTAATTCTTGCTATATTGTTAAGGGACTAACAATTTGTATCAGAGCAAGCTCTTAATCTACAAAGAGTTTAAAGATCAAAACAATTCAGCAAGATGAACAAGAAAGACGTTGGAGTCAAGATTCCTTTTCTAGATAAAGATAATTACCATCATTGGAAGGTAAAGATGCATCTTCATATGCTTTCTCAAGATGAGGCCTATGTGGACTGCATAGAAAGAGGCCCTCATGTTCCAATGAGAGATGCACCAGGAAACAAGCCATCAGTTCCCAAGCCAAGACACGAATGGTCTGATCCTGACATTGAACAAGTCAGGAAGGATAAAAAGGCCATGAACATTCTTTTCAATGGAGTTGATGCATACATGTTTGACAACATTATCAACTGCAAAACTGCCAAGGAAGTCTGGGATACTATACAGATAATCTGTGATGGCACTGAGCAAGTTAGAGAAAACAAGATGCAGCTCTTGATTCAGCAATATGAGCATTTTCACAATGAGGAAAGTGAATCACTCACTAACATTTTTAGTAGATTTCAAAAACTACTAAATGCTCTTAAGTTGCATGGAAGAGTCTATCAGACTAAAGACTCTAATCTGAAATTCCTTAGATCTCTTCCAAAGGAATGGAAACAAATGACAGTCTCATTAAGAAACTCACAAGATTATAAAGAGTTTACTTTAGAGAGAATGTATGGCATCCTGAAGACCTATGAGCTTGAGATAGAGCAGGATGAAAGGATGGAGAGAGGAAAGAAGAAAGGAGGATCTATTGCACTAGTTGCTGATTTGGAAAAGGAGAAGGAAGTGAAGATGGAAACTGTTGAGTCAACTTCTAAGGTCTGTGAGAATAAGGGCAAGGGGCTTGAAGTAGAAAGTGAAGATTCATTGAGCCAAGATGACATGGAGGACATTGATGAGCACCTAGCATTTCTTTCCAGGAGATTTGCCAAGCTCAAGTTCAAGAAGAACTTTGGAGCAGCCAAGCCAAATAGAAACATGGTGGATAAGTCAAAATTCAAATGTTTCAAATGTTGCTTGGCAGGGCATTTTGCAAATGAGTGTAGAAAGTCAGATTCCAGTAAGAAAAGGTTTAAGTCTGTGGGTTATAAGCAAAAATACTTTGATCTACTCAAACAAAAGGAAAGGACTTCTATTACACAAGAGAATGACTGGGCAGCAGATGGTTTGGATGAAGATGAAGATGTCAGCTATGTCAATCTAGCCCTAATGGCCAAGTCTGATGAAACATATACAAGTTCCTCAAGCAATCAGGTAATTACTACAAACCTTGCACATTTATCTAAAGCTGAGTGTAATGATGCCATAAATGACATATCTATAGAATTATATCATTTGCGTGTTACACTTAAGTCTCTTACTGAAGAAAATGCTAAAATCAAAGAAAACAACTTGTTTTTAAGTGAGAGGAATAATGTGCTTGAGTCTCAGTTTGTTGATTTTGAGAAACTAAGAATTGAGTGTAAGATTTCCAAGGAGGAATTAACCGAGTCCTTGAAAAAGGAAGAGATTTTAAAGAAGCAGCTCGAGCGTGAATAAGAGGTGATTAAAGCATGGAAAACATTCAGGGATGTCCATGCTCAAATCACCAAAGTTCAATGAATTGAGTTTTTTTGTGATGAAGCCTGGAAAAAGAGCAAAGAGAAACTAGAACCTAATTTGGTAGATGGTTTGCTAACGGATGTAGACTCGACGGATGATGAGTATTATCCGTCGGATAATAAAAAGTGTTATCCGTCGAAAGATGAAAATCCTCATCCGTCGGCTGTGAGCAAGCCCATTAGCAAAGCCAAACTAATCAAGCTGAATGAGAAGTATGGGTCTGTTTCCAAGAACTTTGTTTTAGGAGAGTCAAGTCAAGTTAAGAAAGGGAAAAAGGCTAATGTTGGTCACATGACTATCAAACAGTTAAGTGATAGACTTGAGAAAATTGAGGTAAAAACAGAGACTAAAAGGAAAAACAATAGGAATGGTAAAGTAGGGATTAATAAACACAATAACTACACACCTGATAAATATGCTCCTAGAAAAATCTGTGTCAAGTGTGGTAGTGTAAATCATTTGTCTGTTAATTGCAAATCTGCCATGCCTACTCCCATGTCTGTTCAGTCTCAATTTCCTAACATGAATGCCATGCCTCCCATGCTTGTTAATGCTATGCCTACACAGAACATGAATGCACAGTTTGCTAATATGCCATTTGCACCTGATCCATATTATGCTGCATACAGTATGCCTCAAATGCCATTTAGCATGCCTTACTGGAATAACATGTTTACACCAAGCATGCCATTTCCTGTTAGCCATAATATGCATAATAATTTTGTTGCATTGAATGGTTTCAAAGGTCCAACCCAAATGACTAAGGAAGAATCTGAAATTCCTAAGTCAAATGAGATAAGATCTAAGAAACAGAAGAAGAAAGCTAACAAGGCAGGACCCAAGGAAACTTGGGTACCAAAATCAACTTGATTTGATTTTGATGTGTGCAGGGAAACAAAAGGAATCTTTGGTACTTGGATAGTGGTTGTTCAAGACACATGACTGGTGATTCTACCCTGCTCACAGAGCATAAGGAAAGAGCTGGCCCAAGTATTACTTTTGGAGATGACAACAACGGTTATACTGTGGGATATGGCTTGATTTCAAAGGACAATGTCATCATTGAGGAGGCTGCCTTAGTGGATGGTCTCAAACACAATCTATTGAGAATCAGCCAGCTTTGTGACAAAGGCAATTCAGTAACCTGCAATAAAGAAGCCTGTGTTCTGACTAATAATCAAATCAACAAAGTGGTTCTCACTGGTGTGAGAAGAGGAAATGTGTATCTAGCTGATTTCAACTCATCCAAAGCAGAATCTGTAACTTGCCTTCTCAGCAAAGCAAGTCAGGATGAAAGTTGGCTATGGCACAAGAAGCTATCCCATTTAAACTTCAAGACCATGAATGAGCTGGTAAAGAAAGAACTAGTAAGAGGCATTCCTCTAGTGGAGTTTATAAAGGATGGACTGTGTGATGCCTGCCAAAAAGGGAAGCAGATTAAAGCATTATTCAGGAAGAAACTTGATTCAGCAATTGAAGAGCCTTTGCAACTGTGGACCAGTCAATGTATTGTCAATCTCAAGGAAAAGATTTTGGCTAGTAATTGTAGATGATTTCTCAAAGTTCTCTTGGACACATTTTCTAAAGTCTAAAGATGAGGCTAGTGAAATCATCATCAATCACATAAGGCAAGTCAACAATCATCCTGATTTCAAAGTTAGAAGAATCAGGAGTGACAATGGAACTGAGTTCAAGAATTCTGTCATGAGAGCATTTTGTGAAGAAAATGGGATTCTGCATGAGTTTTCAGTAGCAAGGACTCCACAACAGAATGGAGTAGTGGAAAGGAAGAACAGATCACTTATTGAAGCTGCAAGGACTATGCTTGAAGAATCTAAACTACCAACATATTTCTGGGCTGAAGCTGTAAATACTGTATGCTACACTCAGAACATTTCTCTGATTAATCAAGAAAGATACATGACTCCCTATCAATTGTTCAAGAACAAGAAGCCAACTCTAAACTTTCTTCATGTCTTTGGCTGCAAATGCTATATCCTGAGAAATCAAACTGATCAAAATGGGAAGTTTGATGCTAAAGCAGATGAAGGAATTTTTGTTGGATATGTTGTTGGTAAAGCATATAGAGTCTACAATCTAAGAACCAACATTATTGTGGAACTATACATGTTGTGTTTGATGATAAAAAGATTGAAGGACTGATAGATGGAGATTACCATGAGAGCCTCAAATTCGACAATGTGGAGATGGTTAGTGATGACAGTGATGATGAGAGTGATCAAGAAACAGTGTCTAAGGATAATGCAGACAAATCTACCACCAATGAAGCACAAAACTCAACATCCGTCGAGTTGCATAATGCTTCATCCGTCGGAAGGCAATCTGTGTTATCCATCGGAAGACAACCTGCCTCATCCGTCGGTACTCAAAATTCACCATCCGTCGGGTTACCAAGAGGAGCAGGAAGTCAAGATAGATCACCTATAGAAAGTACCCCTTTCTCAAATCAAAGATCCACAAACTCATGGGGAGTTTCTAGCAATCAAAACTCAATCATACATTAAGACAACCATGAGGTCTCTTCATCTAGAGCTAATCTACCTCAACAAAGGAAATGGACAAAAGATCACCCCTTTGAGCTTATCATTGGTGATGTTTCCTCTAGAGTTCAAACAAGAAGAACAACTCAGGAAGAATGTCTATATAGCAGCTTTCTATCAAAGGAAGAACCAAAGAAGGTAGAAGAAGCTTTGTTGGATCCTGATTGGATTTTAGCTATGCAGGAGGAGCTAAACCAATTTGAAAGGAATAATGTATGGAAGCTGGTACCCAAGCCTAAAGGAAAGAATCCAATAGACACCAATTGGGTCTTCAGAAACAAGATGGATGAAAATGGCATAGTAATCAGGAATAAAGCTAGATTGGTCACTAAGGGTTATTGTCAGCAAGAAGGAATAGATTTTAATGAAACTTTTGCTCCTGTTGCAAGACTTGAAGCCATCAGAATCTTCTTAGCCTATGCAGCCCATGCCAATTTCAAGGTCTATCAAATGGATATCAAAAGTGCCTTTCTAAATGGAGATTTGGAGGAAGAAGTGTATGTTAGTCAACCTCCTGGTTTTGAAGATCCAAATTTTCCAGAATATGTCTATTATCTTTTGAAAGCACTTTATGGACTGAAGCAAGCAACTAGTGCCTGATATGACACTTTATCAAAGTTCCTTTTGGAAAATCATTTCATAAGAGGTACTGTAGATAAAACTTTATTTTTCAGAAATGTTAATGGCTCTAGTATACTTGTTCAAATCTATGTTGATGATATTATTTTTGGCTCTACAGATGAGAAATTTTGCAAAAAGTTTGCCAAATTGATGCAAACTAAGTATGAAATGAGTATGATGGGAGAACCAACTTACTTTCTTGGTTTGCAAGTTAAGCAAGTTAGTGATGGAATATTCATTAGTCAAACTAAATATATTTTTGATCTTTTAAATAAGTTTGATCTAATGGATTGCACATCTGTAAAAACTCCCATGGCCACTGCAACTAAGCTTGAATTAAACACTACTAAAAAGTCTGTGGATATTTCAAGTTAAAGAGGAATGGTTGGCTCACTTCTGTACTTAACAGCTAGTAGGCCATATATAATGTTTGATACATGTTTATGTGCTAGATTTTAGGCCGATCCTAGAGAATCTCACTTAATAGCTATTAAAAGAATTTTTAGATATCTCAAGGGAACACCAAAACTTGGCATTTGGTACCCTAGAGATTCTGGTTTTGATCTAACTGGTTATTCAGATGCAGATTATGCAAGTTGTAGAATTGATAGAAAGAGAACAACATAAACTTGTCAATTTCTAGGAAACAAGCTTGTGTCATGGTTCAGTAAAAAGCAAAATTCAGTTTCTACTTCTACAGCTGAAGCTGAATATATTGCTGCTGGCAGTTGCTGTGCACAGATTTTATGGATGAAAAATCAATTGCTAGACTATGGTTTGCAAGTTGAGAGGATTCCTATTTTCTTTGATGACACAAGTGCAATTGCCATCACTAAAAATCCAGTGCAACATTCAAGGACAAAGCACATAGACATCAAGTACCATTTCATAAGGGAACATGTGATGAATGGTACTGTGGAATTACATTTTGTTCCTAGTGAAAAGCAACTTGCAGATATCTTTACCAAGCCACTGGATGAATCCACCTTTTCAAGGTTGGTAAGTGAGTTAGGTATGCTTAATTTCTTAAATTTATCTGAGTTATTTTGCTTGTTGTAATGTAGCCAGAAATTTAGTTGATTTTTAATTCTTGGATGAAATTTTGGATAAGTCAAAATTTACATCTCGACGGATGACCCTTATCCATCGAGTTTAGTCATCCGTCGATATACTACTTGCTAATAAAAGTCAATTATTTTTATGGAATACTTTATGTCTCGACGGATATCAGTTAATCCTCATCCGTCGAATTGTCTAAATCTCAGCCGTTAATTCCCTGAACATTATCCATCGAGTATACTTATAGTTTGTATGCATTACACGACGGATAATGGGTGGAATTTTTACAGTTTACTATTAAACGGCTATTTTATGCAATTTCTATTGGTTAATTTACTTTTCTTTATTATTTTTATCAGTTATTTTTGAGATAGTATAAAAGCTTATTTCATTCCAATTGTTTTCTTTTATCATTGTCAAATTCAACTGCTTTTATTTCATTCTCTCTCATGCAAATATTCTCTTTCTCTTCAAGCTTTCATTCTCTAACAATGGCACCTGTAGTAAAGATTATGTCTCAAACTGGGTTCATTTATGAGAAGAACAACTTCACTGCTTTGGTCAATAAGGGTATTCAGCAATCAGAGGATTATCACAAGATGATGGACTTTGTGAAGAATTGCAAGCTAAATTACGCCATGCTGGAGTCACCCACAATCTTCTGTGAAGTTGTTGAAGAGATGTGGACCACTGCTATCTACAACTCTACTGACAAGACCATCACTCTAACCATCAAAGGTAATGAGTTCTGTATCAATAGTGATGTGATAAAAGCATGTTTCAAAATTCCTGATAATAATGTGACTTCACCACACAATGACACTGATATTATCAATATGCTTAATTCCATGCATTATGCACTTCCTACTACTAAACTAAGTGATATTAGGAGATTGGGTCTTAAGAAGGAGTGGAGTTTCTGGTGTGATGTGGTTACTAAAGTTTTCTCTGGAAAAGTCAGTAATTTTGATTCAGTGAATATTTCCATGCTTAACATGCTATACATGCTAGTTACAGATAAATTTTATAATTTCAATGACCTTGTCTTGTTTGAGTTAGGTTTTAAACTAGGTGAGTTAGCTAAAAGAGGAAAGAATGTGTATTATGCTAGATTTTTCATGTTATTGGCTAACCATCTATGTCAAGAGATTGTGCTTGAGAACCCAAACAACAAACTGGCTTGTTGGGTTCAAGAGAGAAGACTCATTGCAGATTTGAACAGAGCCAACCATCACAGGGATGTGCCAATGTTCTATTTTCCTGTAATGCAGGCACCTCAGGTAAGTGAGGTAAGTTCATCCATCCCTACAACTATTCCAACCTCCACTATTTCTTTGACTTCAGGAGTAGCTATGGCAACTGTGCCAATGACCAAACAGTTGCCTACCAAAGCCTCCAAACCCTCTACAGTTTCTAAATCTAAATTAAAGAAAATCCCCTCTGGCATTTCTCAAAAGATGTCAGTTGAAAAATCCACAAAAGTAAAAGAGGGGAGTGTGAAGGAGGGAAAGTCAGGTGAGGGAAGGGGTGAACATCAAAGAAACCCCAAGAATAAGGATGGAGAGTTGAGTGAATCCCGGCCTAGCCACACTGCAGTTTCCCAACAAACTGCAGTGCTTAAAAAGGATAAAAGCTCACTTCTAGCTGCATCCTCCCAAAAGGATGCAGTTATTGAACAAAGATCTCAGCCAAGAGCACAGGCTAAAAGGGTTAGGGACACAAGCTCACCCCAAACTTACACAAGAAAGAAGAAATCTAAAACCTCTGGGGATGCACAGGGCACACACACAGTGCAAACTAGTGCTAAAGACACAATCCCTGCACTCTTTCAAATTCAGTTTGATGTGGCTCCAATGAATGTGGAGTCACAGCCAAAATCTCTAATAATAGAAGCATCTGAAACACCATACTCACCAACAAACTCTCTGGAAGTGGATATGATAAACACTTCAATTCCTGATTCCACTTCTTTAACTCTGTTGGGGAAGCCAAAATCTAGTGCAAGTGAGCATCATCTTTTAGATGATTTGTTGGCTCACTTGCCAATTATTTCATATACTATTGTGACATTTGTGCCCCAAATATATTCAATCAACACAGAGTCAACAATAGTTTCTCTTCCCACCTCATTCACTTCTACTCTCATGATGGATATTGCTCATCCGTCGAGTTATGATTGTATCCCGACGGATAAGCCTAACAGCAGTTATCCGTCGGATAGCATTACCACTCACTCGACGGATATCACTTATCCGTCGAGTATCTCTGCACAACTTCAAACTTCAATTATTTCAAGTGCAGAAGATTTAGTGGTTGTACAGTCACTCTTAGGACTGAGAGAGGAGAGTGTATTGAGTGAGAGGCTGGGTTGCTCCCAGGCAAAAGGAGAGGAAAAGAGTGAAAATCAGCAATCCATTTATTCAGGATTGGCAAAAGTGAGTGAGAGGAGTCCCACCTTAGTAGGTGAAGGTGATGGTGTGAGGGTGGGGAGCCAGGGTGAGACCCTGATGCAACAAAAGAGAGATTATGAGAGAAAAGCAGGTACATAAGTAATAAGGGTGGATACAGCCATTGCTCATGAGTCAATGATTGTGGATGATGCTGAAAAGGAAAGACAATTTCAGCAACATTACAAGGCTGTAATTGATAACATTTCCTTGGATGCTGACACTTTAACTCATCCTGTGTCAGCCTATCAATTGTTGGCTGCTTAGGGCAATGAGGAGGCAGAAAAGATATTAAATTTGGTGCATACTTCAGAATCTCTAAAAAAGGATAAAGCTGTTGTCAATTTAATGCCTCCTACAGCTGATGAGCCATCTGAAGAATTTGGAGTAAATTTTAATGATGATGACTCTATTTCATTTGATGGAAGCATGAACTTAGGGGGAGATGAAGGCCCAAGTTCTACTCCTGATCTACGTGAATGGGCCTTGACTAAGGAATCCACACTTGGACAATTCAATGTATCCTTGGTCAAACAAATCATGTTTATCTAAAAGGCCATTCAGAAGAGCTCAAATGATGGTACCAAGGATGTTCTTCAAGCTCACCTAGATTCTTTACATCTAATGAAGCTACAGCAAGTCAGACAGAATCTGAGTGTAGATGAAATCAAAAAGGATATAGCTGACTTGAAGACCTACAATTCTGAGAAGCTGGATTCAGTCATGCCATATGGTACCATGCAGGATCTATTACTGAGACTGAGGAGAGAATCAGATTCTGAAAGGAAGCTGGCGAAGCTAGAAGATAGAGTTCAAGTTATTGAGAATTCTGTGGCCATCCTTCTTTAAAATCAACAGTCTCAGACAAGTCTTCTCATGCAACTGGATAAAGCACAAGGCCTAACTCCTCAACTTGATGATAACAAAAAGGGGGAGAGAGAATCAAGTAAGGGGGAGAAAGGACCAACTGAGGGGGAAAAACTTCAAGTAAAAATCAGCAAAGTAATTGTACCTTCAATTACAGTCTCCAAGCCAACAGTTGCAGATGGTATAGATCTAATTAAAGCAGCAGCAGCAAAGTTGAAAGTTGCTCAAAAAGGAAAGTTGAGTTTGATCAACTGGAATAAGATTGATGAGGAGATACAGAAAAAGTTTGAATTTATCAAGGAGCCAGTTAAGTCAGCCATCCATCACTCTCAAGTCAAGCAAATCAGTGTGAATGGGATGAGCATAAATTATCTGGAAAGAGGACAATCTTCTTGCATTAAGTCTTCTAAGGCTGAAATAATTCTTAAACTAAGGGCAAACTATCCAAAATCATCTTTGTAGAACCCCTTGGACACTATGTATGAGACACCCAAGCATGATGAAAAGAAGCTTCTGTCAAGATCAATTACTTTCTATAAAGATCCAGCTGATTCAGCTTCAAAAAGAAGAATTGCTAAGATATTCAGAAATGGAAAGGAAATTTGTGTGATAGCTGGACACACTCAATTTGCTCAAGCAAAGAGAGAAGAAAAGGCAAGATTAAAGCAGGAAAAGAAGCAAGTTGCTCTAGATCCAAAGAAGGCTAAACAAAAGAAAGAGCATATTGCTATCTTAGCCAAGCTACAGGCTGTAAGTTCATCTCAACAAATTCCCTCTCAACCTTCTGAAGCCACTGAATCAAGGAAGCAAATTGAAGAACAGAAGAAATCCCCAAGGAAGAAAGAATTGGCTAGAAGAACAAAAAGGAAACTGGATATTGTTGACAAGGAATTGGAAGATCAATTTCCTAAGGTACCCACACCAACTACAACTCAAGCATCAAAGCCCTCTATGGTATTTGAAGATATAAGGGTGGTGGATCCCTACAGGAATATTCATGGAGAACCTATTGTGCCCAAGGATGAGCCAATAGAGTGAGATAACATACCAATTCCTGACTTCAGTTTACCAATCCTTAGCAAGCCAAAAAGGACAAAGTTAAGGGCAATCAAGAAAGTGAAGCTATCACCTCTCAAATCCAAATCAGTAGTTAAAGCTTAACCCAAAGTCAACAGGGGAGACTACTTGTACTTATGTGACATCAAAGAGTTTTCAGATCTAAATGTTTATCTGGATGAACTAGATGAAGTGAGGGGAATTGATGCATACAGGAACCTACGTGAAAGGTTAGTGTTCAAGTACAAAGGAGGAAGGGAGGTTCAGTGGCCACTTCACAGGATTCTTCAAGAAAGCCAAGCTGTACTGATTAAAGGTTATTCATCCTTCAAGAAGAACTTTGGGTTCAATGTAACTGCAAGAAGACTAGTATTGAAGAAGATTGAAGAACTAAGGAGTATTAGAGCTAAAGATGCACTCCCAAAGACTCTAATCATCCTATACATAGGGAGAAGAGTGCATCTAAGGCCCTACTGGCTGATGAAGTTCATGGATGACAAAGGTGTGAGAAGATTCTTAAGGTTAGAAGACCAATTGAGTATCTCTAGCAATGACACTCTCTTGGAAATACAAGAAAAGCTAGATCTCTCAGAATCTGATGAACTGGAATTCCACAGGCAGCTCCAAAATCAGATTGATGAAAACAACAGGAAGCTTGGAAGAAGATCCAGACCTTCAAGAAACTAGAAAAATCTGCTCAGGCTAGAGGAGCATCTTGAAATGACTGTGAGCCAAACTTTGTACATTTTGATTATTTGAAGTACTTTCAGTATTATCTACTTGTCTTTAAAGCTGTATGTTTAGTATGTTTTGTTATCATCAAGTATCTCTTAATTATGCCTACAATTCCAGTAGACATAAATTGGGGGAGATTGTTGTGCATATGTTGTGTACTTGATGATTTCATAAACAAAACATCTAAGTAGATTTTACTTAGTGAAATAATGTAGCACTCGACGGATAAGAATTATAGTCCCGACGGATAACTCATTATAGTCCCGACGGATGTTGACTTATTATCCATCGAGTGAGTAGCTTATGTAATAATGAGTATGTAGCACAGTTCTGTATACATCTTTGTATAGATTCTGTAGTAGCCTATAAGTCATGTTGACTTTAACTAGATATGCAGAATAGGTTGATTAATTGTATATAAATGATGTCTTGTAATTCTGCATAAGTGAAATGAAGTCAAGTGCGAAAATAGCTACCGACGGATGATTGACAAAGCCATCGACGGATGATCAAATGACTATCAACGGATGTTTAATATAGCAGTCAACGGATGATCAATGAAGCCATCAACGGATGTTCAAAAAGTCGACGGATGATCATATATCCAACGGATGTTCATAAAGTCCAACGGATGATCATATAAAGAATTCAAACAGCAGTTGAACAGTGAAAGTTGAGCACAGCTGTCGAGATGTATACAAATCTACTGTGGAAGCCCATTAACTGGGTAATAAAGGACGAAAAGTAGCAAAGCTTAAGACTGATAGTTTTTATATTTATTCAGTCTTTTTGACTTTGTAATTTTGGTAATATATAAACCAAGAACGTAGCAAATAGAAACAAGAGAGCTGAGATACAAATACATAGAAATCTTTGTAAGCAGAATCTTTAGCATTTCCCTTTATTATCAGTAGTTCAATTTGTAAGCAGCTGTGAGCATTCTTGCACACAGAGTTCTCTCGATATATAATATATATCTCTGGTGGAATTGTTTAAATCCACCAGAAAGTTTTTAAAGACTCTTGTTTTTAATTACTTATGTTTGGATTCAATTAAGTTTCTATTCCGCATTGTGCTAATCAAAACACTTATATCTATATTCGAGTTGAACATTTTTATTTTGAAAAAAAGTTCAAGAATTCCATTTAACCCCCCCCCTTCTGTAATTCTTGCTATATTGTTAAGGGACTAACAGTTATCTCTAAGAATTGAACATTTATTATTCTGAATAACAAACGAAAATCCAGCCAAGTCTAATATGGAATAGAAATAATATTCCTCACAATCGAGGGAACAAAATAAGAATTATTTAGAACAATAGTCTTGCCCGTAGGCATATGTAAATGAAATGATCCTACAGCTTCAGCAGCAACTCTTGCACCATTTCCCATCCGTAGAATAACCTCATCTTCTTCAAGAGTCATACTTCTCCTTAGTCTCTGCAATGAATTGCAAATATGAGAACCACAGGCGGTATCTAATACCCAAGTAGAAATTTGACTTAGTGACATATTAACTTCGATCATGAACATACCTGAATCAGAAGCGGTAGTCTCACTACCCTTCTTCTTCAATTCTGCAAGGTAAACCTTGCAGTTCCTCTTCTAGTGCCCCACCTTGTTACAGTGAAAGCAAACAGCTTTGATCTTGGGGTCTTCAGCTTTTGGTGGAACTGGCTTTTTCTTACCTACTTTCTTCTTCTTGGAAGGGTTCTTCTTTTTTTTCTTAGGATTGGAACCTTCACCAATTAGAAGAACATAACTCTTCTTAGGGGGGAAATTCGATTCCGCAGTCTTCAACATGTTGTTGAGTTCAGGCAGGTTGACATCCAGCTTATTCATGTGAAAGTTCACAACCAACTGCGAGAACGAACTCGGAAGTGATTGCAAGACCAAGTCTTGGCTCAGCTCCCCATCCATGGCAAAACCAAGTTGTCCAAGAGGTTCAATCAAATTGATCATCTTAAGTACATGGTCATTCACAGATGATCCCTCAGATATCCTACAACCGAACAGTTCCTTCGATATCTCATATCGAGCTGTCCTCCCTGCCACATCATACAACTCTTGTAGATGCATAAGGATATTGTGAGCATCCATATGCCCATGTTGCTTCTGTAGCTCAATGTTCACGGAAGCTAGAATGATGCATTGAGCAAAATTTGCATCATCTATCCACTTACGATACACAACATGTTCATCATTATGTGCATCGCTAGCAGGTTCAGTAGGCTTAGGTGAGTCAAGCACATATTCCAGCTTCTCAACCCTGAGAACAATTCTCAAGTTTCGAAGCTAGTCAGCAAAATTAGGACCAGTCAACTTGTGAGCATCTAGTATACTCTGGAGTGATAGTGCAGAAGACATAACGAATATAGTAAATCTGTAAATGATGAACACATAACAACACTTAGAAAATATTCAATTTCATTTCAAGACACTATATGAATCGGGTCTTTATTCATAAGTGGCTCCCACTAGTTTATCTAATTTATACAACCCCTAAGTGAAAATTAAGCATTCATAATGCTAGTGGGAATAGGGATCCTACATTCCATCACACAACCTCAGCTGTAGCACGAAACGTCATGTGATGTTCAATAGGCATACAACTCTTATCAATTATGTGACGCCCTCCAAACCCGGGGTCTAGATTTGGGGGTCACTCGCCAATAAACTAAAATAAAATAATCACAGCGGAATAATATAATAAATACGACCCCTTTACCCGCACTGGATCGATCACAGGTTATAGTATGGAACAGGCACTACTACAAATCAAGTGTTATTACAAACCATAGTCTAATTAGTTTTACAACTTATTCAAATTTTGTTACAAACCTCTAGACTAATTAAGTATCCCAAACTGTCTACCTGGAAACACACCAACTATTTACAAGCACAAAACCTCTGGTCAGACCTGGAACTTAAGCTTGCTCTGGCCTAGCTGAAAGAATCAAGATATGAAACAAGTATGAGCGAACGAAATGCTCAGCAAGTAATGAATAGCTTATGATTTGGAATAACAACAGTATATCTGATGAACAAAACCAACTAAACTAACTGAACAGCATCAAAACTGAAAAAAATTTGATAATAAACAACATTTGCAATATATTATGTTTTGGGACTGGAATCCTCGAACGACGGTGTGTTGCCGCCGGTGATCAGCCGCGGAGCAACACCGGTATGCCGAAGCATATCCAACTAAACAAAAGGTACCCAAGGCACATATTGGCCTAGCAAGGTGTTATATCCTGTATAACACATAGCTCACACTGGACCGCCGCCACGGCCTCTTACGCAACCATCCAACCCATAAAAACAATTTTCCGCCAAAGGAGTCGAATCAAATGACATCCTTAACCACATAACTCCCCATTTCTCATGGTCCGGAGTTTTCTCAACAACCAATGGCGAAATAACCAGAACAATTAGTTATTCGCTAATCTCAATTTAAAGCTTTGCTGTATAGAGTAATTCATAGCGAAACATAAAACGTTTAACTATTCTGAACTTAGAATAGTATGGATATTGAAAGAATAAAGTTCAGAGTCAATATCAATTGAATGATAAATAAAGATATAGGTACTTGTATAATATGATTAGAAATGAACGTCACTTGAATGATAAGTGAAGTTAGGGTACTTGCCTGGTATGCTCAATAACCTCTTACTTTAACTCTGCTTCTAACTGCTGGCTACTATCTTCGTCTAACACTTGACTGCACTTCTAGCTACTCGATTCTATAAACAAAAGGATTATCTTAAGTGACAGAACTAAACTCAATCGACGTAATTCTACGTCTTGACATCTACCCGACCGTTTATAACTAAGCATGGCATAATAAACTGTAAACAGATAGCATACTTATCACATAACACATAATCATGACCTTTGTTTAACACATAATCACCTATTTCATGTAACACATACGTAAGATCATTACAAGACACGCCTCAGTGCGTTAAGAATGAAAATCAGGTCAATATTAGCATTTATCGATCAAATACCGACTCAAACGGGTACATAAATCAAATGACATTGCAATACAATAGAAATTAGATCTCAAAAGTATTTTTATTGAAAGCGCAATATTTTTCTGAGTCTGTACGCGTTCGTTTCGTATTAAACGGACAAACGGTTGATCTATTATGAATTTTTGAACATTTTTCGGAATAAAACGGGTCTCCGAATTATTTAATAATTAAATAATATGCCTCGAACACTCGAAAATAATTTTATAAAAATTATCGAGCTTAGAAAATAATTTCAAATAATGTTTTAAAGCTCGAAACTATTTTTCGAAATTTTTAAATCAATTTTAAATAATTAAATCTAATTATTAAATCAATTAAAATCAATTCATAATTAATTAAATTAATTAGTCAATTAATTATAAATTAATCGATTAATTAAAATAATTAAAAACTAATTAAAATTAATTAATAAAATAATTTCGATTTATTTTTGAATAAATAAATAATTAAAATAATTCTCTGGATTTTTAAAATAATCTTCGAAATTAAATATAGATTTTTATGATTAAAACAGAATTTTAAAATAATTTTTAAAATAAAATAATTCAGAAACAACTTCTGATTTTTGATTTAGGGAAAATATGGATTAAAGCCGGGTTATATCCCGGGTTGAAACTGACCCGACCGGGTCGTTGAAGAACAGGCCGGCCGGTGCAGATTCCGGCGGCCGGGAACGAACTCCGGCGAACTAATTCACAGCCATAAACAGATGGTTTGATGCGAATTCTGTTACCCACCAATTCCAACTCGTCATAACAACAATAATACGGCTTAATCGATCACAGGCACCCCCTGAAACCCTGTTCCCGGCGACCATCGCCATTAACGCCGGCGAGGTGCTTGAAAATCCGGCCACTCGATTCGGGGTTCCAACACAGAAACTATATATATGAATCAACTTAAAACTTCACGATCTACACTCCTGTAACCTCCAAATCTCCCCAGAATCAACCAAATTAAAATCCCCAAATTTCAATATAAACCCTAATTAACGGAATTTATATTTCACCTATTGTTCGAATGATTTAATGGCATAAACAGAAAGAGAATAGAAATCTGAACGTTTTGGTTACTCATACTTCAAATTCTGTAATCTGCATCACCTTCAAATTTGACCTTGATTTTCAGAATTCTTCAAGAACACCAAGAACACATATTCAAAGAATTTTCAGAAAATCAAACCTTAATTTCTATATGATATTGAACTCAGTTTTTGACGTATAATATACCAAATTGACCAGAAAAACATGCTCTACAACATGGAAGCATCAAATCACATCAACAACATCAAGAACAAAAATTCATCATTTAATTATCAAATAATTCGAATATAAATAATTAAATAAGAAAATTACTGTGATTTCTGGGCAGAAACTGATGATTGATTCAGAAAGAAGATTTCGAGAGCTTCGTTTTGATATGCTGCACGCCCGAATCGGATTTCGATAACGCCTTCGTTCGTGTGTTTGATTCTCGGAAACGTATCAGTTTCTCGGGTTTTTCTCTATTTTTACGGTATTTTAACTGGTTACAAATGAATAAACGAAATAAACGAAATAAGAAATAGGTTATTTATATTTATGGAATATTGGATCGTTCTGGATCGTTTTGGATCGTTAAATTAGTTGCTTAGCCGCTAAGTAACTGTAAAAACGATACAATTCAATACCAGAATTGGATAATTATCAAAACCGGGCTTTTTATAAAACACCATATACGAACATAACGTAAAAATATCCCGTCTTTCGAGATTACGGGTTTTTATTGATTACCGAAATAACTATCGTATCGAAAATATTGCGTCGGGCCGCGCACGGGTCAAACCGTAATCCGGATCGAAAAAGTCAAAACACGGAAAATGTCCGGAATTACCAGATTAGGTTAGGAAGGAGTTTTCGGAAAAGTTTCGGGTTGTAAAAACGCAAAACGGTTGAAGTTGGAAGATTCCCGGCTTTATAAAATAATTTTATAATTATTCTGAAAATAATTAATAATTCATAAATCATTATAAAATCATATAACACTCCAAAAATTACCAGAAAAATACCACAATTATCTATATTTTATTCTGGACATATAAAAATTCAAATATTCAAATAATGTCACATATAACATTCAGATATCTATTCTACTTTTCAGATAATTCACCAAAAATTCACATAAAATCACATAAACAATTCCGAATAATAATAATAATATTTGAAAATATATGGGATATTACAATCTACCCCCCTTAACAGGATTCTGTCCTCAGAATCAGCCTAGGAAAATAAATAAGGATACTTGGATCGCATTTCGCTTTCCAATTCCCAAGTCGACTCTTCAACCTTGGGATTCCTCCACAAGACTCGCACTAAAGATACAGACTTATTCCTAAGTACTCTTTCTTTCTTATCTAAAATCTGTACTGGTTGCTCTACAAAAGATAAATCTGGTTGGATCTCGATTGGCTCGTATTCTATCACATGGTTCGAATCAGGCAAATAATGCTTCAACATTGACACGTGGAACACGTTGTGAATATGCTGCATGTGAGGTGGTAACGCTAATTCGTAAGCAACCTTTCCCACATGCTTCAAAATCTCAAAAGGGCCAACATAACGCGGACTCAGCTTTCCTTTCTTTCCAAATCTTGATAAACCTTTCCAAGGAGAAACTTTTAATAACACTGCCTCTCCAACTTCAAATTCCATATCTTTTCTGGTAGGATCAGCATATTTGCGTTGACGATCTTGAGCTGCTGTTAATCTTTTCCGAATGAGTTCTATTTTCTCCTTCGTCTGTTGGATCAATTCTGGACCCAAAATCTTTCTTTCACCAACTTCTTCCCAACATATTGGAGATCTGCATCTTCTACCGTACAAAGCTTCGTAAGGCGGCATTCCAATACTGGCATGATAACTGTTATTGTAGGAGAATTCAACTAATGGCAAATGCTCGTCCCAACTCCCTTCAAAATCTAGTGTACATACCCTTAGCATATCTTCAATAGTCTGAATCGTTCTTTCACTTTGACCGTCTGTCTGCGGATGATACGCGGTACTCATGCTCAGCTTCGTTCCGAGACAATCTTGAAAACTTCTCCAAAATCTTGAATTAAATCGAGGATCTCTGTCTGAAACTATGGATACTGGAACTCCGTGTCTTGTCACAATTTCTTTAAGATATAACCGTACCAATTTATCCATTGAGAATCTCTCATTGATAGGAAGAAAATGCGCTGACTTCGTCAATCTGTCAATAATAACCCAAATAGCATCATGATTCGCCCTGGTCTTCGGTAATCCGACTACAAAATCCATCGCTATATGCTCCCACTTCCATTCTGGAATGTCCAATGGTTGTATTAATCCACTGGGCCTTTGATGTTCTGCTTTAACTCGCTGGCAAGTGTAACACTTACTTACCCATTCTGCAATTTCCTTCTTCATGCTTGGCCACCAAAAGTTTTCTCTTAAGTCTCTATACATCTTCGTACTCCCGGGATGAATTGAGTATCTAGAGTTGTGAGCGTCTCGAAGAATTTCATCTTTCAGCTCGGCTACATTGGGTATCCATATTCTGGAAGAAAATCTTAATATCCCTTTATCATCCTTTTGACTCCCTATTTCTTCTCATGTCAAACTGTCTCATTCATGGCTCATTACTTCTTCCTGACATCTTCTTATTTTCTCTAATAATTCTGGTTGAAAAGACATTGCACACAATACCTCTGTAGACATACTTGGAATACTAACCTCTATTTCCAGCTTCTCAAATTCCTTGATCAATTCCTCTGATGAAATTATCATGTTTAACCTTTCTTTTCTGCTCAGAGCGTCGGCCACCATATTTGCTTTGCCTGGATGATAGTTAATAGTACAGTCGTAATCCTTGATTAGTTCTAACCATCTTCTCTGCCTCATATTCAATTCCTTCTGGGTGAAGATATACTTTAAACTCTTGTGGTCCGTGTAGATCTCGCACTTTTCCCCATAAAGATAATGCCTCCAAATCTTCAATGCAAACACTATAGCTGCCAATTCTAGATCATGCGTTGGATACTTTTCTTCATGTGGTTTCAACTGTCTTGAAGCGTAGGCTATCACCTTGTCATGCTGCATCAAAACACATCCCAATCCTTTGTACGACGCGTCACTGTAGATCACAAAATTTCCTTGTTCATCTGGCAAGACTAGTACTGGAGAAGATACTAATCTATTCTTTAATTCCTGGAAACTTTCTTCACACTTCTCCTCCCATTCAAATTTCTGATTTTTCCTGGTGAGCTTTGTCAATGGCATAGCTATCTTCGCGAAATCCTGCACAAATCTTCTATAGTAACCTGCCAGTCCCATGAAACTTCTTACTTCCGTTGGTGTTTTTGGCCTCTCCCAGTTGATTATGGCTTCAATGTTTGCTGGATCCACTTCCACTCCTTTACTGCTAATCACGTGCCCAAGAAATCGTACTTCTTTTAACCAAAATTCACACTTGGAAAACTTTGCATATAACTTCTCCTGTCGCAGTATCTCCAGAACTATCCTCAAATGCTCTACATGCTCCTCTTCTGTTTTGGAATAGATCAAGATATCGTCTATGAACACGATCACGAATTTATCCAAATACTTCTTAAATACTCGATTCATTAGATCCATGAAAACTGCTGGTGCGTTGGTTAATCCAAATGCCATCACTAGAAACTCATAATGCCCATATCTGGTTCTAAATGCGGTCTTCGGAATGTCTTCAGGCTTGATCTTCAGTTGATGATATCCGGATCTTAAATCAATTTTAGAAAACCATATCGCGCCTTTCAATTGGTCAAACAGATCATCGATCCTCGGCAATGGGTATTTGTTCTTAATGGTCAGCTTATTCAGTTCTCGATAGTCGATACACAGTCGCATACTCCCGTCTTTCTTCTTGACAAACAGTACTGGTGCGCCCCATGAGGATACACTGGGTCTTATAACTCCTTTCTCCAAAAGATCTTGCAGCTGAGATGCCAATTCTTTCATTTCCACTGGTGCCATCCGGTACGGAGCTTTAGAAACTGGTTCTGTTCCGGGTGCTAGATCAATCGCAAATTCAATTTCTCTGTCGGGAGGTAATCCTGGTAGATCATCTGGGAAAACATCTGAAAATTCGTTGACAACTGGAATCGCTTCTAGTGCTGGAACTTCTTTACTGGTGTCTACCACATGGGGCAAATATGCTTCACAATTCTGACGCAATAACTTTTTCACTTGAGCGATCGCTAAGAACTTCTTCTCTTGCCTATTTCCTCGAAATATTATCTTCTTCTTACTATCCAAAGTTTGAAGTCTTAATTTCCTATTCTTACAATCAATCTGAGCATTATTTTTTGACAACCAATCCATTCCTAAAATAACATCAAATTCTCCCAACTTAAAAGGTATTAAGTCGGCATAGAAATGATGTCCTCCTATCTTAATATCGCACTTCGGGCACACTCGGTCGACGGAAACTTGATCCTTATTAGCTAACTCTATCATTAATGCTTGTTCTAACAACTTAACTTCGCAATGCAGTTTATCGACAAAACTTTGAGAAATAAATGATCTTGTAGCTCCAGAATCAAATAAAACTTGAGCATCTATGGAGTTGACTGGAAGCGTACCTGCCACCACGTCTGAACTCTGAACAGCATCCTTCATAGTCATATTAAATGTCCTAGCCTTTGGCTGGTCCTTTGTTGGTGGTCCTTCAATCCTTGGCACATTAGCAGTTGGTTCAATTGTCTGGCAGTCCCTGGCAATATGCCCCATCTTTCCACATTTAAAGCACACTGTCCCTGATCTCTGAGCTGTAGTCTGACTTCGACACTCATTAGCATAGTGTCCCTTCTGATTGCACTTATAACACAACACATTAGCCTTACAAATCCCAAAATGCCTTCTACCATAAAATTTGCACTCTGATGCAGGTGGACGATTGGGTCTCTGCTGATTTGAATTCTGAAAACGGTTCCCATTTCCTGGCTGTGGTTTCTTAAATCCCACACTCTTATTATTCTGAAACTCTGGCCTTTTATTGAAACGGCCCTGGAAGTTACCTTGTTGCTGGCCTCCTCCTGAGGTTTCTATTTTCCTTTTCTTCCCATCCTTCCCTTTCTGATACATATCACTCTTACTTTCAATCACCATCGCTTTCTGCACTACTGCCACATATGGAGTTAATTCAAACATGGCCACCCTATTCTGAATCCAAAATCTCAATCCCTGTTCAAACCTTCTTGCTTTCTTTTCATCCGTGTCAACCTGGTCTGGCACGAACCTCGCTAATTCAGTAAACTTAGCTTCGTACTCAGCTACAGTAAGATCTCCCTGGGTCAAGTTCAAGAATTGGATCTCCATTTGATTCTTCATATACCTCGGAAAATACTTCTCTAGAAACAGCTCTGTGAATCTCTCCCAAGTTATAAACTCACCTCCTTCCAATGCTCGCACGGATTCCCACCAATAGTTCGCCTCACCCTTCAGAAAGTAACTTGCAAACTTGGTCTTCTGCTCAGTTCCTGCTCCGACCAATTCAAAAGCCTTTTCCATTTCCTTAAGCCATGCATTGGCTTCCACAGGATCAGCACTTCCCTTGAACTCAGGTGGCTTCACTGCTTGAAACTGCTTAAAAGTCACTGCAGGTGGTGCTGCTGCTTGCTGCTGTTGTTGCTGTTGTTGCTGTTGTTGCTGTTGTTGCTGCTGCGTAAGATGTAACATCTGCTGCTGCATCAGTCCCAACATCTGGATAATCGCTGGATCTGTACGGCTCTCGGTATTACCCTCTCCTGAATTATTCCTTCTCTTTGGTGCCATTATTCTGGTAAGAAACAAGCAATATATATAATAATCTGTCAAGCATTGTGTCAAATATGTAGCAATTCCTTAGCATATAAAGTTCGCAAACACTATCTCTTCTCAAAATATCATAAACTTGCTACCATATTAACACAAGCGACATGAATATCACATAATCCTGCTTATTATCTCAAGAATAATAACACAAAGAAAATTTACCCCGAATTATCCGAACTTTTAAAATCCTCTCTTGAAATCTTAACTAAACCAACAAAATAGCAGGGCAATGACACAAGGCCTAAAGCTAAACGCAAAACAGGAAACCTAAACACCTTAACTACAACCTAACCCAATAACCTAAATTTAATCCTATAAAAGCTAAACTACACGCACCTATCTTATGTGATCTTCCTATGACTCATCTATGACCATCCTATGCCTGTTTCAGTGACCATAACCTGTGGCTCTGATACCAACCTGTGACGCCCTCCAAACCCGGGGTCTAGATTTGGGGGTCACTCGCCAATAAACTAAAATAAAATAATCACAGCGGAATAATATAATAAATACGACCCCTTTACCCGCACTGGATCGATCACAGGTTATAGTATGGAACAGGCACTACTACAAATCAAGTGTTATTACAAACCATAGTCTAATTAGTTTTACAACTTATTCAAATTTTATTACAAACCTCTAGACTAATTAAGTATCCCAAACTGTCTACCTGGAAACACACCAACTATTTACAAGCACAAAACCTCTGGTCAGACCTGGAACTTAAGCTTGCTCTGGCCTAGCTGAAAGAATCAAGATATGAAATAAGTATGAGCGAACGAAATGCTCAGCAAGTAATGAATAGCTTATGATTTGGAATAACAACAGTATATCTGATGAACAAAACCAATTAAACTAACTGAACAGCATCAAAACTGAAAAAAATTTGATAATAAACAACATTTGCAATATATTATGTTTTGGGACTGGAATCCTCGAACGACGGTGTGTTGCCGCCGGTGATCAGCCGCGGAGCAACACCGGTATGCCGAAGCATATCCAACTAAACAAAAGGTACCCAAGGCACATATTGGCCTAGCAAGGTGTTATATCCTGTATAACACATAGCTCACACTGGACCGCCGCCACGGCCTCTTACGCAACCATCCAACCCATAAAAACAATTTTCCGCCAAAGGAGTCGAATCAAATGACATCCTTAACCACATAACTCCCCATTTCTCATGGTCCGGAGTTTTCTCAACAACCAATGGCGAAATAACCAGAACAATTAGTTATTCGCTAATCTCAATTTAAAGCTTTGCTGTATAGAGTAATTCATAGCGAAACATAAAACGTTTAACTATTCTGAACTTAGAATAGTATGGATATTGAAAGAATAAAGTTCAGAGTCAATATCAATTGAATGATAAATAAAGATATAGGTACTTGTATAATATGATTAGAAATGAACGTCACTTGAATGATAAGTGAAGTTAGGGTACTTGCCTGGTATGCTCAATAACCTCTTACTTTAACTCTGCTTCTAACTGCTGGCTACTATCTTCGTCTAACACTTGACTGCACTTCTAGCTACTCGATTCTATAAACAAAAGGATTATCTTAAGTGACAGAACTAAACTCAATCGACGTAATTCTACGTCTTGACATCTACCCGACCGTTTATAACTAAGCATGGCATAATAAACTGTAAACAGATAGCATACTTATCACATAACACATAATCATGACCTTTGTTTAACACATAATCACCTATTTCATGTAACACATACGTAAGATCATTACAAGACACGCCTCAGTGCGTTAAGAATGAAAATCAGGTCAATATTAGCATTTATCGATCAAATACCGACTCAAGCGGGTACATAAATCAAATGACATTGCAATACAATAGAAATTAGATCTCAAAAGTATTTTTATTGAAAGCGCAATATTTTTCTGAGTCTGTACGCGTTCGTTTCGTATTAAACGGACAAACGGTTGATCTATTATGAATTTTTGAACATTTTTCGGAATAAAACGGGTCTCCGAATTATTTAATAATTAAATAATATGCCTCGAACACTCGAAAATAATTTTATAAAAATTATCGAGCTTAGAAAATAATTTCAAATAATATTTTAAAGCTCGAAACTATTTTTCGAAATTTTTAAATCAATTTTAAATAATTAAATCTAATTATTAAATCAATTAAAATCAATTCATAATTAATTAAATTAATTAGTCAATTAATTATAAATTAATCGATTAATTAAAATAATAAAAAACTAATTAAAATTAATTAATAAAATAATTTCGATTTATTTTTGAATAAATAAATAATTAAAATAATTCTCTGGATTTTTAAAATAATTTTCGAAATTAAATATAGATTTTTATGATTAAAACAGAATTTTACAATAATTTTTAAAATAAAATAATTCAGAAACAACTTCTGATTTTTGATTTAGGGAAAATATGGATTAAAGCCGGGTTATATCCCGGGTTGAAACTGACCCGACCGGGTCGTTGAAGAACAGGCCGGCCGGTGCAGATTCCGGCGGCCGGGAACGGACTCCGGCGAACTAATTCACAGCCATAAACAGATGGTTTGATGCGAATTCTGTTACCCACCAATTCCAACTCATCATAACAACAATAATACGGCTTAATCGATCACAGGCACCCCCTGAAACCCTGTTCCCGGCGACCATCGCCATTAACGCCGGCGAGGTGCTTGAAAATCCGGCCACTCGATTCGGGGTTCCAACACAGAAACTATATATATGAATCAACTTAAAACTTCACGATCTACACTCCTGTAACCTCCAAATCTCCCCAGAATCAACCAAATTAAAATCCCCAAATTTCAATATAAACCCTAATTAACGGAATTTATATTTCACCTATTGTTCGAATGATTTAATGGCATAAACAGAAAGAGAATAGAAATCTGAACGTTTTGGTTACTCATACTTCAAATTCTGTAATCTGCATCACCTTCAAATTTGACCTTGATTTTCAGAATTCTTCAAGAACACCAAGAACACATATTCAAAGAATTTTCAGAAAATCAAACCTTAATTTCTATATGATATTGAACTCAGTTTTTGACGTATAATATACCAAATTGACCAGAAAAACATGCTCTACAACATGGAAGCATCAAATCACATCAACAACATCAAGAACAAAAATTCACCATTTAATTATCAAATAATTCGAATATAAATAATTAAATAAGAAAATTACTGTGATTTCTGGGCAGAAACTGATGATTGATTCAGAAAGAAGATTTCGAGAGCTTCGTTTTGATATGCTGCACGCCCGAATCGGAGTTCGATAACGCCTTCGTTCGTGTGTTTGATTCTCGGAAACGTATCGGTTTCTCGGGTTTTTCTCTATTTTTACGGTATTTTAACTGGTTACAAATGAATAAACGAAATAAACGAAATAAGAAATAGGTTATTTATATTTATGGAATATTGGATCGTTCTGGATCGTTTTGGATCGTTAAATTAGTTGCTTAGCCGCTAAGTAACTGTAAAAATGATACAATTCAATACCAGAATTGGATAATTATCAAAACCGGGCTTTTTATAAAACACCATATACGAACATAACGTAAAAATATCCCGTCTTTCGAGATTACGGGTTTTTATTGATTACCGAAATAACTATCGTATCGAAAATATTACGCCGGGCCGCGCACGGGTCAAACCGTAATCTGGATCGAAAAAGTCAAAACACGGAAAATGTCCGGAATTACCAGATTAGGTTAGGAAGGAGTTTTCGGAAAAGTTTCGGGTTGTAAAAACGCAAAACGGTTGAAGTTGGAAGATTCCCGGCTTTATAAAATAATTTTAAAATTATTCTGAAAATAATTAATAATTCATAAATCATTATAAAATCATATAACACTCCAAAAATTACCAGAAAAATACCACAATTATCTATATTTTATTCTGGACATATAAAAATTCAAATATTCAAATAATGTCACATATAACATTCAGATATCTATTATACTTTTCAGATAATTCACCAAAAATTCACATAAAATCACATAAACAATTCCGAATAATAATAATAATATTTAAAAATATATGGGATATTACAAATTACATCTTATGTTATTCCCTAATAAAACTTTAGCCTCTTGAATAATTGAGTCACGGCTGTAGCACGATAAACTCAATATTCTAAGTCAAGTCTAACCCAACATTTCGTACAATTAAATCAGTCTCCAACGGCCCACGGCTGTAGCACATAACGACCTTTAGATTCTAATTCAATGTACACATCTCTATGTAATAGACAAGTATTTCTTATTTTGAAATCAAAGACCTCGGCTGTAGCACGAAACGATAATGATTTAAAAATAAGAACCACTTTCTACCATGTTGGAAGGCTATGACCGACACAAGCCCGTTGTGTCATTGGCCAATTACTACTTGAAATTATTTAATTTTAGAGGGATTATATTATGTTACAATCATAATCATATTATAAAGAGATTCTTCCTTTTAAATTAAATATTTCAAATCAATAATCGGTAATCAGATGATTCCCAGATCGGGGGGAGCATTGTCAAGAGGCGTCACTTAATACCCCTTTCTTACAGATAGAAATCTGCTTTTGACAGAATCATCCTTTCTCTCAATATTGAAAATTCATATTCAATTACGTGTTTCATAAACACAAGAATCTCATGATTGTATTCATAATATTATTGTTAAGGCAAGAAACGATTCCTATTCTAGATTTTCTAGAGCACGCCTTATATTGATTTAAGTTCACCTAAATCTATCATCGCATGGTAAACATAGGCATATATCTCATATATAAAATTAAATAAACAAGTAAATATAAAGTGCAATAAAGTAAATGTGTTTGGTTATGGCCCCATCCTATGTGATCTTTATCAAGCTCATGATAAAGATCAAGGTCAATCTAATATGGTGATGGAAATAAATACAACTACTTATTACATAAGTCTTCTTCTTTGTTTAGACTTCTTGTATGCCTCGTCTTCTTCTTTGTATCACCTCCATTGGATAGCCTTCTTAAGTCTTCAATTATATTACATAGATTGAAAGTAAACCTAATCTAATGAACTTACAAGAATAACTCGAGTTACATTCAAGATTTATGATTACAAAGATTGACGACATGCAAGTCGTATTTAAAACCAAAACCAAAACCATTACACTAAGGTCGAAAGGCCATAACCATCCACCATGCTCATACAACACATAAAAGCATGTTAAAACACATAATATGATCTTAATATATCATATTATCCATGATCTAATCATAAAAAAAATATGACAAAAATCAGAAAAATCAGAATCAAATCAGAAAAACAAGAATCACTGTTTACGGGCAGTAAACGACGTCAAACGCCTTACAAACGAGTCGTTCATAGCTTTAGCTATCAGTTTTGTTCAGACGCTCGTTTACCTATGGAATAGGGTATTCGTTTGCGTAAATCGGACACCAGACCCAGATTTCAGCAAATCTGCAGCAGCCAATTCTGAATCCGTATCTAATATGATTCTCATAATTAGAACAAACATAAATCATGTATATATCAGTATATATACAGATTACATAATCATCTTATGATTATACAACTCACATGAATATCATATATTCAAAACCATACATATATAAGCATATTATATCAATATTAAATCATGGCGAATCACGTACATGCTCATATATCGAAAATAGTTAAACACATAAACGAATTAAAAACTTTTTGCAAGTAGCTCTGATACCATTGAAGGGTTTTTAACACATAAACGCAACAAAAACGTAAATTTAAATCTTAAAAAAACTGAAACCCTCCGCAGGATCCATGCGAAAAATAATATTTAATTCTTAGTTGAGTATGTTTACCTTAAGAAGCTTTACGTTAATGAAAAGATGGAGGTCTTTAATAGCGATCCAAGAATGATGAACGGAAAGATGGAGGCAAATAGGGTTTATAATAGTATATTTTATGGAAAATTTTCAGCTAAAAATTTTCCATAAAATATTAATATTATTAACCCTTTAATTGATTATTCTTATTAACCAATCAACTAATAATTAAAACACCTTTTAATCATTAATCCCTTTTCTAAACACTTTAGAAAAATAATTCTCTCACTTGATTTAATTTCCAAAATTAAATTCTTAATTAATAATATTAAGAATAAATTAAATCTCATTTAATCAATTATTAAATCTGCTAATTAATTAATTATTTCACAAATAAATAATTACCAGCCATTATTAATTAATTCCTCCACCATTAAATCATTCTCTTTTATGGTGTGACCCTGTAGGTTAAATATTAAGCCGGTAGTAGATATAAATAATAATAAAACTATTTTATCATTATTTATATAAATTCTCTAATTCATTAAATATGATTAATTAATAAATTAATCATATTTATTCTACATCGTGAGAGATACTTCTCAGCATATCGCGACTATCCGGATAATACGAATTCACTGCTTAGAATACCAAGAACCTATTCAGTGAGTAGTTACCGTACAATCAATTCCTTCTACCTTGCAATGTCACGATTAAATACAAGGCATGGAACTTGTGTCAAGCCTATCTTATTTAATCATTTGCTTTCCCATTCACTATGCTTAGTTCCATTTAATGTAAATTAGAAACTCCTTTCTAATTTCATTCACTCTGGCCAGAGATTCCTGAACTAGCATAAGTGGATCAGCATTGAACATTCTCTTCCTTCACTGGAAGGGGTAGATCCTTTATTGATCATACACTATCTTTTTATACAAATTCCTATACCCAGTAGAGCCCTTATAATAGTCCTTGGAGACTAAGAACTAAACCAAAGCATAGTTCAGTGTACACAAGATGACTATGATGACCTCAAGTCTAAGGATACTTGTACAACTATCACTATGTGAACAACTGCGGACACGTGAGTGAACTCCATCAGTTGTTCAGCTGTGTGAGTCATGTTCAGTGAACTTATTCTATAATACCAGCTATAGTGTCACCACACAAATGTATATGAGAACAGACATCCTTGATAATGAAGCAAGCATAGTATGTACCGATCTTTGCGGATTACTAATTACCAGTTAGTAATCCTACGACCAGGAAATATTTAAGTTTAGAGTTATCATCTTTTAGGTCCCATTATTTTGATCTCATCATAATCCATAAAAAGCTTTGCTCTAAACTATGGTATATCTTATTTAAAAACATAAATAGATAAAGCCCGCAATAAAACCAAAACAAGTCTTTTATTAATATCAATGAAATCAAAACAGATTACATAAAAGTTATTCCTAAATCATCATACATGATTGGACTTAGGACATATCTCTTTGACTCTCTGTTCTCGGCTCTCTCTCGATTTCTCTCAATCCTCTCTTATCTCTCTCCCTCACAATCTCTCTGTTCTTCTCCCTTCTTCCCTGATATTCCTCTCTTTCCTATTTCTTGGTTGGGTGTTACATTTTCTGGTGGTACCGCCTTGATTCCGGTGGGTTCTACTTTTTCTTATCATATACCTGTATATATACATGTGTATACGTGTGTGAGTAAAGTGTTGTGTGTGTTGGATGTGTTGTGCCGTCGTGGTTTCCTGTTTCCGGTTATGTTGCTGCCCTGTTTCTCCCTTTTCTGTTTTGCGCATGTAGCGCGTGGCTGTTGGTTTAATTTTGATATTATTTTATTAATTTTATGCAGGAAAATTTATTCGAGTAATATTCGTGAAATGAAAAATATTTTCTTGAGGGGAATGATTAATTTCGTAATCGGTAGGATTTACGTTGGAAACCCGAAATTAATCGGGTACCCGTAAATTTTACCGCCGATGACAATGAACTTTGGTGAGTGAACGGTGGACTGTGATGATACGTTCTGAGTACTAATTTTATAAAATAAATAAAATGGTTCATACGACTTGTTTCATGCATAATTAGTTATTTAATTGTATCGTGACGTAAATTGTGATTTGTTGGGATTGACTTCGATGATGTTTTGACGGGTAGAGTTATAAATAGAGGAGTCGCTGTCAAAATTTTCTGAAAATTATTTCTAAAATATGAGAAATGTACTTTACAATATAAAGCATTTTATCCCTATATAAAGATTGATGCTTATGTGTATATACGTTATACGAGTCGGGTTATCGAATTAGGTTATTTAGGATCGAGGATATCAAGCACGTCGGTATAACTAATTAGGGTATTCTATTACTGTAGATCCCAGTCAAGTCTCGCAAGAACTGAAGTCATCGTAAAAGCTACTTAGGGTTTCTGTAAAGCGTTCCAAGGCAAGTACCCCTGACCATTCTTTTATGGTTCAGTACATATGGATAAACTATTATGTTATTCTCATACTGGAACATAAACGTTTTAAGCTACGTATCCACTATAGTTATAAATAATTATTTTAAACCTGTTTTGGGGAAATAATTTGTGAACCAGTTTTACGTGTGTTGTAAAATGAATGATTCTAAAATGAGATAGGTACAGATGTTTTGAAAAACGGGATGAAATGATCAGATATGGGATTCTTAGGGGCTAGACTGGCCTATTGAGGTTGCGTAAGTGGCTAACTCGGTTGCACTCATTACATAACCGATTAGTTCAGCAGGTCAGAGACCTAGCTAGTCTCTGTGTTCTGGAACAGGTGTATGGGATGGCAGTTGGAGCCGTCTAGTGTTGATAGCCTGATCAGCTGTCTTCACATATCCATTACTTATCTGATTTGGCTTTGCGATTCCCGTAAGGGAATAAGTGATTGATACAGTTGAATAACAAATGTAAACAACATGCTAAAGTTGGACTCTGTTATTGACACAACACACAACTACGTTTGTTTTGTAAAGAGCATGCTAGTCATTGATATCCAGTTTCTTTCATCGATGATTATTTACTGTTGTTCGAAATGATTTACAGATTGCGGTTTCCTGTTGATTTATAGTTCTATTCCTATAACTGTTTACTTTACGGTTTTTATCTTAATGTTCATATGTTGGTACTGCTGAGCGACTATATGCTAATCCTTGCAACATGTTATATATATATATATATATATATATATATATATATATATATATATATATATATATATATATATATATATATATCGCAGCTGCCTAGAAGACCCCTCAGGCCTTGGCAGAACCGTGTCTCAGCTGCTTCTGGACCTGGCTCCTCAGAGGTAGTTAGTATCAGACCATGTACGGTCTGATGAGTTGCTGAATATGTTTAGTGGGTTAGGTTTTAATAAATGGTTTGTAATAATGAGTAACTTGAATCATACTTGAACCTGGATCAAATCTTGATTTAGGGTCGTGTTAGTATAATATTAATAATAATCTTGTAGTTTATATTGTGGTTCATTGTGTTTAGTGACGTCAACTCCTGACCCCAAGTTTGAGGCTGTCATAGTTGGTATCAGAGCTACAGGTTCAAGTCCCTGATTTAGGTTAGGGATTGAACCAAAAAGGTATAGCAACTGTGTCCTAAGGTGTGAGTCAGCAACTCATATAGATGAGCAAACCTTAGAGTCAGTCGAGGGTTCCGACGGTGTTACCCTGACATCTCTTGATGTTTTAATAGAACTACCTTAACCTTGATGTGTCTTTCTTGTATATTTATATTGCTAGCAGTGGCCCATAGTGATTTCCAGTTCTCCATCCTGGGAGAACAGATCAGACTGAGACAGTTCTGACTCAGAGAGGACCCTAGACGCGGTAGCTGAGGAGACTCCTTTTCCTCCCCCGTCAGTGCCCCCTTTTGTACCGAGGGATATGTCAGGACCTAGTGTCCATCCCCGTTGGGTACAGATATCAGTATCTGCTGTTAGGGACTTTCCACAAGGCTGTGGACCCAGCTCTGCTTCCTCTAGACCTCCATCTGCACTATAGGTACCTCTTCCCCGATTCCATATCATGTTCACCGACTGGTGAACATGTCTTTCATTAGAGAGCAGAGCCCGAAGCTGGACGCGCACCTCGATCGAGTGTCAGTTGGACCCTTTTTGGGCATCCATGTGCCCTCACCTGATATTCAGGCCCGAGTGAGGACTTTGACTCAGACTGCTGTGAAGCGAGCTAGGTCTATTGACCCTTTTATTAGCTCAGAGTTTAGGGCCATTTAGTATCAGGACCTGGTTAAATGGTTGTTGTTCGAGTTAGGGACTATTGACGGAAGCGGTAGTGGCAGTGGTTAGAGAAGAGGGGCAACAGTGATAGACATAGCTCAGAGTTGGTTTTCAGGAAGTCTGTAGTTGTTTTTTTAAATATGTACATTATGTTGTTGTAGTTTGTAGTAGGCGGAGGCTGTTATGTCAACCAATTTTTGTTATGTACTCGGATGGTTTTTTAGTTGGATATCAGTTGTATCAGTTCGATTTCTATTGGTTGTTATATAGTAGCTGCTTTATTATGTTGTTCAGTTTTCATATATACTTGTGTATTGTTATTATTGTTGTTACTATTATTGTTGCTTCCGTTACTGGTACTTCTAGAATATAATCATTGACTCGGGACGAATCCAATTAACTAAGGACGAGGATATTGTCTTAGTGGCAACACTCTCCTAATACATATGTACAAACTGTTTGGAGCAATCCATTTTCTTATATATGACTGCTATATTTTAAGAGGAATGCCACTTTAGAAGAATTCTCAACCCAATAACAGATATGCTGGGGATCCCTCCATGAGTAAATTGATAGATTTATTGCGTCGGCAGTCTACTCAGCTGGTCCAACAACAACAACAATTGCAGCAACAACAACAACAATTTCAGCAACAACAACAACAACAGCTTATACGAAACAACAATAACAACAACAACAACAATAACAACAACAACAACAACAACAACAACAACAACAACAACAACAACAACAAATTGAACAGGAACAGCTGGAGATCCAACAGCAACATCAGATGAAGGGGATGACCCAAGCTGTTAATTTTAAATCTTTCTAGGATGTGAAGCCCCCAAAATTTAAAGGTGAAGTAGATCCTGTTGCTTCCAGGATCTGGTTGAAGAAAATGGAGAAGGCTTTTGCACTCACCAAGGTGAGTGAGGATTTAAAGACAGATTATGCTAGTTATTTTTTGAAAAATGATTCGAACTATTGGTGGGAGTCCACACGAGCGTTAGAAGGAGAAGGTTATATACCTTGGACCTGATTCACAAAATTGTTCTTGGAAAAATACTTTCCAGATTGTCTCCAGAGTCAGATAGAGATGGAGTTTTTAGAGTTAAATCAAGGGGACATAAGTGTCACAGAGTTTGAAGCTAAATTCACGGAGTTGGCTCGTATAGCACCATAGTATGTGAGTTCAGAAGCTCAGAGAGCGAAGCGGTTTCAACCAGAATTGAAGCCAGAGATTAGAAATGGAGTTGTAGCTTTACAACTCAAGACGTATACTGCGGTAGTTCAGGCTTCCTTAGCAATAGAAAGTGATAAGAGGTTAGCTGCTAAGGAAAAATGTGAGATGAAAAGAAAGTTTGAAGGTGGGCTTGAAAAGTCGGAACAAGAAGGAGTAAGTCAAAATTTTCAACGACAATTTGGAAAAAATAGGGATAGGAAGTTCAGGAGACAGAATTTCCCACAAGTTAGGCCCAGTACTACCTTAGTTGGTTCTAAACCGACAAAGTCCAACAAGCCGATGATCGACTACAAGACATGTGGAAAGAAGCACAGTGGTCAGTGCAGAGAGAACGTCAACTGTTTTAAGTGTGGCCAGAAGGGTCATTATTCCACGGAGTGCAAATTCGAGAGCCAAAGAGTAACCTGTTTCAGCTGCGGCAAAGTGGGGCATATCGCTAGGAACTGCAGATCAGTTACCCAGGGCAGTGTAGGAAGAAGTGCATCCCAAGGACCAGCAACAAGTTCCTCCAGAGCTAGAACCTTTAAAATGACTAAGAAATCTCCGGCTCAGGATTCTGATGTAGTTGCAGGTACGCTTTCTCTTGATTTCGTTCCTGTTAACGTTCTATTTAATTCGAGAATGTCTAAATCTTTTATATCCATGAACTGTGTGAATAAAATGCAATTAATGTTGGAAAACTTAGATGAACCTTTGACCATAGAGGTGGCTAATAAGGATAAAGTGCCTGTAAATCAATTTTGTCCTTAGTGCTCCATAGAGATTTCAGGACATTCTTTTCCCGATGACCTAATACCTTTTGATTTAGGAGAATTCGATGTTATTCTAGGCATGGATTGGTTGTCTCTGTATAAGGAAAATATTGACTGCAAGAAAAAAAGAATTGTTATGTATACAACAGATAATGTAAGGATAAGCTATCAAGGATAGAAGCAGGACAAGAAGTTTCTTTCAGTACTGCATGGAAAGAAATTATTGCGGCAAGGATATGAAGCATACTTAGCTCATGTGGTGGACACTAAGAAAGAGACCCTAATTTAGATGAGATTCCCATAGTAAGAGAATATCCCGACGTCTTTCCAGAAGAATTGCCAGGACTACCACCTGATCGAGAAATAGAGTTCTCCATTGATTTGATTCCAGGAGCTGAACCAGTTTCCAAACCTCCATACCGAATGGCTCCAGTGGAAATGAAGGAATTAGCCAAACAACTCCAGGAACTATTGGATAAACGAGTTATCTGACCAAGTGTTTCTCCGTGGGGTGCTCCAGTATTATTTTTAAAGAAGAAGGATTGAAGTATGAGATTATGCATTGATTACAAGGAGCTGAACAAGCTAACGATATAGAACAAGTATCCTTTTCCAACGATCGACGATTTGTTTGACTAGCTGAAAGGAGCATGCTGTTTTTGAAAGATTGACTTAAGATCTGGCTACCACCAACTAAAGATAAAGCCTGAAAATATACCCAAAACTGCATTCAGAACAAGGTATGATCATTATGAGTTCTTAGTGATGTCGTTTGGTTTAACCAATGCACCAACAGCTTTTATGGATTTAATGAACTGGGTGTATAAGAAGTACTTGGATAAGTTTGTTATTGTATTTATTGATGACATCCTTATTTATTCAAAGACTCTAGAAGATCACACAACGCACCTAAGGGTTGCCTTTCAAAGGTTGAGAGAAAAACAACAGTATGAAAAGTTTTCTAAGTGTGAGTTTTGGTTGACAGAGGTATAATTTCTTGGACATGTGGTAAGCAAGGAAGGTATTAAAGTGGACCCTGTAAAGATTAAAGCCGTATCCAAGTGGGAGCAACCAAAGACTCCGATGGAAGTGAGAAGTTTTCTTGGGCTAGCAGGATATTATCGAAGATTTGTAAAGGATTTCTCTAAGATCGCATCTCCGTTAACCAAGCTAACTAGGAAGAACGAGAAATTCATTTGGAAAGAGAAATGTGAAGAAAGTTTCCAGGAACTAAAGAAGAGACTAGTGTCAGCTCCAGTACTAGCAGCCTATAACGACTCGTATATTTTGTATAATTTTTTTAAAAGTGTTACTGTTGAATAACTAATTATATAAAATATGTGCATTAGTTTCAACAGTTGTGTGTTGTTTATTATTATTTACGTGTGATTTATGGTATAAAGGGTTAAATTGTGTAATTAATTATTGGGTTGCATTGCTTTGTTGTACTTTTAAAAGTGATATTATGGCATATTTATTTCCATAAATATTTGTATTGTCTCTAAAATTGTTTTTATGATTTTTTAATTTCAATAATTATTTTTGGGAATTGATAAAAATAAGAAATCAATATTTCATTAATTATTTATTCTTAAATGATTTTCTGATTTCATTTAATTATAAAATCAGTATTTAATTCCAAAATTCTTCAAAAATTACGAAACTTTCATTTTAATAAGTTTTTAATATTCTGAGAATTTTAAAATTATTTTGGAAATTTTTGGGATTAAATTCACCTATGCGTTATTTCGTTTAATCGTAAAATGCGTGTATAAGTCGCGGTCCAAAAATGGTTTAAAAATTATAAAATTTCTGTTTTATAAGTTTCGGAATATTTATAAAATTTTAAGATTATTTCGGTATTGTTTTGATTTTTATTTATTCGCAGATTATACCATTAAAATAAATTTAAATGTTGTGCGTGGCTTGCACTCGGTCGAAACAAAAATAAAAGGACACGTATCCAATAAATTTGGACGTGTGTCGTGTGCTTGTGTATCAGGAGTGTGAGCTGTTGTTTGAGTTTGGGGGTGAACATCGATTTCTTTGTTCTCTCTATTCTCGGCTCTCTCTCGATTTCTCTCAATCCTCTCGTCTCTCTCCCTCACAATCTCTCTGTTCTTTTCCATTCTTCCCCGATATTCCTCTCTTTCCTGTTTCTTGGTCGGGTATTGCATTTTCTGGTGGTGTCACCTTAATTCCGGTGGGTTCTGCTTTTGTTTATCATATACATGTATATATACATATGGATATGTGTGTGTGCGAGTAAAGTGTTATGTTTGTTGGCTGTGTTGTGCTGCCGTGGTTCCCTGTTTCCAGTTATGTTGCTGTTATTCCCAAACAATGCAACAAGAATTACAGAAGGGGCGATTGAATGCAATTCTAGCTTCTTCACCTGATTTTAAGAATGATCTTACATAATATATAACTGTGTTTGATTTTGCAAGAAGTGCAGAATAAAAGTAAAATAGAAATCAAAATACAAAGCAATAAAACACAAGGCTTTAAAACTTTTCGGTGGATTGGAACTTATCCACCAGAGATATATATAAAGATGGAAACTCTGTGATGCTTGAATAGCACACAGCTGCTTACAAGAGAACTTACAGAATTACAAAGAGATTTTTAACAGATACAGCTTTATCTATCTCTCTGAAAATAATGCTTACTTAATTAGTTTGTTGTACTTGCTACACTTGGTTTATATACTACCAAGTTATATGATAAAAAGACAAACAAATAGAAACAAAGATTGTTTCTAGTCTAATTCCATGTTACTTCATTACCCTATCCAGCATCTTTGATTATCTTCATAATTGCATGGAAATGGTAATGCTTCTTTGCTCTCTAAGTCCCGCAATTAGGCTGCCACATTCCATTTGCAAACACCCGACACATGTGACTATGTTGTCACTGTCAACTGCTCTTTTGAATTTATGATCATCCGTCGGGACTATGTTAGTCATCCGTCGGGAGCCTTGTTGATTATCTGTCAGGAGCCTTTGTAGATCATCCGTCGGGAGTCTTTCTGCCACTTGACTCTATTTCACTTATAGAGAATTAAAGACATCTTATATTTATAATTAGCCAACCTATTCTGCATATCAATCTAGTAGTCAACATGACTCAAATAATCCTGCAGCATCTACTCAACTAAAACATTGTTGTTTGTAGAAATGTGCTACAATACTTATTGTTACATAAGGTACACTCTCGATAGATATTCAGAGGTCATCCGTCGGGACTATAAAGATCATCCGCGGGACTATTGTAGAATATCCGTTGAGAGCTACAAAAACACTAAGGTAAATCTACTAAGGTGTTTTGTTCAACTTATCATCAAGTTCAAAACAAATTCGTAACAGTTGCTGCCATGTTTCTCCCTTTTCCGTTTTGCGCTGCTGTTGGTTTAATTTTGATATTATTTTATAAATTTTTTGCAGGAAAATTTATTCGAGTAATATTCGTGAAATGAAAAATAATTTCGTGCGGGGAATGATTAATTTCGTAATCGGTGGGATTTACGTTGGAAACCCAAAATTAATCGTGTACCCGTAAATTTTACCACCATTGACGATGAACTTCAGAGACTCAACGGTGGACTGTGATGATACGTTCTGAGTCCTAATCTTATAAAATAAATAAAATGGTTCATATGACTTGTTTTGTGCATAATTAGTTATTTAATTATATCGTGATATAAATTGTGATTTGTTGGGATTGACGTCGATGATGTTTCGACAGGTAAGGTTATAAATAGAGGAGTCGCTGTCAAAATTTTCTGAAAATTATTTCTAAAATGCGAGAAACATACTTTACAATATAAAGCGTTTTACCCCTATATGAATAATGATTGCATGCTTATGTGTATATACATTATACAAGTCGGGTTATCGGATTGGATTATTTAGGATCGAGGATATCAAGCATGTCGGTATAACTAATTATGGTATTTTATTACTGTAGATCCCAGTCGAGTCTCGCAAGGACCGAAGTCAGCGTGAAAGCTACTTAGGGTTTATGTAAAGCGTTGCAAGAAAAGTCCCCAAACCATTCTTTTATGGTTCAATACATATGGATAAACTGTTATGTTATTCTCATACAGGAACATAAATGTTTTAAGTTACGTATCCCCTGTAGTTATAATTAATTGTTTTAAACCTGTTTTGGGGAAAAGAACTCCTAAAAGTACCTATCTCGAATAAAAATAATTTGTGAACCAGTTTTACGTGTGCTGTTAAATGAACGATTTTAAAATGAGATAGGTACAAATGTTTTGAACAACTCGATAAAACGATAAGATATGGGATAATTAAGGGCCAGAGTGGCCTATTGAGGTTGCATAAGAGGCTAAATCGGTCACGCGCATTACATAACCGATTAGTCCAGCAGGTTAGAGACCTAGCTAGTCTCTGAGTTCCGGAACAGGTGTATGGGATGGCAGTTGGAGCCGTCTGGTGTTGATAGCCTAATCAGCTGTCTTCATATATCCATTACGTATCTGATTTGGATTTGCGAATCCTATAAGAGAATAAGTGATTGATACAATTGAATAATAAATGTAAACAATATGCTAAAGTTGGACTCTGGTATTGACACAGCACACGACTACATTTGTTTTGTAAAGAGCATGTCAGTCATTAATATCCAGTTTCTTTCATCGATGATTATTTACTGTTGTTCGAAATGATTTACAGATTACGGTTTCCTGTTGATTTATAGTTTTGTTCCTATAACTGTTTACTTAACTGTTTTTATCTTAATGTTCATATGTTGGTATTGCTGAGCGATTATATGTTCATCCTTGCAGCCTGTTATATATATATATATATATATATATATATATATATCGCAGATGCCTAGAAGACCCCTCAAGCCTTGGCAGAACCGTGTCTCAGCCCCTTCTGGACCTGGCTCCTCAGAGGTAGTTAGTATCAGACCATGTGCAGTCTGATAAGTTGCTGTATAAGTTTAGTGAGTTAGGTTTTAATAAATGGTTTTTAATAATGAGTAACTTAAATCATACTTGAACCTGGATCGGATCTTGGTTTGGGGTTGTGTTACTGTAATATTAATAATAATCTTGTAGTTTATATTGTGGTTCGTTGTGTTTAGTGACGTCAACTCCTGGCCCAGGGGTTGAGGGCAGACTACACCATGAAGAATACTTCAAAGTATTGTGCATACCACCAGGCGACGGGACATGTTACATCTGATTGTAGACAGCTAAAGGTTGAGATTGAGACACTGATCCGTCAGGGGAAGCTTACGGAATGGGTGGCCAAGGAGGTTCGAAAGCACATGACAGACTTTCATATAGTCCCTCCCCCACCCCCAAAAGAAAAGGAGAGAGTGTCCCGGGAAAATAACATTCACACAATTTTAGGCGGGTCTCATATTGGCAGAGACAGCTAGAAGGCAATGGACAGGTATGCTCGGGAGGTCAAGGACAAGCCCCTCACCAACATCAATCATCTAAGCCAAAGGCCCCTAGAGCTCTTTGAAAGGGAGGCCGATGATATCGTGTTCAGGGAAACTGATGCCAAGTGGATCCATTAGCCTCATACTGATGCCCTGGTGATAAAAATGAAGATTGGGACGGTGAATGTGCACCGAGCATTGTGGATACCGGGTGCTCGGCTGATGTATTGACTTACGATGCCTACAAGAAACTAGGGTTGTTGGATAGGGAACTAACCTCGACCGGTGGGCACCTGTATGGGTTCACAGGAAACTCAATCGGAATGAAAGGGATGATCCACTCTCGGTGACCTTGGGAGAAGAACCTTGTGTGGCCACCCAGATCGTCATATTTATAGTTGTAGATCAGCCATGTGGCTACAATGTTATAGTGGGCAGACCCCTTATGAGGGAGATGAGGATGGTGACCTCGATCCATCACATGACAGTAAAATTCCCAACTCCCACGGGGGTAGGTTTCTGGAAGAGTTTCCAGTATGAATTAAGAGTTTGTTGTAACCAGGCACTCAAGACGGAAGATGTAGGAAATGTATCAAAAGAGGCCATCCATCAAGAAAGTGATGTCCTCATGGAAGAGGCTGAAGGAAGGAAAAGAGTATGTCTTGAGGGACATGAAACTTGCAACATGATCTCGATCGACGAATTGCTAGAAGGCTATTTCGAGCACTTGGGGATTCAAGTGGAGCCGCGCCCTGGGGCTTTGCTAATGGAAGCCTCTCAGCCTATCATGGTGGTGCAGGAGGGGGTTGTAGAGGAAGCAAGTGATGATGAAGAGAGGCCCGAGAAAGTTGTTGCGAGACTCAGGAAAGGAAATGGAGTCACCTGCGAGGTCAACATGACTGCTGGAGGTTTGGTGAGTTCGGGTCGAGCTCATGAGCCCGAGCCTGAGGTGGCAGAATGCTTAACAATCACAGAAGATGGGGCAAGTAGTAAGGCCTGGGCAGACTTGGACCCAAGAATTCCCCCAATGGTTGAGCGGGTCGGGGCCATAGAGGACACGATATCTATCTTGGCAGACCAGAGTGATCCTTTCAAGATACTCATGATTGGCTCTAACTTGAGCCCGAGCTCATAGAAGACCTGTCTCATTTCTTGAGGAAGAATTTAGATGTTTTTGCGTGGTCACATTCTAATATGGTGTGGATCGATCCCAATGTCATGTGCCACCGACTCAACTTGGATCCAAGAAAGAAGAGGGTCAGGTAGAAGAGACGGCCAATTAGTGGAGAGAGGGCAGAGGCCCTCAAGGAAGAAGTTATAGACTAATGGAGGCATGGCTCGTGAGGGAAGCCTTCTACCCAAGTGGCTGACAAACCCAGTGCTTATCAATAAACCGAATGGAAAATGGAGAACATGTGTGGACTTCATTGACCTCAACAAATCCTGCCCGAAGGATACCTTTCCTATACCCCGGACCGACCAATTGGTTGATTCCACGGATGGGCACGGATTACTCAGCTTTATGGATGTTTATTCGGGATATAATCAAATCCCAATGTATGGGCTAGATCAGGAGTACCCCTCCTTTATCACTGATCGGGGCCTCTATTGCTACATCGGCATGCCCTTGGGGCTCCTTAATGCTGGAGCAACCTACCATCGGAAAACAGTTATATGTTGTAATAACTCAAATTTTTGAGACTTTATAATAAGGTTGATGAATAAAAACCTTGAAAATCGTGGAAAACATTTTAGCCCACACTATTTCATGCATGGGAAATTTAGTTTCCAAGTCGATAACGCGATTATACATACCAAATAACTGTATGTAAACGCTATCAATTTTCGAAGAAAACGAACTTTGAAAAACGACCGTATCTACGAACCATCAAGGAATACGTGAAGTGCAATATAATTACAAATAAAAAATCCTAAAAATTTAAACCCAAGTACAAGGCTTCAAATTATGAAGGACGTATAAGAAAGGATTTACCCCGTGAACCGCTTAAGAAAATTTATTACGAAAACAAATAAGCGACCGAGCGAACGTGTAAGCGAATATATAAAATGTATCGAGCCAAGATAACCATACAAGCTAACTAAGGTAAGAAAGTAACCATGTTTAATAACCAAATAGTAGCTAACCTAACAAGAACAGTAACCAAGCTAGTGCATAGTAACCTAACTAAGTAAATAGTGACATGAATAGTAACCAATGTACTTAGCTACCAACTAGCCTTGATCATGAGCTAACCTAGAAAGATTATGATATATTTTCTTGTAATAATAGATACATACACACACGAACATATCAATTACAAGAAGCATCCAAGAAGCCAAGCCAAAAACTATATCTTCTCTCTCCAAAGGCTTTCATTCGGCTATTTTACAAAGATAAAGAAATTAAATTTCAAAACTCCACTTCAAGCCATGGAAAAATTCTCCAATTAATTTCTAAGCTTCTGACATACTAAACTAAGGTAATATAAAATTTTAAGATCATTACATTAAGGTTTGAATGGTGAAATAATTCCATGAAAGTGATGATAAATAGTGTAGATTAGTAACTTTTCTTGGTTTCTTGATTTTCATGAATTGATTTGGGGTTCCTGTTAGGTCCCAATTTGTTTGTAGAAGGTGGGGTTGAATACAAACAGTACCAAATAATCGAATAAATGCGGAATAAAAAATGTGAAACAAAATTCAAGTTAAATAAAAATATTATTAAACTTGAAAGGTGTTACAACAACTGTATCGATTACAAGGTATTAATCTCAAATCAATTATCACAAATCTAGAATAAATTCGACATGAACTTTTTCTATTTTTGCAATAATTAGAATCAAATGCTAAACGCGATTTGAGATTAAGTTCTAGGGATTTTGATCCGCTAGATTGTTACACAAGAACAAGATAAAGATTTCTAGTTGATTGGATTTAACTTTACAATCTAGAAATTTAATCTTGGATTAAACAGATGAAAAATGTAATATTTCAAGGCGGCTGCTTTTCTTGTTTTTTTTTCTTCTGTTTGAATGATAGATTATTGAAAGAAGGTCTTCTGCTTCTTTTTAATCAACAAACCAATAGAATTGAATTGGCATGACAATCCTATAGCTGGCAAGACTTTCGGTAGGACAATTGAATGAACTAGCAAGACAATCTGAATGAACTAGCATGACAATCAGAATGAACTAGCAAGAAAATTATCCTCCTAGAGTAACTTTCGGTATGACAATGGAAATGACTTAGCATGACAATCGGTATGACAATCCAGATTGTCATGCTAGTTCATTTCCATTTGTCTTGCTGATTTAAGACTTGAATTTAATCCAATTAAACTTCTGAAAATTCCTAAAATTAATTCAGAATTAATTAATCAATTAATTCAATTAATAAATAAATTATTCTTCGCAGATATAATTTATTTTCTTAATTAAATTAGATGAATTAATTAATTAATAGAGAATTAATTCTAGTCTTGAGCATCAACCATTCTTCTGCAAATCTTCTGAAAATCACTGAAAATTATGAATCAATTCCACCACTTCAACGTTGACACTCGATGTACTGTCTGGTTCATGAGTGACTAACTTCCGTGACGTTTCTTCATGTCTTGACTCTAACACTTTGATTTTCTTCAGATTAAATCCTTGTAATTAATTGATACTCTGACGAGATCTCTGTCACTTGATTAAATCCACGATCTTGACTTATATCACTGAGGCATGATCAATTTCTTGAACTTCTTCCAGTGAATTAATTCCTCAAGTCTGTAGATGAACCTTGTCTCTGAATCCTTTGACAGATATTACTTTGCGAGATCTCTCTGATGGTAGTTCCACTATTTACTTATTACATTCTTATTTGAGTTGAGTTGAATCCTCGAATATACAAATAGGCTATGACATATGACTTACAATCTCCCCCTATTTGTTTGTTAGACAATAACACACAAATACCTAGAGGATAACTCAACTAACAAATAAGAAAAAGATATAAACATACATGCAAAGTAAATAGCAGAAAAGTTCTGGATGAGATTTAACATTTTCCAGATTCCAAGTAGATGTTCCTCTAGACTGAACATATCTTCAAGTAGTTCCATCTTCATTTGTACAACCACATTTCCTGTTGAGAAGCCCATATCTCTTGCTTCTCCCCCTATGAGAATCAACTGATTAAAGAAGATCACCTTCGTTTTACCACCTCTCCCGTACAATAGGATCCGCAGATAAAAACCAATGGTACTCCCCTAACTGCTTCTTCCCTTACTAGGAAATCACCTTGTGTTTACCACCTCTCCCGTACAATAGGATCCGTAGTTACAAATAACAATGGTGTGGTGTAGTGTACATTTTTAGGATCTTTTTCTTCCTCCCTTCTATTTCTCCCCCTTAGTTGAGGAATCCTCCAAACTATTACTTAAGCTTTTATCTCCCCCTTAAAGAAGGAATGTATGCCGTCGTCTGAAGGAGTTCTCATATTTCACTTGGTTGGAAAAGAAATAACAAGTGTTTCTCTTTCTTCCTCACTGTGAGTGTGTGATTGTGTTTTAGTGTACCTCACATGTGTTTCACTCTTCTCTCCACTCGTGTTTACACTCATTCTCACAAGTGTATCACTCCTCTCATAGCTCCAAAAATCAGCTATACCTGCAAGGAAAATCACCTTAGCCATCCTTAAGGAGGTCACAGGTGGTGCAATGGGAGTTCACAAATCCCCATCCTTGTTAAACTCGTCAGATAAATCTGAGTCATAATCTACAAGTTGCTAGTTTCCCTTTTAGGGTTCCAGATTTGAATTCTGGGAAGGTAAACAATGATCCAAAGAATTTAGCATAAAGATCACAGTTCCCTTCTAATGCCTGTGAAGACATTTCCTTGTGACTCATCAGGTAATATCTGAATCATTGTCAACAAGTTGCCGATCTGCACCTATGTCAGATCCACTATCCGCAGATGCATCCAGGGGATTTAAGCCTAGGGAGGTAGACACTGACCACTGACATATGGCTTTTGGATCAGTATCCTCTCCTAACACCTGTAAAGGCAATTGGTCCATTAACGAACCTTGAACAATCGAATCTGACCTTAAAATGGTCGAAACTCTTGTTTCCGTCAACTCATCCTTTGTGTGTGTAACCTTTCCTTGTGCATTAAGAATTGTTTATATTTGAGGTGGTGACACTACATCGGATACCTTGGCCGACAGGCAAAATTCAATAGACTCACCCTGTTGAGAGAATGAATCTAGTAACTGTTTTTGTGCCTTTTCAGCCATTACATCTTTTTGAGAAGATGTATGGGGGCTAGCAGTTGTCTCGGTTTAAATACTACTCATCTATGTAGGAGACAGAGCTACTGGGTTGACTACAGAACCTTCCTTATGTGGTGCACTAAGGCACTATCTCCCTCACGCTCATTCATACTACATTTAGTGGTAAGAGAGTGTTGGTTGGTTCTGTTTTGGTGTTTGTCTTTACAGTCTGGGATAGACGTTGTGGGTTTTCAACCTCATGACTGTCAATGAAAGAAAGTCATTGGAGACTGAACCTGTAACACAGAACATATGGTGATAGAGAGAAAATGATTTACAATAGTGATTTCAAAAGATTTTACACGAAATAAGAAATCACTAATGTAGAAAGAAGTTTGATTTTGTTTTTCAATATGAATGAGTTTTTGATAAAACATTGATCACTTAGGGTAAAGTCTAAGTAATTCTCATTCATGTCAAAAGCTTACAAATATCTGCAATATAATGTTAACAAGATATCATTGACCGATACTTGTCAAGTACTTTAGATACTAATTGTTATGTTGCATAAACAATATACCACTGCACATATAAAACAATATGATTGTGCTTAGTGATAAGATAGTTATTAATATGATGACTCTACTTATTCATATAAAATTATAACTTCTGTTAGAGTGCCATACCAGGTCCTTGACGATTGCTTGAGCAGTATACTAGTTCATACCAACCTGAAGTGAGATTGTGAAGAAGAAATTGCATAGTCCAATAGATCTGCAGCTGCAAAGTCCATGAACTGTGGTGCATTGACTTCCTCTTTTGACTTACCAACCAGGAGTACACTTGTACACATCTTACTAGAGTACAATTCCAAGTGTAATGTGCAGCAGGTGTCTGATATGTCATAATATTCTCAAGTCTCATCACTGGTGCTATATGTTAGATACTGCTTCCTGATAATAACCTAGCACAATATACAAAATTACAATGATAACATTCCCAGCTTGCAAACAGCCATATCCCTCAGATAAACCTTTGCTGTTATCTCCAAAGGTAACCAGGGGGCCAGCTTTCACAATCCACATTTGATAGCAGGGCTCTATCTCCGGTCATATGTCTTGATGATCCACTGTCAAGAATCCACACTACCGGTTACACCTGTTTAATGCCCTGCACTACAAATGGATTAGACCTTCTTCGGAACCCAAACTTGGTTGGGCCCGGCATACTTGTAGAATTGTCCTTTGTCAGGCAAAACAACATTTTTAATTTTAACGATCTCAACATCCTCAATGACTGAACATTTGACCTTGTAAACAGCCTTAACCAATTTCTGTTTAAGCTTAGGCACAAATGTCTCCTTTCTAGCCTTAGAAGGACTAGCAGTCTTAGACCTATCATGCTTCTTGTTATTCACATGCTGACGAGTAGTACTCTTATCATTAGACACATACTTACCATTAAAATAAGCATACATCATATTAAAAGCACAAGACATACAATTAGCAACACTACATGCTTTATGAGAGTGATTAACAGCAGGTAATTTATGCATGGTAGACATGGAATTATTGTTATCCAACTCATGTGTGTCTGAGTTAGTCTCAGTTGCTTTCACAACTTTGACTGGAACTTTCGACTCACTTGACTTGGAAACAATCTTCTCATTAGCATGATCTTCAGCACGTATTTCTTCATGAATAACAGAAGAGGTCGCATCAAATGGTTCAGCAATTGATGCTTTATAGAGGGGTTCATCAACACCCTTAAGCACATGTGGTACTTCCCTCCCTTTAGCACAGACATGAGGAGGGGAGTTTATGCCTAATTCTCCAATAGCAGCATTGTAATCATAACCTATTCCAGATGTTTGATTAACAGCTTGCTTACTGTAGAACTCTTTAGCCTTCGAACAAGAATTGAAGTAGGCTCTAACCTTAGTCTCAAGACCGGTGATCTTGTCTTTGAGAATAGTTTTGAGTTTTCTATAACAGTCAACTCTATTCTCTAGAAAAGATACCTGTTCTTTTAATTTGTCTTGATTAATGTGCACAAGTCTTAATTCATTGACCTCTTTCTCAAGGTCTGTGATCTGTAAACTTAACAGTTCATTATCACGACGTGCACAATCTAAGTTACCTCTTAGATGATAAACCATTTCAGCATCAGAAAGTTTTACCTCTATTCTTGACGATGAAGCTTTTCCATCAACAGCCATAAGAGCAAGATTTCCTTCATCTTCATCTTCACTGTCAGTATCATCCCAGCTTCTTCCCTTTGCCAGATAAGCCCTTTCAGAGTTCTTTCTTACTTGCTTTGGCTTCCTACATTCTGTGGCAAAGTGTCCCAACTCATTGCAGTTATAGCATCTAATGGTGCTCCGATCAACCATCCCTGTTTTGTATCCACCACTGCTGGTGTTAGAGGATGAAGATCCACCTTTCTGGAATTTGTTGTAGTTGGACTTGTACTTAAGCTTGGGATTCCTCTTGAATCTGACATGGGAGAATCTCTTGACAATTTGGGCCATTGACTCGTCTTCCAATTGCTCCAGCTCTTCCAAGGAATAAAAATCATCACTTGATTGATTTGTAGTAGGAGGATCATATTCTGCTACTAACTCATTTTCCTCACCCTTGGAAAACTGTACCATTCTTTCTAACTGTTGAGATTGTTATTGTTGTTGACCTTCAGCTACAAGTGCATTAGATGTGCTGACCATTCTATCCTTCCCGTAGACTTCCTTCTGTTGAATCTGCTCCAACTCATAAGTTTTTAACACTCCATAGAGCCTGTCCAAAGAAATCTCACTCAGATCTCTAGCTTCTCTAATGGCAGTGATTCTATGTTCAAGATGAGCTGGCAGTGTTAAAAGGAACTTTTTGTTGACCTCCCTGATTGAATAATACTTTCCATTGATGTTCAGGTTGTTGATCAACGCATTGTACCTCTCAAACACTTCAGTAATTCCTTCTCCTGGATTTGATTTGAAATGTTCATATTCAGAGGTTAGGATTTCCAACTTGTTCTCCCTAACTTCCTCTGTGCCTTCATTAATCACCTCAATAGTTTCCCACATGTGTTTGGAATTTTTACAGTTCATCACATGTCTGTTCATCAAGGGATCAAGGGAATCAATTAATATTAATTGAAGGCTGGCATCCAAGGAGGCTTCTTCCTTCTCAGCAGGAGTAAAATCTTCAGGCTCTTTTGGATAGGTTCTAGCTTCAGTAGTCACCACACCATCTATTATTACCTCCGGTTCAATAACCATCGGAGTTTTTATACCCTTCTTTAACAAGTTTGAATATTTGGGATTTGCAACTTGTAAAAATAATAGCATCTTCTTCTTCCACATGATATAATTCTCTTTATCAAATTGTGGAATTTTAACGGTTCCAACTTTATGTGAAGTCATTATGAATTTTTGAATAAATAACAAATTCAAGGAGTTGAAAAATCACAAAAGTCTAGGATCTTGATTTGTTCGTTAATCAGAAGGCTCTGATACCAATTGTTAGGTCCCAATTTGTTTGTAGAAGGGGGGGTTGAATACAAACAGTACCAAATAATTGAATAAATGCGGAATAAAAAATGTGAAACAAAATTCAAGTTAAATAAAAATATTATTAAACTTGAAAGGTGTTACAACAACTGTATCGATTACAAGGTATTAATCTCAAATCAATTATCACAAATCTAGAATAAATTCGACATGAACTTTTTCTATTTTTGCAATAATTAGAATCAAATGCTAAACGCGATTTGAGATTAAGTTCTAGGGATTTTGATCCGCTAGATTGTTACACAAGAACAAGATAAAGATTTCTAGTTGATTGGATTTAACTTTACAATCTAGAAATTTAATCTTGGATTAAACAGATGAAAAATGTAATATTTCAAGGCGGTTGCTTTTCTTGTTTTTTTTTCTTCTGTTTGAATGATAGATTATTGAAAGAAGGTCTTCTGCTTCTTTTTAATCAACAAACCAATAGAATTGAATTGGCATGACAATCCTATAGCTGGCAAGACTTTCGGTAGGACAATTGAATGAACTAGCAAGACAATCTGAATGAACTAGCATGACAATCAGAATGAACTAGCAAGACAATTATCCTCCTAGAGTAACTTTCGGTATGACAATGGAAATGACTTGGCATGACAATCGGTATGACAATCCAGATTGTCATGCTAGTTCATTTCCATTTGTCTTGCTGATTTAAGACTTGAATTTAATCCAATTAAACTTCTGAAAATTCCTAAAATTAATTCAGAATTAATTAATCAATTAATTCAATTAATAAATAAATTATTCTTCGCAGATATAATTTATTTTCTTAATTAAATTAGATGAATTAATTAATTAATAGAGAATTAATTCTAGTCTTGAGCAGCAACCATTCTTCTGCAAATCTTCTGAAAATCACTGAAAATTATGAATCAATTCCACCACTTCAACGTTGACACTCGATGTACTGTCTGGTTCATGAGTGACTAACTTCCGTGACGTTTCTTCATGTCTTGACTCTGACACTTTGATTTTCTTCAGATTAAATCCTTGTAATTAATTGATACTCTGACGAGATCTCTGTCACTTGATTAAATCCACGATCTTGACTTATATCACTGAGGCATGATCAATTTCTTGAACTTCTTCCAGTGAATTAATTCCTCAAGTCTGTAGATGAACCTTGTCTCTGAATCCTTTGACAGATATTACTTTGCGAGATCTCTCTGATGGTAGTTCCACTATTTACTTATTACATTCTTATTTGAGTTGAGTTGAATCCTCGAATATACAAATAGGCTATGACATATGACTTACAGTTCCTAAGCTCACCCAAACATCCCCAAGATTCCACCATCAAGGAGAACATATCCCAAGCTTTCAAGAAAGGTACAAATCCTTGACCAAACTTTATATAAGGTTTTAGTTTAAAAAAAAATCAAAGATCTTAGATGCAAACCTAGTTTTGTTAGTTGTTTTGTTATTTTCTTGATGTTTAGTTGGTTAGCTATTAAGGTTGTTGTTGTTGCCTCAAGAACATGATGTTATTGAGAGGAGTTAGTGTTGAGATGATGGTATGATTATTGTTGATGGTTGGTTAATAATTTAGAGCGTAAACGAAACTCGGATCGTAGTCGTAACATCGTTAAAATGAACAAATCATAACCATACGTTTTATGCAGAGTTACAGAAAGTATAAACTATAATTTCATGAAACATAAGACTTGATTATGATAGAAAATATTACGAGGACCTTTTAGGCGCTTGAATCGCTTGATTTCGATTTACGGATCAAAAGTTATCACCGTTTTACTAAAAACGATTTACACGATAAAAACTGCTAAGAATTACAAACTTTGGAAATAGAAATGATAGACTTAAAAATATTCAAAAATCATAAACTTTTTACAGAGAGTAAGAAATAGATTTCATTAACTGCCATAAATATTTAAAGTGAAAATATGGATTTTTCAATTTTATAAAAATGTGGAGCCGAGACCACGTGAATAGAAACCCTTAAGAATCGAGAGGGGAGCCGAGGGACGATATCTAAAAGACAATAACGGACATAAGATATTTCGAAAAGAACGTGAATATGACAAGTCCTTGTACTTATTGGAATAATAAGGGTAAAGTGAGTTATGTGAATGATTATTAAGTATCGCGTATGTACAAGTAACGATAAATACGAACGAAGTCTAATGAAACGATAATTATTTATAAATATAGATTTCCGGGCGGACCTTAGAGCACCCTCCACTTCAAAGTACCCAGGCAAGTTTACGAACCCAACTCCATATACTGTTGTGTTGTGAAAAGTTGTTTAACTGTCTTTCATATAGATGCCATGTTTGTCATGATAACAACATTTCGAGTTTTTACGCATCAATAATGATTGAGTTTACGAAGTATATATCGTAGAATATTTTAATGCTACTATAAAGCGTGATGTATTAATCATAAGACCGAGAGTCAGACGCAGTTATTAAATGAAAACCCGGTAACCATCCCGGAGATGTTTTAGACGATCAAAAGTCCGTACTTATTTTATTCCAAGGGATTTGATGTCCACTTGCGAAGTATTAAATACCTCGAATTTATTTAAAACGATTTCCAAAGATCTTATTTCCTCAACTATATTTAATTAATAAAAAATTATTTCGGATATTCATTTTAAATAGGATAAGTATTCTCCAACAATTATTTATTTCAAACTCAATTATTTATATTTATTAAAGATTACTTTAGTTGTTTAAATATAAATAAGTTGAGGAATATTATTTCAAATATTCTTTAAAAATATATTTATTTGAGATTTAATTATTTAATAATTATTATTAAATTATTAAATTTTTATTAAATGATGTAATATGATTTAAAAATAGTAAGACTTGGTTTTGAATATTTTTTGAGTTTCAGAAAATCATTCTAATCATTTTGTATCGTCGAGAATATTATCTTGATGTATTTTAAATATTTTGAATATAGTTTCAAAAGAAACTCCCCCTAATTTATTATTTTTTTGACAATGGTCAACTCACATTATCTTAGTGTTCCCCCCGAAAATTCTAGGAAGTACATATATATATATATATAAACGGGATGAGTTGTGCCTATCAACAAGCAAAACGCTTGGAGAACTTCGATGTGGTTCGAGTTCTTGGGATATGAAAGGATTCTTCCAAGGACAAGAAGGGGTAGACTCTAGTACGATGAGTACTAGGGAGACTACCAAAAGTATCATAGGCGAAGGTACTCTGTGTACTCAGGAACCTATGATACCGCAAGAGAAGGTACTATGTGTACTCAGGAACCTGTGAAGTGTGTGCATACCCGAAATGGGACACATAGCCCGAATGCGGCAAGGGTGATAATCGGGATACAAATGTTTCGTCCTTCTACTAGTAGAAAAGGTTACATATTTCCGTATTACAACTGATCATCGTATACGGTGGCTCCGGTGAATGTCCTATATTATTCTAGTTGGAATTGAGATGCAATACCGTAACTCAAGCCTAGGTGCAGGGTTTACCATTAAGGTATTTGTAGAATAATAAGTCAATAAAAGAATTATTTTGAAAGAAGGTGTGTATCACCGAGAAGAACTATTTTAAACAAACATATTGTTGTACATGGAATCAGACATGAATTTCTCATACAGTCTTTTCATACTGTACATTATTATGTTGGGCATTATAGCTCACATTTGTTTTCTTAAATTGACACGACATAACAGTGAATCAAGATGCCTATTATGAAACTCACGGCCAGGAGACGGGTAGGAAATGGCCAATTGTTCCGTAGGATGTTTGGTACAGTACCCCAGGTAGATCAAATAAGCTTGATTAGTTTCAGTTTTTTTAGTCCAGCTTATTTACATGTATGACTTATGTAAGATAATAATGAAGAAACATATATTTGGATGCCGGTCTAACCTTAAATAAAGGTTACACTCGTGGTAAGACTTAATCAGTTTTGGGACTGTAATAATTATCACTTTGTGGATTGAAATACTCTAGTAAAGAATTGTTTGTTTCCAAGACAATAACCTGTAAATATGTGTGTGATGATAAGTGTGGGGTCATAAAGGTTTGAGTAATTATACATTGTTGTACGAGATAAGTGTTATGCAAGATTCAAGATGGAGTGGCCTCCTAGATCCCTGACCCCGGATTTTGGGGCACCGCATATGTGGATGATATGCTGGTGAAGTCGAAGGAGGCAAAGGATCATGTTCGTCACCTATCCGACATGTTCCAGATCTTGAGGGAATACATGCTGAAGCTCAATCCCCAGAAATGTGTGTTCAGGGTCGAGTCTGGGAAGTTTTTGGGTTTTACTGTCAACCATAGGGGTATTGAGGCCAACCTCGCCAAGGTACAAGCCCTACTCGAGATCCAGTCTCCGCGACAGATATAAGAGGTACAGAGCTTAAGAGGAGTGGTCGCTCTGAACCTCTTGGTTTCAAGGTCCTCCGATAAATGCTAGGAATTCTTTAAAGCAAATAAGAGAGTGGGGTAGAACTTTGAATGGACAAAGGAGTGTAAAGATGGATTTCAGGACATTAAGAAGCACCTTGGCAGCCCTCCTATGCTATCCAACCCCAAGGCAGAGGAAATTCTGGTGATTTACTTGGATGTTTCCTACTTTTCAATTAGTGTTGTGTTAGTCCAGGTATAAGATGGTGTCCATATTCCAATATATTATGTGAGTAAAAGACTAGACGATGCAGAGATTCGGTACACAAATCTTCAGAAGCTGGCATATGCTCTGATGCTGGCCTCTCAGAAACTTAGACCCTATTTTCAGGCCCGTAAAATAGCAGTGAGAACCTATTATCCACTAAGACAGGTGATGCACAAGCCCGAGGCTTCTGGTCGAATATTAAAGTAGATGGTAGAGCTTGGCCAGTTTGAGGTGGATTATAAGCCTAGGACTGCGATCAAAGGCCAAACCTTGGCTGACTTTATCCTGGATTTTCCCCCACACCAAGAGGTGGACCAGGGGCCCTCATTGTCATACCGGAGGGTAGAGGAGAGTGAGAAAAAGAAGCAGAACATCACCCATTGTGGAGTCTGTTTATGGATGGAGCCTCTAACGGGGAAGGGGCAGGAGCCGGAATTAAGTTAATCAGCCTGGAGGGGCACAAGATAAGACATGCGACTCATTTGGCTTTTCATGCAACCAACAATAATGCTAAATATGAGGCCCCAATCAATGGTGTCAAGCTAGCTTTGGAAATGAAGGCTGAGAATTTGAACGTGTTCAGTGACTCTATGATATACATGGAGAATAATTGGGATGTTCAACGAGGTGAGGCTGGAGCTTATCCCACAACGACAGAATGAAGTCGCAGACGAGCTAGCCAAGCTAGGCTTGCGCCGGGAAGCTACTCTGTTAGGGGTCATTCCCCTTGATATACAGAGGAAGCCTAGTGTGCCTGAACATGAGAAAAGCAGCATTGGTAGCGGCCCCGACCCAACATGGATGACCCCTCTTTTGGCTTATATAAAAGAAGGATCATTTCTAGACGGAAAGAATGAGGCAAGACGGATGATGTACAAAGCAGCTCGTTTTGTAATATACTACGGGATTCTATATAGAAGAGCGTTTAGTGTGCCCCTCCTCAGATGCACAGATGAAAATGAGTGCAACTATATCCTGAGGGAGGTGCATGAAGGTATTTGCGACAATCACTTTGGGGGTAGCTCTTTAGCTCAGAAAATCCCCCGTTACGGCTACTATTGACCAATGCTGAAGAAGGATGCCTTTGAATTTTCTCGAGCTTCTGAAAAGTGTCAGCGATATGCCAATTACTATAACAGCCCCGTGGCTCCCCTCACATCTTATATGAGCCCCTAGCCCTTTTCTATGTGGGGAATAGATTTGATTGGAGAGCTGCCCAAAGCAAGGGGGAGTTAAGTATGCAGTGGTTGCGGTGGATCACTTCAGGAAGTGGGCAAAATCTAAGCATATGGCACCATTACAACAAATAAGCTCAGAGAGTTTGTGTACAGAGCCATTGTGTGCTGTTATGGCATTCCGTACAATCTGGTCTCTGATAATGGAAAGCAATTTGATAACAAGGAGATGAGAGAATTTTGTGAGCAATTGGGGATTCAGAAGAGCTGCAGTGCGATTAGTCACCCTCAAAGTAATGGGCCGACAGAAGCTGTTAATAAGATCGTCAAACATACTTTGAAGGAAAAGCTGGAGGAGAAGAAGGCAACATGGCCAGATGAGTTTCCACATATCATGTGGTCCTATAATACAACCCCAAGACTAGGGAAACACCTTTTTCTTTGGTGTACGGATGTGAGGCCATGGTGCTAGTGGAAGTGATGGAAGGATTTTTTCGAAGGGCTAATTATGACTTGGAGGAAAATGAGGTTAACCATCGTCTCTACTTGGACATGATTGAGGAGACTTGAAAAGATGCTCATATTAGGATAACAGCATATCAGCAGAGGACAGCACGATATTACAATAATAAGGTTCAAACCCAGACTTTTGAAGTGGGAATTTGGTTCTACGTCGGGTCATGCCAAATACCAAGGTGGTGAGCCATGGAGTCTTTGGGGAAAATTGGGAAGGCCCCTACAAGATAAAATCAGTACTTTGGGAGGGAACCTACCATCTCAATGATATGTAAGACAAGTTGATCTCACGGGCCTGGAATGCGGAGCATCTCCGCAAGCATTATCAATAAAATTGTTCTTTTCAGACTTAGTATTATTAAAATATTCCTAAGTCTCGAGGGGTGGGGGGTAGTGCTATTTAAGTACCTCCCCGAGGCCACAAACATGTACTTGACTCATCTTCCACTATTTATGAATGAATGCTTAATTGCTATTTATTTGTGCCTTGAATTTTGACATTTGTTAATAGACTAAGATACCGGTAGGAGAGTCCATCCTTGGGAAGCCCATGGGAGGATAAAATAGTTAAAAATTAGAAATCAAGTTGGGTCTCGACCTGTTGAGAAACAAGGTTTACAATTCGAATTGGGCCACAGTCCGCTTAAATAAAATGCTTACAAAACAGATTGCTAAAGATTTAAACAAGATTACAGATTAAAAACGAGCTCGCGAGCCCATCTATGGTTATGCCATGCAAGGACAAAGTTGTAAATGTGTAAAGCTAGAGGAAACATGAGCTCGATGATGCACGCCGGTGAGCTCGGTCCTTTATCGAGTAAACAAACTCGCCATATGCGGCCAAAATTATAGCAATTCTAGGCCAATATTAATACGGGCTTAGTCTAATTAAAATTGTCATGGGTACATTTTACTTATGATTAATCAGAAAGTAAGGCAACAGGACATTCTTTTACTGGAATAATAGACCATCGATGCGAGCTTATGAGCTCAGCTTGCTTTCAAAATAAACCCGCCATACGCGGCCAGGGTTATGATAACTCTAGGCCAGTAAAGGCAATAGTTCGTCACTTTAAAGGGTAATTTTAATAAAGGAGGAAGATTACAAGGAAGTCTGATATGAATTATCTGGTTAGAAAATTGATAGAGGATACAAAAAAGAGATGTGAGCTCATGCGCCCAGCCCGCTAATCCGAGCATACATGCGACCAACCAATAATTATAATTCGGCAATGATAATGCGAGCCGGTGGGCTCAGCTCGCTGTCAAAGTAAAAACATCCGCCATACACGGCCAGGGCTATGATAACCCTAGGCCAGTAGGGGCACATTCAACTTATACAATATAAAGAAAATTAACAAAGGGAATCGGCTAGCATGGAAAATAAGTGCGGGCACATAAGACTTTATTATTTATACAACAAATATAGATAAACATAATTCAGAATTGGGCCCAAAGGTAATATAATTTAAATATAAAGTGTGAGGCAAACGGGGTGCCCGTTTCTCCATCCAAAAGTTTATCAAATTAAAAAGTTAAGAATTTTCAGCTCCTAGTTTTTTGGAGGCTTTTTTGGTCGCGACCCGAGCTTCCTCGGCAATTTGGGTGTCTCTTTCCATCTCCAGCTTTAACTTCTCAATATGCCTGGCTGTGCCCGCACCCAGGCCCAAGAGTCCCCAATCGAAATCAGGGACCTTGCCAATAAAGATTTTCATGAAGTTCCTGGCCCCCAGATTCCTTGAATCTGCGAGAGCGGCCTCCCGACTCGCGGTTATGGCAGAAAGTGACCCCTCCATCTCAGAAACCTTCTTCCCGAGGGTCTCCCTCTCCTCCTTCGCATTCTCCGCGACCAGGTCATGGGCTTCTTTATGCTCCCTCAGCGCCTTCTCATGGGCAGAAGACAGATCAAGCATTTTTTTATTATAATTTTCCATCATTCTGGTCTTCTCTTTTTCGAGATCTTTGACTTGGCCCTCCAGAGCTTTGACCTTAGCATCAAACTTTAGGCTATCCTGGTGATGGCTCGAATCTCATGAGTTCGGGTGAGTTGTCGGAAATGCACTTAAGCCGCGGTACTGGTCAAAACATCATTATTGGCCTCGAGAGATGAAGAGGTCCAATCTATGATATCATGATCGGTGATGTGTGCTTAAGCGAGTCGATCAAATGTGGTCGCAACCACGTTAGAAGAAGAGGAGGACGGAAGGGGGACATCAACAAGGGCAGGAATGACTCTCCTTTTAGGTTCGGCCTCGACTGTCCTCCCTTCCTTGGAGCTGTGATGCATCTTGAGTTTTGGAGAAGGGACCACCACTTTTTAGATACTCGGAGAGTGTTGTCCTATGAGCTGGTGGAATCTCTTGGGTGTGAGCCACTATTATCGCAGCTGCGGGCTGAACCGGATGCGAGGTCGCGGCTTGCTCAACTTCCTCCATGAAGGGGATTGGTGAGATGGTCATTTCTGGAAATAGTCAACAAAAAATATAATAGCACCGGATAGATGCGAGCAGATAGAAGATGCAGACAAAAATGGAATATGAAATATGCAAGTAAAAGTAGGGTGCGTACAGAAAAAAAAAGGTGCGAGCCCATCAGCTCACACTCGACCAGATTCAAAGTACTTATAAGTTTAAGGATATATCTGTCCGCACGGAGAAGCTCGGGAATGCTATCCGCATTTATTTTTTCTTGTCCTTGAAGGACAGTACGACGCGGGGTGTCTGGTGATAAAGAATTGATTATTAAAATGAAACTTTACAAAAGAAAGAAACGAAAGTGCAACCAGAGGAAAATTACATGGATTATAGTAGAAGTGGGTTTGGACTCGAGGCACCTCATGAATATAGAAGTATGAACTCTTCCATTTTCCTGAGTTTCTCGGTCCATTGTGGATAAGATTTTTCTTATTATAACAAGACCAAACAGAGAGTTAGAAGTATCCAAAGTCATTTGGTGAATGTTTCAAGTTGAGGAAATAAACCAGCTACCTCGCGGTGAAAGGGGGGAACCCGCCTTTATGGTATATGATGTACAAAGCGATAACGGCCATGTATCCATTCGGGTTAATCTGAAGCGGGGCGAGCTGGTAGTAATCACAAACGTCTTTGATAAAAGAGCGGAGAGTTGAAGAAATCCCTAGCCTAAATAGGAAGGTGGAAAAGACCATGCGAGACACCCTGCCCCCATTATTAGGGTGGTCGAATCTGTAGCATCGCTTGTGCGGCCTTGGAAGAATTACATGGCCCTCGAGCTGGAATTGGTCCACCACATCACCTAGGTATTTTTGGGTCAGAGATGATACCAGGTCGCGGTATGCTAGGGTTTTTACCTCCTCTTGGGTCGAGCTGGAGCTCTCTTCTCCATCTGGAATAATCTGCTTCCTAAAGATGATCTCACCCTCGAGCTCAAGCTGGGCAGGAGGCATATATGATTCAGGGGAAGTAGCATGAACATAATTATAGTTACAGACGTTGACTTGGCTTATCACATCGCCCACCTCCTCGCTTTTAGAAGAGTCATAGGACCAGTGTGAGCCGTCCTCCTCACCCTCGAGCCCGAGAATAAGATATTCTGCAGTAACTGTCTTCTTTCCTCGGTTGGTGTCATAGTATGCGCTGCCCAAGGCTTTGTCAGTTGATTTGGAATTAAGGTGAATAGGGTCGAGGTCATTGGCTGCAGCTTGCTTAAGGCGAGCCTCTCTCTCTCTCGCCATTTTCCTCAGAATCTCATCTACTCGCTCTTTGTCTATAGGGGTGGGCTCGCGCCTGAGAATCTCCTCTACCCCAAATGATGCAGGAATTTTAGAGAGATCAATGGGTGTATTTCTCTAGTCGTAAATATTGGTTTCTCTTGTGTAGTCTTCAGGGTTTGGGTCAAGGTGGATATTCAGCGAGCTGGAACCACTAGCTGATGTGTGAGCTGGGCTTACAACATGTGAGTTGAGCTCATGGGCTGGTAGGGTGAGCTGGACCTGTATTATTTATGCTTATAGGCTCATTATTAGATGATGAAGGAGTGTATTCACACGCAGGCTGGGATCGTATGCTAACATCTGATGGAATAACACTACAAGAAAAAAGTCCATAGACATCGGTTTTTGGCCGATGTCTATGTTGTTTAGCAACCGATGTTGATGTCGGTGATGTCTATTCTGGACATCGGCCATTCAAAAAACTAATGTCCATGCATTGTTTTTTTACAAAAAATGTTAGAAATAAATAATTTAATAAATAAATTACACCTATTACAACAGATTAAACATATAATGAGCTATGTTTTTTTCCACATAGACATCGAATATTTTCATTTAGGTGATGTAAAATCAGATATTAAACATCAATTTCTTTACTTAAGGGTGATGTCTATATTGGCATATAGACATTAGTTTTATCCAAAATAAAGTGATACCTATGTTCAATTTAGGCTTGAACATGTCATTCTGTGACATCGGTTGTTTATCTAAAAGCGATGTACATTAAATTTGTTGACATCAATTTTTCTTCTTTAAAAGTGATGTCTATATTGTCACATAAATATCAGTTTTATCTCACAAAAACTGATTTGTATTTTATTGTTGACATCAATTTTTACACATAAAAGTGATGTATATATAGTTATTACACTACTTACACAATACAAAAATATCAAATTATTTTTACACCAAAATAACAACCAAATATTATCATTCTCACATTAATGAGTAAAACAAATATGACTTGCATATTCATATTCTATTAAAACCAAATTGTTAATACATTGATCTGTAAAAATATTTCGAGTTTGAATTATAGCTTTTAAATGTTGTTAGAGGCAGTACATGACCCGACTCAGTGTATACTTCTCTGATCGAACGAATCTACCTCGCGATCACCAACTGCACAAACATATGAAACATTCAGTTTATCATATCAAATGGCACAAAATATTATAAAGTTTGAACACTAGTTGAAGATTTAAGAGTGGAAAAGGTAGAACGTACTTCCTCGGGAGGTTTTGAGCGGTCAAATGTCGACATATACACTTCAGCGCTAAATCATATGGTGTCTGACATTCTGCTTCCTCTTCACTCTGCAGAACTTACATAGTTCAAACACAGATTTTAGACAACATACCACTTAATATGAGCTCCTAGAAGAAAATCTAATATGCAGCAGCAGAAGATACACTTTACTTGAACGAATACACGCACAAATACAAACACAATCACAAAAATATTGGAAACCTTTTCAGAAGTTTCTTGTTCACTTTTCTGATCTCCAGCCGATAAAAATTAGAGCCACATCGATTTTGGCTTTATATCAATAGTAGGAAACCCGTTTCTAGTAATCACTATTGTAACTCTTTTGACTTTGGAGTTAAATTAATATGTAGAGTTTCATGCACTAAAAAAAGGTTCATTCACTAACGATCCAACCAGGATGACCTTCATAAGTCCCCTGTAATAAAATTAGTTTTAAACTATTTCAGGTTATCATCATGACTGGTTTAGAAAGCATATCTGAGACACTAACATGGGCCATGTGTAATAACCCCAATTTTTGGAAATTTTTGAAACCCTTATGAATAGTGTTTTTGCTGAACGAGAAAACTTTTCATGCCACGCTATGTAGGGGTTCTGTTATTGATCTTATGGGATATTATTAGTACTTTATATGGGATATAAGTGTATGTAAAGATCGTCAGAATCCAAATCCGAACACTTTGATTTTTCCCGGAAATACACTAGATACGGAAAGATTTGAGAAAAAGGTAACAGGATAAAAAGGATTTAAATAAAAGGATTATAGGAGAGGATCATAAAAGGAATATAATATATTGAGAAAGGTTAAGGGAACCTAACTAATAAGATCCCGGGTATGATCCCTCAAACGATAAACGAAAACGAAAGTTAAGCGAACCGTATAACAGATCAGCGGTCATTAGGCAAACGATTAGGAAGTTAATCAAAGGGATTAGTGGGAATGATGTCATCCAACCAATAGAAAGAGGACAAGGAAGGGAGGATGACATCATGAGGATGACATAGGCATGACAAGAAAGGAAGGAGATGTGGTGACTTTTTAACCACACAAAACCAAGGGCAACTAGGTAATTCACTAAAGCAAACAACAAAAATCAACCAACCAAAAGCAAATCAAGCCAAAACATAAAAATCTCTCTTCTTCTTCTTCATGCTCTCGGGTTTTTTCTTAAGAAATGGGAAGTCCAAGCTCCTCCACTTACTATTTAGCAAGGTAATTATCTAAGCTTCCCCATGGATAGTTACATACTTCCTATAAGTTTAAGCTTCTAATTCCAAGCCAATCTTTTTCTATAAATCATGAAAGAAGATGGTGAATAGTGTTTTCAAGAACTAAAATTTGTGTTCTTGAAGTTTTGTTTAGATTAAGCTTGGATAAGGGCTTTAAAGGTGATTCCAAGCCATTCTCTTGATTCTCCACTCTCCAAGGAAGGTATAAACTACAAACCCTAGCTTTAGTTTTGAGTAATTAGGATTGAATGTGTTTGATATAGCATATGTGAAGCATGATGCTTGATTGGTTGAGGTTTGGTTGAGTTTGTAGAGATTAGTTGGTTTTATTGCATTGTTGGAGTTGTAAAACTTGGTAATTAGTTAAAGAACCTAAGTAAAGCCTTTAGTTCATGTGAGGAATAACTATAAATGGTTAATGTGGATGTGTTGGGGCTGTTATGATGTGGTTTGGAGGGATATTGGTTGTATGATTGATTTGGGGTTGATTTGTGGTTGGTATTGAATGGTTTAAAATTGGGAAAACGCGTAAACATAGCCGTCGTAACGTCCGATTTTCTTTGGACTGTTTTTGTGCATAACATTAGGACCCGAGAACCCCCTGCTAGATTATGACCACTGCCATGTTTAGATAGCTCATGTTACGAGCTTCATTTTGATATGTAGTTCGTTCGATTCCGATGCACGGTTTAGGAGAAACGACCGTTTCAAGTAACGGCGTTTCGCGAACGAAACTTTTCCCCTCGCCTTACTTTGAAACATAGGTTAAAGACCAAAAAGGGTTAATTAATGTATGAAACATTTATGGTAAGTGTGTTAGGCAGTTGGTAAGACACTCGCGAATGAATCGCCTTAAAACTCGTAAAGGTTAAATTATTAAAAATGGTGGAGCCGAGGGTACTCGAGTGACTTAAGAGAATCAGTAAGCGCAAAACAAGCGTTAGAGTCTAAGTTAGTTAAAGTATAGATTTACAAGTGACTTTGGTTTAATTCCAACTTACTTGTTGTTTATAGGTTACCAGACTCGTCCCGAGCCATTCGTAACCCCCAGTCGCTCAGGCAAGTTTTCTACCGGTTATACTGTTGTGGTGATGTATATGTGTATATGCATGATCTTGCGATAAATGCATATTTGTTATTAGCAAATTCTTGCGATATATTGTAGCATGTGATATGGTATATATGCATGCCTGATTTATATTCTTGGTTTATATATCTGTTGGTTCAAATGCTTATAGTTGCATAATACCTATGCTAGAGATAAGCGGTATTTGAGTTTACCCTTAGTATAGGGGATAAAAGGTGAACATATTTCTAAACCGGGAGGCGAGGCTCCCGAGTATAATATATATTTATATATATATATATTGATATAGTTTTTAAAACTATTAATCGAATAAGGTTTATTCGATAACTTTATTTTATTTAATGAATATTATTACGAATATTCATTCGAGGACTTATGACTCCTTTTATTTTATTATTTGAATATTATTCGAATATTCATTCGAGGACTTATGACTCCTTTTATTTTATTATTTGAATATTATTCCGAATATTATTCGAAGGCGTATGACTCCTTTACATTATTTATTGAATATTATTTGAATATTCATTTGAGGACGTATGACTCCTTTATTTTATTTAATGAATATTATTTATAATATTCATTCGAGGTATTATGACTCAGCTTATTTTATTTATTGAATATTATTTGAATATTCATTTGAGGATCTATGACTCCGATTATTTGCTGAGATATATTCTTTATTTTATTAAAGAATAAGGTGTCGATAATCAAACTTATTTTTGATTATTCAAATAAAGATATTACTTTCGTATAAGTATATCTTTGATTATTTGCTATTCATTTCAAGTATAAGTTTTAATACTTCTACTTCAATTATTTTATAAAGATTATTTTTTTATGGGAATATTATTTAAATAATAATATTCAGACATTTTCTAAATATTCTGGGAACTGATTTACTTCATTAAATCAGTTTTACTCCAAACACTCTTTAAAGTGTTTTCGAGTCTTTAAAATGATTTTCAAAAGTTAGAGCGGATCCCAAAACTATTTTTATATTTAAGATCTTCCTTTTAAAAAGGGGATTTAAATACTCGCTCAAAACCTGGGGGATCCGGCTCGGTGGTGTGTTTTATATTCGCAACAAGGTTGCTGTCTTGGTAAAAGAGTTTTTGATTACTTACCCAATATTCGGGAAGTAAAATTCTTGGAACAAGTTAATCCATTAACAGGCATCGCCTGGGAAATATCGGTGAGTTTTCCTTTCCAACTAGGTACGACTTCTTGGTGGAGCCGTATCAACAAGTTTCTACTTGGGGAAAGGGGGAAACGAGCTTTACGTTTCAGAGTCATGGATTTCATCTGAACTAGGAGTGGCGTAAGTGGTCGAGTAGCGCCGGCCCAGCCTTATTATATTGGCCCAAATGGCCTGGAAGTTCCGCTAAGGCGGTCCATTCCTTAGGAGTTCAGTGTTCGGTTGACAAGTAAATCCGACAGGTTCTCCTCTACATGTAGAAAATGGTGGGGTTGTACTACTACGACTGATCATCGTAAGTGGTCTTCCTGGCGCGGCAAACTCCCGTAATGAGTTCATCATCCAATTGGATAATTTCTGCAACACTACCCAGAGCACTTCGATAGAAAGGCTATGGTTGGGCGATTGTTGAGTGTTGGCAGGGTCAAGTTTTCAAAATGATGTTTACATCAAATGAAGTATCTCATAACTTCATTTTATTTTGATGATATTTTAAAAGGTTTAATCTATTCAAATCTGGTCTTGTAGTCTCATCTATGTGATGAACTTTTGAACTAATTATAACTTGAACGGTGGTAGTTCAAGTAGTATTTGGAAAAGATATAAGTATATTGGAGTATCTTGTAACTTCATCTTTTAAACTTATATCTAGTAAATGATTATCTTATGTATGACAAAAATTTTCAGAAAAACGTTGTGACAAGGTTAGATATATGAGATCACCTTGCAACGATATTTTTATACAGTTATACACTAGGACTTTGTGTATATTATGCATGGAAGAGGACTTCCAATATTTTGAAAAGTATATATGCGTATATACTGAATATTTTGCGACTTCATCGCATTAAGTTATCAACTTGGTTCATTTCTTTTGACCAAGACTTTCATGAGTATTATGAGTAGGCTCATATATTGTAAATCATTATACATATTATTTTGGTGGGCTTGCTGCTCACCCTTGCTTTCTTCTTTCATCACACAACATCAGATAGACAAGATGAACCGGACCAAGCTCCCGATTCGCAAGAGGTTAGGAGACGTTCCGCAGTTTTCTAGAAGCACTGATGCCGCCATAGCTGAGGTAGGAACTACCAATAGGCTAGGCTTTCAACTTTTGATGTATCAGATTATGTATATTTATGAATTGTAATAATGGCAAAGAAATGTAAATTTATTCAGAAAACCTTTTAAGGTGTATTGGCAGATAATTGTGGAATAAAATGACTTGTGGTTATTTTTGGATGTTCATCTCTGAGACTATAACGTGTGGTGTGTGTGTTTATTGTGGGGTCACAGTACAGAGTAGTTGAGTAATTATTAAGATTGGGTGTTATTAAGGGAAATGGAACTCATAACGACCCGGATCTCCGACCCCGGATCTGGGGGTGTTACACCATGTCATTACTACTTAACAATCCAACTTCCCTAAACTTAGCTAAAGAGGAGCTGAACCGCAATATGGTAAGCGACAAATGGGTTGAAGAATCAGATATGAAGAACTTAACATATCTACAAGCCATAGTAAAGGAAACACCGTGTTTATATCCACTAGGGCCCTTATAACTTTCACTTGCCCTGCCCTTATAACACTCTCTATTCTACAGAACACAAAAATTGATAAACAAAATAATCAGGGGTACAATCATGTGGAGATGTAAACAGGTGTCATATGGATCAACTACAAAGCAGTAGAAAATATTCAAAAATTTGAAATGCGTATTTGGAACATACACATCGGATGATAAGAGAAAACCACCACCTTGTACTCTACGATACTAAGAAATTTGTATCTTAGTGTGGTGTTTCGGATCAAAAAATTAAATCACAATATAATTTTCTTGGAAAAGGGGATTTAAACGGAGCTATCGAAGAAGATGAAACAAGAAATAAAGTAATTACCGACAAGGAACAACCATGAGGAAAGTGACAGCCGGAAGTAAGTTTGTCAATGCGCAAGCTACTGTTGGTGTTGAATGTTTTAGCCCAACAAAGTATGTAATCTGGTTCAATGTCATCCTGCACAAATATATCAACATACAACTCATTGTATATTGCAAGTTTGCGACACACTGCTAAAATCTTTTAACACTATGTAGTAGTAGCTAGTTTATATATTATTAAAACAAAAGATTTGAAGTTTAGTAGGTGATGATACCCAAATATAGAATATAAAAAAATCTGAAAGAAAATCGGTACTGTCATTCTGAGCCTTGTTTTCCTGCATTAAGATAAATAAATATATTTAAAACAATAATTAAAATATATATAATCTAAGTATACTACACCTAATAAAGAGAAATTAAATGAACCATTTTCATATAACGTTTATGTTTACCAGTTTACCTGTTCTATCTGTCAAGCATGAACTATTATTATGGAAATAAGTTGAAATGCAGAATAAGATGTTCCATACAAACATAGAGCATAACGAATACAAAACAAACAATTTAACATGTCACAAAAGACCCAATCAGTTGTTTTAGGCCAATTAGTGTCTTCTTATACTTAAACGAAGATGAAGAAGATGCTGAACTCGAGTCGTGGCCTAACGCTTGTGATTTGAAAAATAAGACACACTGTTAGTGTTTGGCATGATTTGGCAAGGCGTAGAAGCGTAGTGATGAGGTTGGATAGTGAAGTGAGGATAATAAACACCAGCTGATGAATCAGTAATCTTTGAAGTAACGAATCCTGATGATGTTGCAGTCGAGAAGAGTGGCACTGAAGTCGCTTCAGAATAAGGTCCTTGATCACTCCACGCCCAGGGTGGCTGTGAATTAACTTCTATACTCTTCTCTATTGCTCTTCCCTGTTACATGATCACATATAGGATATAACACATATAAAACTGAGACCAATTATACAAGGCCTTACATCAACTTGTCATGTTCAAGATGAAAGTATACCATCTTAAAAAAATCCTAATATATGTGCGTTGCATAAGCCCTCTTCATTCAAGAAGACAGAGGTAACTGATATTTCAGGTAATTTAAATAACTATGTGGTAAGGAGATTGACAACTTATAGGAACCTAGCTATCATTAGAATTTTTGATTTTCTGCTTCAGTGTGACATAAAATTTGAGAAATTGAAGTACTAACCAGTCACTTATAGTCAAGTATAACTGGAGCAACATAATGAACAACCATGGCAACATAATGTACTTTTTATATACATCAAAGACGGGAAGAAAACTTGAATTTACACAACTCCAGAAAGAAGGGTGGTGCTCTGGTGTATAAACTTGGCCTAGAGGCAGTTGAATGCCCATTATTGTAGAAGCAGGACTCTCCTCTTTTCGAGTGACCTTCTGCGGATGACAGAGTATTACCGATAAGCTAGCTTTGTTGAAATGTAACTAGGTATTGAACTACTAATATTTAACTTACCCTAGATTTTGAAACCTCAGGGGTTTCATCTAAATGATTCTGGAAACTTAAACTCCCAAAATCATCCATCCCTTTAGCACTATCAGGAAAATAAGGTGGAGAAATTAGCAAGTTCAAATCTAGATACTGACCACTGCCAGCATATGATTTATCAACTGATTTACCAAAACATTATTATAGAAAATGTTAGATCTGTCAAGCATGAACTATTATTAGGTGTAGTATAGAAAGAAATGAAGCAGTTACCTGTTCGAGCACCCATACTAGAAGTTCTATCTCGGTCCATGGGCTGGCCTTCAACCACCATCATCCAAAGCACAAAAAAGGAACTGCATTAACATCAGGCATACCATTGTATCATTATTACTTTAAAAAGGCTCCTTATAACAAATATTGTAATTTAAAAATAAAACCCTTATTTAAAATTAAGGTTTCAATTTTCAGAAAACCCCCTTTACAAATACTTACAAATGCTTACATACTCACCAATTCGAGTTTCGAAACTCCAAATCAATATCGTTTCAGTTCGAGCTTCAAAATCCCAACCAATATCGTGTTGTCAGAGATCAATAAATTTCGAGCTTACAATTCGAGTTACTCATTCGAGATGAAACAACCAAATCGAGAGAGGTTAAAGTCGAGAGAGACCAGAGGAGAGAGGTAAGGAGAGGACAGAGAAAAGATGGTTGAGAGTAGAGATAACGTTGCAGATATGAGAGTTGATACTTGAGAGAGAGGGAGAGAGAGAGAGAGCCAGAGAGGTGAGGGTCGAGAAGAGACTAGAGAAGAGATAAAATATATTTTACTTATTTTGTTTGTTTAATCACAAGATAGTGAAAAAAGAGGGGGAACAAAAATTTGGCTGAGGCGGTATCATTTGGTAAGTAAGCGGGGAAAATTTTAACAAGTAAGGGAAAATAATTTGAAGTGCCACGCTTTGAATTTTTTCAGTATTTAAGACATCGGTCTGTTAAGGAAGTTGTTAAGGAAGTGATGTGTTAATAATACAAAGACATCACAATAATGCAGGATGCTGTTAATGAACTTTTTAACAACAGTGGCATGAGTGACTGATGTCTAATGTGTGATGTCTATTATCTTTTTTCTTGTAGTGTAACAAGGGGGAAGGGCCATTTGTGGGTTGAAGAAGAGTAGGTGCGGGCCGAAGTAACCAAGCCGGCTTGCACTTAAATGATTTATCTGAAATATGGAAAATAACCCATAAATGACTCGGTTTTTTGGGAATTTCGGGGCCAGTACGGGACATTCCTGCAATCATGGGAAGAAATGCGGAGATGCCGCGAGGTTGTAGGAAGCGTGTGGGGCCGGTCGAGGTTTACGTGACTAATTGGCTGAAGGTCTGATTTAAGTCTGGGCTTGGGCTGCACGGGTAGAAAAACCCTAACCCTAACCTAGATGACTTGTTCCCTTAGAACTACGTGATGCTTGATCCCTATAAATAGGGTACATGGACACTTGTATGAGACATGAGTCGATACTTCATAAAGAATAAAGAAAACCCTATTCTTTCTTCAGGAGTCAACATACAAGTTAAGTCACCACCATACATAACCTTCCTCCGTCCCAAAGCATCATATTTGATCATTATTCCGGTCAAAAACCTCCAAAACACTGTTATACGAAATTCTCCCTGTAACGGTAAGGGACAAACGAATCCTAAATACTTGGGCTCGATTACAATAATAAAGGAAGTGTGTACGTACTTCTAGAGGACATGAAAATTTTCATACACATGAAGAAAACTTCTCAAACTCAAGCTTAAATTTTCACCAACTAATAGTTTGGTTTTGTAGGTGCTCTGCATTAGTGGGTGAATATCGTATCTGCCTGTTCACCTCATAAGTGGTATTGGAGTCAAGTTTCGTGATGAATGGGTTTGAAGAAACGTAGAAGATTCAATTGATATAATAGACTGCGATGAAAGGTTTTTCTAAAAAAGAAAGATACGAAATTATGTCTGGTCACCATTATGCGAATGTACTTTGCACCAGAAATCAATCATGATATTTTGGAGAAATTATTCCTCGAAAAAAGATTTGTCTGAACTCGTGATAGAAGAAGATGGAAACGATGGTCGTGATTGTTTCGATTGCTTGATCAAGCATATAAATAATTTGGATGACACTATCGTTGTTATTCTAGAGGTCAAAATAATTGATTAAGTCTGATAAATAACGGTAGTTTGTGAAATTTAGTGATACTCAATGATTTCAAAATAAGAGAAATATGTTCTTGTTTGAGGGGAGACATTAGTGTTTACATCGATAGCTTAATGGTGTCTGTCAATTTGGTTGTGATATCATACTGTATTGAAGTGGGGGATTTTTAATTCGGGTGTGGGTTCTAGACTAATTCGGGTAGTATAATAATGTTTGTATACAATTATTATAGATGGAATTTCTTCTTATAAGTACCTGGGTGAAAGTTTTGTATCACAAATATGATAAAACTTGTACAGTCGGTGTTGGAATTTGTTGATGGTTAAGATGGAGATGACTATATAATATTATATTTGATTGATGAGATGCTAATTAGGTGGAGATTTCAATATCGCTCCAGAGTTAATGCTCGAGTATTGTTAGGCTTAGATATCCTTGATTATTTGATTTATTGATAATTATTTTTATTGATAAAACAAGTTAAAATATTTTTTTATTATTTTTCACGTTAAACTTGCGTAATTGTGTTGATTTTACTTATTGATTTGACAAGAAGTAAAAATGAGATTTATTGAATGTATAACCGAGTCTTAGGCTCCGTTTGAGAGTGCTGTTGAAAACTGTTGTACTGTGAGTAAAAGTGTTGTTGGAAAAAGTACTGTCACTAATATTAGATGACTGTTGGTAATTTTTTTTAATTTATGCATATTTTGAGATATAATATATGAAAAAAAATGTTTTTGAGAAGATTTGATAGTGAAACTGATAACTATTTTCAGCTTTCAGAATTTTATCAAACACCTGTCTGACAGTTTTTCAGCAAAAAATTGTTATAGGTGCCAACAACAATATCAAACGGCGCCTTACTGAAATTTATCAAATAATTTTATAATTTTGTATGGTGAGTGAATCTTGTATTTGTGTATTTCCTTAAAAGTGGACGAGTCTTGTAAGATTAGATGCAAGCATGGCTATACTTGTGATTATGTACATTGAGTAAATCTTACATATACTTGTGAAATTTGGGGCATTAAACATATCAAATTTAGCTAGCAAATTTTCACTGATTTGACTAGGTGCTTTGAGCAAAACTGACATATACCTGGTGAATTTAGGGCATAAAACATATCAAGTTTAACCAGCTAATTTCCGCTATCACGTGATATTAAATATAAATTTAACCGATGGTATTAAAGCGGATGGGAAATAAATGTATACAAATGACTAAGCTTGCAGTACAGTGAGAAGTATAAGTAACATAAAGGGCCGTGATCACTGTGAACCCAATGACCTGAAGGAAAAAGTAGTCGGGGAGGAATACGGAGATTACCATCTAAAATGGGGTCACAATTTCAAAATTGATAAAAATAAAGCCAGCCGTAACATGCATGTTAATTAATTGAGTCATGCTACCAAGTTATGTAAGGATGTGGTATCCCGCACAACTGTATCTTGCTAAAGTGGTGGATATATTTATATGGTTCTGGTACTTAAGATATTAACTATAATCATTACAAGAATTACGAATGATAAGTAAACAAACACAGGTGCTTATGAAGCTAAGGCTGAACAACTTAACAAACTGTAACCAAGACAAATACAATTAAGATTGATTAGAAACTCACCTTTTCAAGGCCTTTTGTGCAGCGGCATGCACCCAGCTAAAGGTTGTTTAGTCATTCGATTCCTGATGTTTCTCCTTTTCTTGAAATTCTCTTGTCCCATGATTCTCCGAAATAATGTTGCAGCATGGTCAGAACCATACATTAAAGCAAATTTCATGCCGTCTGAATTTAAAGGAACATTAATGTTTCCATAAGAGTTGAGTAAATACCTAGGCATCTCTTAGCTAGGGTTGGAAACCAGCCTAGCTAAGTAATAGCATTTCTTGTAGCATAAAGATGAGAGCCAATAAAAATCATGAACTTAGCAAGCAGAAGCCATCTAGTTAGATGTGAAGGCAGTAGTTTTACTGTAACATATTTTAAACAACTAGCTAGTAACATCATATGCTTAATTAGAATGCAAAAAAATGATGATTTTTAAAAAAATGAACAGAATAAATTTGGTAGTTAGAATTAAATATATAAGAATTGAACTATGAATTACTACTAAGTAGTACTACTGGTACTTGGAGCAGGGTCAGATAAGGTCAGAAGCTCCTCCAACAAATCAGCTCCCAAGTCTTCAAAAACCACTACACTTGTGTCGTCAGTCTCTCGTGCCTCTTCACTATCCCTTCTTTCAACAACTGGCGAAGATTGGGATAGAGGAAAGTTAAGAAAAGCTGTCGGACCACGCATTGATAATGCAGCTCGATCATAAGCCCGAGCTGCAGCATCAGCAGTGTCAAATGTTCCAAGCCATACCTTCTTTCCACTTTTAGTGCGGTCCCTTATTTCAGCTGCGTACTTACCCCATGGCCTCATTCGGACACCCATGTATCTTTTCTCTTTTTCTTCTTTATGATCTACAGTAAAGTTGCCGTCCCTTTCCAAAGAAGATGAGTTGATGGCTTCATTTGGACTATGAACGGGGTAATTTGGTATTGGTGGCCCTTGATCCATTGCAACTGGGTCTGTATATATCAATTTGTAAATAATTCCAAAATGAACTAATTTTAAGATTGAGATCCGATATAAACAAGGCAGTAAATTATAAGCAACTCGCACCTCACAGTCAAGAAGTTATGGGGGCTAGGGTTTCTAAATCAGTTGGCTCTCACCTGATAGATGTTTTAGGAGAGAAGAACAAGGGGTCCAACGCAGCTAGATTGATGTAACGAAGATGTGATGTGTATCTACATTCTATTAAACAAATTAATTATACTTGAATAAACCCAATATTAAAAATTGATACTACTACATACATAGGATCGAATATAATTGGCATACACATATCTGTCTCCAAACCCAACAAAATTTGTAGCGAAAGTATAGATCAATTGTACGGCTTCCCGAAGCATGTGAAGCTACTACATTAGACAGCTGTACACGAGCAGTATGTTTAATCATATATAGTTGGTTTGATCATGTGTTAGATCGGAGGGGCAAGAAAAAATGATTAACGCTAAACATAAATAGATAAATAATAAAGAAAAATGATAAATCAGAAACATGTGTGTTCATGTATATGACTAGGTTTTAATGCTAAGTAATATTTTGGTCCTTGGGAGGATGAGCAGAGAGTTCTAGGTTTTAATGCTAATTTTGTCACTTTCCGTCGGCTGATCATGACCCACCTCAATTCTAATATTATTTATATATTGTCTACATATACTACAACTACTACATGTAATACTTCAAAAACAGTGTATTTGGTATCATAAGAGGAAGGCAAAGGAGGGGTCCAAAACTTAAAAATAGACTGTCCAAAGTTGCACGCACTAAAATTATGTATAGTATCTCTGTCTATATATGGAACTTTAGAGAAGATATTTTGTCGATTTCTTATCTTAAGGGGTTCATGATCCTTCACTTATTTAGGTTTATAATTACAATCTAACAATCTAACGAAAAGAGTGAGGATATATGTTATAATTTAAGCATCATTTGTTAAAGGATTGATGTTATTGATCAGCGGCCTAAAGTCATCATGAAGACTGTTTAGGGTGCTTAATCATATATGATTGCAATACTTTATTTCTATTATATGTTTTCGTAGAAGGATGAAAATGTTTTTTTCCTCATTATCTTGCCAGAGCAACATATTTTAGTGTACAACTAGCAGAAGCAAATAAAAGAACATGTGTTTAGTGTAAATAACTTGTAACTTTAGTTTGTAAATTAAATTATGTTAATTTATATAGTCTAATTATGTCCAACTGTGCTTTCTGCAAAAAAAAAAAAGAGACCTCATGTAAGGCGAACTTAATTCATTCAACATTAATTAATAGATATCTGTTAATATTGCTCAGTTCTTAGAAAACATTAGTCCTATTTGATCTACTTATCAGCTGATTTATGAGTTTGTGTTTATTTATCAGCTGATAATTTATTCGCTAGCTTGTCATTATTTAAATCTTGCAAATTTATAAGTCCGGTTAGGAGTTGCTACATAGGTTTTCCGGAGAACAGTTCGAACCGAGGGACAATCAATACCCCTGTCCTTCAGGGGTGAATCGTATTGAAGTTGTGTAGATATCAATTACTAGGATGATTGGTATAAGCTTTTAGCTCAGCTTAATTAAGCTTTCAAAGTAGGTAAGACTATAAAACTATGAAAAGGGGAAAGCTATGGCACGGTTGCTACCAGGAAATGCCGTGCAACAAATTATTCACCACAACTAATCATATAGAATACTCAAATAGAACAAGGGAAAACTCAATAAGATCATAACCCCTGCACTTTTTATTCTTAAATTTGCACGGCAAACTTTCACATAGATTTCCCGTTTTAGTAATCCAATATGTAAACGTAACTATGTTTACAATTATGTTATACCATAAAATTGTGTTGAGTATTTTATCCCATCATTAATTAAATGGATCGGATCACCGTCGAGAAAGATGACGAACGAGCTCCGCATAACATGTTTCCGGAGCTTGGGACACTTCCTATATGGGAGTCGCTTACGACGACTATTGACGATGAGAAGTTATGACGACGATTGGTAAAATTATATATGAAGGTTTACGATGATCATTACGACGGAGGGTTACGAAGACCATGGTGGAAGAACTGTACGATGATGAAATGAAGAACGACCCGGGCTCCAGGAAAGGTCCTGGACCCTCATGGGGCACGCCCCATGCTATATGGCTGCACGGGGTGGCCGATCTACAACACTAGTTAGATGACAAGGAAGAATTAGGGAGAAGGTTGCTCGCAAAACTAAATTGAGAAGTAAACAAAGCATAAGAATTGTACAAGAAGAGAATATGAGCCCCCAGAGGACCTCTCCATGCTTAGGGCGCCCCATAGGCATAGGGGAGGACTCTGGATAACTAGAATACAACTGATTTAAATTCGACTGGGGTTAAATTCGACCGCAAGCGGTCGAATCCTTTGGACACGGCTAAATTCAACTGGCCTCGGTCGAATTCCAGCGGTCGTATTTATGATCAATTTTAACCGAAAATGGTTGAAATTAAAATGGTCGAAATTAAACCGGTCGAATTTAGCTCCTAAATTCGACCAAATTTTTTTTCCAGTCGAATTTAGCCCAAATAAAAAACTGGAGGGAATTTTCCCGCAAAATATTTTATTTGGCACTCCTAAATTTAACCGATTTCGGTCAAATTTTTTATTTAAAAATGGAGGGAAATTTGCTCATACTTTTAAATTTTTTTAAAAGAAGTGAGGGAAATTTCCGCCCTTTTCGAAATTATATTTCAATGAAATTCGATTGTATTTATGATTTTTCAGAATTTTAATTTTTAATAAAAGAACTTATTTAATGGTAGTGAATATTTTGAAATTATGAATATTGGAGAGAATATTTTTATTGACGTCTATACGGTTGGATCGATGAAAAATATTTTTAAAAAAATCGTAATACCAATTCAGGATTAAACGCTAGTTAGTTGTACTAGTCAAACTGATACTTGACTTTTAAAATGGCAATCCAAGTAAAATTGTTTTGATCTGAAATTTTCGTTATATCACTAATATATATATTTTTTTGACATCTGTACGGTTGGATCGATGAAAAATATTTTTTCAAAATAAAAACACCAATTCAGGTTTAAACACTAGTTAGTTATACTAGTTAAACTCATGTTTGACTTTTAAAATTGTAAACCAAATTAAATTATTTTGCTATGAAACTTTGGTTATATTACAACTATATATATCTATGGATATCCATGCGGTTGGATCGATGAAAAATATTTTAAAAAAATCGAAATATCAATTCAGGACTAAACACTAGTTAGTTGTACTATTCAAACTCATGCTTGATTTTTAAAATAGGAAACCAAATAAAATTATTTTGATATGAAACTTAAGTTATATCACTAATATATATATTTATTGACATCTGTATGGTTGGATCGATGAAAAATATTTTTAAAAAAATCGAAATAGCAATTTAGGACTAAACACTAGTTAGTTATACTAGTCAAACTAATGTTTGACTTTTACAATGGCAAACCAAATAAAATTGTTTTGATCTGAAATTTTTGTTAAATCACTAATATATATATATATATATATAAATATATTTATTGACATCCGTATGGTTGGATCGATGAAAAATATTTTTTTTTTAAAATCGAAATACCAACTCAGGACTAAACACTAATTAGTTGTACTAGTCAAACTGATGCTTGACTTTTAAAATGGCAAACCAAATAAAATAGTTTTCATCTGGAATTTTTGTTATATCATTAATATATACATTTATTGACATCTGTATGGTTGGATCTATGAAAAATAATTTTTAAAAAATAGAAACATCTATTTAGGATTAAACACTAGTTGATTGTATTAGTCAAACTGATGTTTGACTTTTAAAATGGCAAACCAAATAAAATTATTTTGATCTAAAATTTTCGTTATATCACTAATATATATATTTATTGACATCCGTACGGTTGGATCAATGAAAAATATTTTAAAAAAAATTGAAATACCAATTCAGGACTAGACACTAGTTAGGTGTACGAGTCAAACTGATGTTGACTTTTAAAATGACAAACCAAATAAAATTGTTTTGATCTGAAATTTTTTTATATCACTAATATATATATATAGAGGAATGATCAAATACAAACTAAAATTAAAACAGAAACTTAGAACTAATCTAAATCATTAGATCTACCTAATCTAATGGTCCCCCTAAATCACACCACCCAACTACCCTGCACCCTCCCACACCCAATTTCAGCTTTTCCCCTCCATTTTTAATTTGATATTTCCCGTCAAACCGTAATTTTTTTTTTAAAATCCAATTTCACTGTATTTTTCTACATCTCTCCACGATCGATTTGCATACCATATGTGTTATATTTTGAATTAATTTTAAAAAGAAAATTATTTGGTTTCTAGTTTCCATTCTAAATTGGTTTTTATTGGAGTAGCCCCCTATATAACCTATATATATATATATATTGACATCCGTACGGTTGAATCGATGATTTTTTTTTTAAAATAGAAATACCAACTCAGAACTAAACACTAGTTAGTTGCACTAGTCAAACTGATGCTTGACTTTTCAAATGGCAAACCAAATAAAATTGTCTTGATCTGAAATTTTCGTTATATCACTAGTATATATATCTATTGACATCCGTACAGTTAGATCGATAAAAAATATTTGTAAAAAATCGAAATACCAATTCAGGACTAAACACTAGTTAGTTGTACTAGTCAAACTGATGCTTGACTTTTAAAATGGCAAACCAAATAATATTATTTTGATCTTGAATTTTTGTTATATCACTAATATATATTTATTGACATCTGTACGGTTGGATCGATGAAAAATATTTTTAAAAAAAATTAAAATACCGCTTCAGAACTAAACACTAGTTAGTTGTAGTAGTCAAAGTGATGCTTGACTTTTAAAATGGCAAACCAAATTAAATTGTTTTGATCTGAAATTTTCATTATATTTTATAACGAAAATTATTTTATAAAAATAGTTTTAAAAATAATAACTTACAAAAATAAAGCAAATGGTGAAATACTTTTAAAAAAAATTGAAATAACAATTTAGGATTAAAATTTTAACTTATAAAAATAAAATTTTAAAAAATATTATTTTATCTATGCGGTCAAAGAACTTATAATTGTGTGCAAGAAAATCAAACGATATATAAAAAAATGAGAGGGAATAATATAGATGTTGAACGTTTAGCCCAACCTACAAATAAGCCAACCCAGCCCATACTTCTTGTCAAATCCAGTAAAAAACCATACTATCTGATTCATCCACTTCTTTTATTTTTTCAGACCCGCCTCCATTACTCTCCTATTCCTATTCTCTGAGTTCTATCTTCTTCTTTCCTTCAATAACATCTTTATCAAATGCTTTAGCCGCACTCTAACATGCGTCCCTGTTATTTTCTAACAATACAAAAGAATTACATAAGGGGAGAGGGGGTTGAATGTAATTTTGGCTTCTTTTTTAGATTTAAGAAAAATGGTTCTAACTCAATAATATATATGTGTTTGATTTGTAAAGTGCGGAATGAAAGAATTATATAAATCAAAACACAAGTAATAAAAACACAAGTCTTAAAAACTTTCTGGTGGATTTGAATGTATCCACCAGATATATATATATATATATATATATATATATATATATATATATATATATATATATATATATATATATATCGAGAGAACCCTGTGAAGCTTGAATAGCTCATAGCTGCTTTACAAGTGAACAACTAAACTCACAGAGAAATGCTATAGGATACAGCTTACAAATGTTTCTCTGAAAAATGTGTTTTGCTTAGTCTATTGTTGTCGTTGTTCTACTTGCTACACTTGGTTTATATATCACCAAGTTTACATAGAGTAAGACAAGATAATAAAACAAAACCTATCAAGTCTAACTCCATGCTGCTTCACTACTCTATTCCAGCATCTTTGAAAATCTTCATAACTTGCATGGAAATGGTAATGCTTCTTTGTTCTCAAAACCCTGCTGAACAGGCTACCACATTCCTTTTGCAAACACTCGATACATGTGACTGTGTTGTCACTGTCAACAACTATTTGAATTGATCATCCATCGGGTACATGCTTGTCATCCGTCGGGTAGCCTTGTTGATCATCCGTCGGGTAGCTTTGTTGATCATCCGTCGGGTAGCCATTTATCACTTGACTCTATTTCATTTGTGCAGAATTACAAGATATTTTATATTTATATTTAATCAACCTATTGTGCACATCTCCTAGCATTCTACATGATTCATAGGCTATTACAAAATCTATACAAAGTTGTTTGCAGAAATGTGCTACATGACTTATTGTTACATAAGCTACTCATCCGGTGGATATCAATTAGTCATCCGTCGGGACTATATTGAATCATCTGTCGGGACTATAATTGATCATCCGTCGGGTGCTACAAAATTCACTAAGTTAAATCTACTGAGGTGTTCTGTTTAGCTTATCATCAAGTACACAACATATTCCTAACAATCTCCCCCAATTTATTTCTACTAGAATTGTAGCCATAAATTAAGAGAAACTTGATGATAACAAAACATCCTAAGCATAGAGATTGAAAAATAGTAGATAAAACTTATAAGTGCTACAAATTGCTGAAAGTTGAACAATGCAAAGTACACAAAGAAATTGCTCACAATTGTTATCAAGGTGCTCCTCTAGTCTGAGCAGATAGATCTATTTCCTTGATTGTCTAGATTTCTTCCCAAGCCTTCTATTATTTTCTTCAATTTGATTCTGAAGTTGTCTATGGAATTCAAGTTCATCAGCTTCTGAGAGATCTAGCATTTCCTGTATTTCCAAAAGAGTCTCATTGCTAGTGATACTCAATTGGTCCTCCAATCTGAAAAATCTTCTAACCCCTTTTTCATCCTTGAATTCCATCAGCCAATAAGGCCTCAGATGCACTCTCTTTCCTGTAAAGGGAATAGATAGAGTTCTTGGAAGTGAATCTTTGGCTCAATACTCCTCAGCTCCTCAATCTTCTTTAGAACTTGTCTTCTTGCAGTCACATTGTAACCAAAGTTCTTTTTGAATGATGAGTAGACCTTTATCAGCACAGATTGGCTTTCTAAGAGAATCTTGTGAAGTGGCCATGTGAACTCTCTTCCTCCCTTGTATTTGAATACCAATCTTTCAGAAAGACGTCTGTAAGCATCAATTCCTCTAACTTCTTCCAATTCATCTAAGTAAAGGTTGATGTCAGAAAACTCCTTGATGTCACAGATGTACATCATGTCTCCCTTAGTTACCGTGGGTTGGGAATTGGTTAGAGCTTTGGATCTGAAAGATACAGGCTTCACTTTCTTGCTTGCTCTGGTCTTTGTCTTCTTTGTCTTGAAGATGGGTAAATTTAGCTCAGGAATTGGTAAACTATCCCAGTCTACTGATTCATCCTTAGGAACAATTGGTTCACCATGAATATTCCTTGTTGCATCAACCACTTTGAATTCTGTAAATACCATTGAGGCTTTTGATGTCTGAGTTGTAGTTGTAGACTTTTTGGGAAATTGGTCTTCCAATTCCTCATCATTAAAGTTCACTTTCCTCTTGGAATGGATTTTGTATCTAAATCTCCTTTTTTGATGTGATTCTTCTTACATTTTCAGATCCTTAGGTTTAGTAATTATAGTTTGTAACACCCCCAAATCCGGGGTCGGGGATTGGGGTTGTCACGAGTTCCATTTCCCTTATCAATACTTAATCTTAACAGTCAACCAACTACTGCGTACTGTGACCCCACAATATACACACACCACAAGTTATAGTCTCAGAGATGAATACCAAAAATAACACAAGTCATTTTATTCCACAATTATAAACCATTGCACCTTAAACCGGGTTTCTGAATAATTTATATATTATTTGCCATTATTACAATTCATAAATATACATAAGTCTGGTATATCAAAAGTTGAAAGTCTAGCCTATTGGTAGATCCTACCTCAGCTACAACGGCAGCAACGCCTACAGGAAACTGGGGAACGTTTCCTATCCGCTCACGAATTGGGAGCTTGGTCATGTTCATCTTGTCTATCTGTTGTTGTGTGATGAAAGAAGAAAGCAAGGGTGAGCAACAAGCCCACCGAAATAATATGTATAATAATTAACAATATATGAGCATTCTCATAGTACTCATGAAAGTCTTGGTCAAGAAGAAATGAACCAAGTTTGATATCTTAATGCGACCAAGTCGTAAAATATTCAGTATATATGTATATATACTTTTCAAAATCTTGGAAGTCCTCTTCCATGCATAACATACACAGAGTTCCAGTTTATAACTGTATAAAAATATCGTTGCAAGGTGATCTCATATATCTAACCTTGTCTCAACGTTTTTCTGAAAATCTTTGACATGCACAAGATAATCATTTACTAGATATAAGTTTAAAAGATGAAGTTACAAGATACTCCAATATACTTATATCTTTTCCGAATACTACTTGAACTACCACCGTTCAAGTTATAATTAGTTTCAAAAGTTCATCACACAGATGAGATAACAAGATAATACTTGAATATATTCAATCTTTGAAATATCATTATAAATAATGAAGTTACGACATACTTCATTAAGTCCCGATATATATATACGCCTATATATATATATATTTCATACACTCCTTGAAAACCTCTGTTATGAAAATTATGAACAGAGTTGCAATATCCAATGAATTTGGAAAGGAGAAAACCTTGGCATAAACCTGATATCTTGCTGATCAGGCAAAAATACCAATAAGTAACATTTTCTACTAGTAGATGGACGAATTCCCCACTGGTCATCACCCTGGCCGCAATAGGACCTTATGCTGGACTGCCACTCAGCCACTTACGCATTTGATGGACTCCCACTGAGCCACTTACACTTTCATGGACGCCGACTGAGCCCATGTTGCTTATGCCGACTCAATAGATGGACTTACTTCCCGAATGTTGGGTAAGTAATCAATTCATTTATCAAAGCAGCAACCTCGTTGCGAATATAAAATACACCACAGGGCCGGATCCCTCAGGTTTTGAGTGAGTATTTAAATTCCCTTTTTAAGGAAGATCTTAAATATAAAAATGAGTTTTGGGATCCGCTCTAACCTTTAAAATCATTTTGAAGACTCGAAAACATTTCTAAGAATGTTTGGAGTATTGCTGATTTAATAAAATAAATCAGTCCCAATATATTAGAAAATATCTGAATATTATTATTTAAATAATATTCCCATAAAGAATAATCTTTATAAAAATAATTGAAGTAGAAGTTGTAAAACTTATACTTGAAATGAATATTAAATAACCAAAGATATACTTATACGAAAGTAATATCTTTATTTGAATAATCAAAAGTGAGTTTGATTATCGACACATTATTCTTTAATAAAATAAAGAATATTAATTAGTAAATAATCGGAGTCATAAGTCCTCGAATAAATATTAAAAATAATATTCATTAATAAAATAAACGGAGTCATAAGCCCTCGAATGAATATTCAAAATAATATTCATTAATAAAATAAACGGAGTCATAAGCCCTCGGATGAATATTTGAAATAATATTCATTAATAAAATAAACGGAGTCATAAGCCCTCGAATGAATATTCGAACTAATATTCATTAATAAAAATAAAGTTATCGAATAAATATTATTCGATTAATAGTTTTGAAAACTATATCAATATATATATATATATATAAATATATATATAACATAGTCGGGAACATCGACTCCCGGTTTTAGAAAGTGTTCACCTTCGGGTCCCCTATACAAATGGTATACGCAACTACTGCTTATCTCTAGCATAGGTATTATGCAACTTATAAGCAATTGAATCAACAATATATATATATATCAAGAGTACGAAACAGACATGCATATATACCATATCACATGCTCCAATATATCGCAAGATTTGCTAATTAACCATCATGCATCTATCACAAGATAATGCATATACATATATACATCACCATAATAGTATAACGGGTAGAAAACTTGCCTGAGTGTTCCCGGAAAGACTTAAGCTTAGAGTGGGTCCGGTAACCTATGAACATTAACATAAGCCAGAATTAAACCACGTCGCTTAAGAAACTAGACTTTAACCAATTGAACCTAACGTTCGCTTTTGCGCTTAACGGCTCACTTAAGTCGCTCGAGTACCCTCGGCTCCACCATTTTTAATAAATTAACCATTAAGGGTTTTAAGGCGATTCTTTCGCGAGTGCCTTACCAACTGCATGATACACTTCACATAAATGTTTCTTACTCCAATTAGTGCTTTAAGGTCTTTAACCTATATTTCAAAGTAAGGCGAGTGGTAACGGTTCGTTCGCGAAACTCCGTTACTTAAAACGGTCGTTTCTCCTAAACTGTACATCGGATTCAAGCGTACCACATATCGAAACGAAGCTCGTAACATGAACTACCTAAACATGGCAATGGTCAAAACCTAACAGTGAGTTCAAGGGTTCTGATGTTAAGAACAAAAACAGTCTACGGTAAATCAGACATTACAACGGCTATGTTTACGCGATTACCCAAATTTATACCACTACAAATCAACCCACAATCAACATCACAACCAAACTCTATCCATACTTCACCATAACAGCCCCAACAACTCAATATTATCAACTTATACTACTTCCCAATCATGAACTAAAAGCTTACTTAAGTTCTTTAACTAATTATCAAGATTTACAACTCCAAAAACACCACAAAACCAACTAATCTCTACATACACAACAATCAAGCCTCTCATGAACTATAATACTCATATTATGCTCTTAACATTCAATAACAAAGCTAGGTTAAGAGATTATACCTTCCTTGTGAGTGGGAGTAACTAATTAGCTTGGAATCACCCTTGAAAGTCCTTATCCAAGCTTAATCTAAACAAAAATTCAAGAACAAAAATTTAAGTTCTTTCAAAACACTATTCACCCTCTTCTTCCATGATTTTTAGGAAGAGATTGTGAAGGAAATTGAAGCTTAAACTTATAGGATATCTATATCTATACACAAGGAACCTTAGATAATTACCTTGCTAATTAACAAAGCTTGGATCTAGGATTTTGAATTTTTCCTTCTTGAAATAAAGAGAAGGCCGAGAGCTTCCTTTGAAGAAATGAGTCAACTTTGTGTTTTTTGGTGAAATGAATGGTTGGTTGGTTGTTTTTTGGTTTTTGTTTTGATTTATTACTTTTTACCATGGTAACTTTTGTGTGGTTCTTAATCAACCAACAACATACCTTTCTTTGTCATGCTTATGTCACCTTGTTATGTCATCCTCCCCCACTTGTCCTCCTCTTATTGGTTTGATGACATCATCCTCACTAACCTCTTTTATTAGCTTCTAATTACTTGGCTAATGACTGCTGATCTGTTATGCGGTTCGCTTAACTTCCGTTTTCGTTTATCGTTTAAGGGATCATACCCGGGATCTTATTACTTGGGTTCCCCTAAACCTTTCTCAATATATTATATTCCTTTTATGATCCTCTCTTATAATTCTTGAATTTAAATCCTTTTTATCATATTCCCTTATTCTTAATTCCTTCGATATCTGGTGGATTTTCGGGAAAAATCAAAGTGTTCGGATTTGGATTCTGACGATCTTTACATACACTTATATACCACATAGAGTACTAATAATATCTCAGAAGATCAATAAAAGAACCCCTACATAGTGTGGTATGAAAAGTTTTCTTATTCAGCATACTCAGCAAAAGCACTATTTATAAGGGTTTCAAAAAAATTCCAAAAATTGGGGTTATTACAGTCTCCCCTCCTTAAAAGGATTCCGTCCCGGAATCGGATAGAAAATGAATAGGGATACTTTCTTAGCATTGCACTTTTTAACTCTCAAGTAAATTTTCCCACATTGTGGTTCTTTCATCAAACTCTGAATAGTTTGATAACCCTTCTTCTAAGCACTTGTTCCTTTTTCAATCTATAACCCTTCCTGGTTGCTCCATATAGGTTACGTCTGGTTGCACGTCTATGCGCTCATATGCCCCTATTTATCTGGCATCCGAATTACACTTCCTTAACATTGATACGTGGAACACGTTATGACTTGCTACATGTTCGGGGGTAGGGCTAGCTCATATGCTAACTTCCCAATACGTCTTAATACCTCAAAGGGTCCAACAATTCGTAGGCTTAGCTTTCCTTTCTTTTTGACCCTCATCAATCCTTTCCAAGGGATACCTTTAACATTACTAGGTCCCCTATTTCCTATTCTTTTTCCTTTCGTGTCAAATCAACATACCTCGTGTGCCCATCTTGGGCTACTACCAGCCATCCTCTGATTAAATCTATTATATCCTTGGTCCTTTGGACCACTGCTGGTCTAAGCATCTTGCGCTCTGCAACATCATCATATCATAAGGGAGATCGACATTGTCTTTCCTCAAGGATCTCGTAAGGCGATACCTCGATACTGACATACGATCGATTATCTTAAAAAAAATTAATCAACGTTAAGTGATCACTCCAAATTTCTTTCAAGTCTATTGTACAGACTCTCATTATCTCATCTAGATCTACAGCTTTTGCTTCACAATACCCACTCTTTTCCAGTTCGTAATCGTTATTATCTTCCGTACCAAATTTTATACTGATTACACTTTTGCTCGTTAGCGTTCTATAACCTTTTAATAATCGCGTCAACCTTAGTATCACGAACGCGTTAGAATCGGAATACCACCATACTTGGTACCACTTCCTCTCTAGCTGCCTCCATCTTCGAAATCTTGGTCCTTCATATAGAAGTAAAAGAATTTATTGAGAGATCACTAAGATCATGAACACTTGTTCTATTGCATAGTTAGTACAGAAGGTGGCCAACCTTTAGTACTTGACAAGCAATTAAACAACATGGGGTATCCTACTAGGCTTCTATCACACAGATAGATAGTCATTCGGCAATACCTCCCCTTCTGGAAGGGTTGTTCTTCTCAGCTTATACAAAATGAAAAGGAGAGAAAATAATGAATTGAAGAGAATTGTATATATATAAAATATGCTGCCACAAAATATCTGGCTTGGAATCTACCTCTGAACTATAGAGGTTTGTCATTGGAGAACAAAACATATACGTATATATATCAACATCAGGTATTATAGCATCGTACTTCACATGCCTAAATATTTTTGCTATTCCGTCCATCATTCTATGAACCCATGCTCTTCCTTGAGCTTATACACAATCACCTTCGAAACTCCCTCGATATCGAAACTCGAATATGGGACCTCATTCTAGACATCATCGTTACTAGAATTCTATGCTTACACTACAACCTTCCTCGTATAGTAATACGACTCTCTATTGATAGATGGAATAAATATTCAATAGGTAAATAATTGACCTAGTTTTTCTATCAAAGATAACTTATACGTCAAGATGACCCGATTAGTGGTATTCAATCTCAACATCCATTCCAATACAACTCTCACGGTTGTAATCAGCTCATTACTCGCAGAATCATTGCTGCATTACTATGGTCCACCACTGACCTACTGTCGTCATTCACTTTCCATGAAATTTTAATATCTAAACATACGGAGTCCATACATGTCGTATAGAATTCTTCTAAGGAGTTAACATAATCACCATTCATAATTCAGGAAGAACACTCCAAATTCTGACGTACTTTCATGACATGAAGCAGATAAAATTGCAGAAGAGTTTCAATCAAAGCAACGATAGCAGGTTAATACCATTCTTAATCATATGCCTTAAATAGAAGACTTAACTCAAAGGTTCATCTAGTCCTTTTTTAAACATGGTCCTGGCTTATCTCAAGATAGTACCTTCTGAGATAGATAGCCCGTTCATGGCGATTACACGAATTAAACCTTTACCAACTACTATTACGGTTGGATATTGCACAGTCATCAGAAGGAATGTCAATCTTCCAAACCATAATACAACCTTCACAGCTTTAACCATCATCACTGTATTCCTTTGGCACAAGCGCCTATAATTATCCTCTTACCTTTAAAGTGTCGGCCACCTCTTTGGCCTTTCCTGATAGTAAAATTTCCTTACAGTCAATGTCATTTTAACCACATCCAAATAAAATTTCTACCTCATTTCAATCACTGCTTATGTGAAAATGTTTTCCTTAAAATCTGATGAGTAAAAAAAATCACCATTTTTCCATAAGTTATTGCCTCAGTCTTTAGAGGTTAATCACTGTCACGACTGACTCTCAATCATACTTAGAACATCTTTTATCTTAGGTCCTAATTGCCCTGAACAATTTCGACCTTTACTGGTTCGATCCATACTTTCTCGTGGTTTAACACGTGCCCCACTTGGCATCATTATAATTACGTCATATTTCCTTTATCAACATTTCTATTCTTGAGAATTTTGAATATTACCTTTCTCCTTGTAAAACCTCTAAGGTTATCCTTAAATTGTTCCTCCTATATTCCTTAGATACAGGGCATATCAAAATACCATTTACTAATACCAGAATTATTGTCTATATAGTTCTGAAAAATTTCTCCACTAATCCTTAAAGGTTGTTGTTACCTTAATCCTTTCCAATTTATACTGTCAAAACTCATACTATCCCTATTAAGGGTGAAATGCCAACCTTTATGCATTCCCCTAGGATTCATTCTAAGTTACAGATGTTCTATCCTTAATTCCACCTTTAAAAAGGTACATGCATCCTTCCATGGATAAATCAAGTCATATATCCCTGATAAGGGTGTCTTATTCAATCATTCCCACCCAGATAGTCTATACCAATTTCACAATGGCATCCTCATTAAAACTGAGGTCAACACATATGGCCTTCAAAAGATAACAATGGTTATCTGCTTTTCTTTCCTGATTTGGTAATGATAACATGGATGTTCTGAAAGATATTGGTCGTGTTCAACATGAAAATCTTCTTAATAAATCCTCATTTACCTTTGTTGTTTATGTCAACAGTCATCTCAATGTTGGCATATTTTTTGTACTTGGTGTCTCCCTTTTGGGTATCAAGTCACAGGTGTTACATACACTTTCCATTTTTGAAGGTTACTTCCTTCATCCAATTTCCTAATTTCTTACTTTCTTGTCTCTTCCGTCTATCCGCGTCTCATTATTTATCCTTCGAACTATCTCAAGGTTTCCTCGAATCCTCCCAACTTAAAGGGGATAAAATATATGTATTTTTTTATTCATTCAATCATCAACTTTAACTCATGGTGAATCACCTTCATCCTGACGATTACATACTTTTCTATTTCTATTCCTACGAGTCTTTAGGGTTTCCTCATACCCAACTCCCTTATCATTCCTCAAACTTTATTGCCTTTATGCTCCTTTCCACTTCAGTTTCTTTTTATTTTCCTTTCTCTTACAATCATTTCATGAACCCACTAATTATTTACTTCAAACATCACGTCGTTCTGGGATTCTTGCCCTCCGAACGAGTGTTTACAACTTTTATAATCTTAGATTCATAATTTATCATATTCGTCCGCCTTTGTTCTGGCTCTTAAAGCTTTTACACTATCTCCCTAACCTTGGGATTTACTTTCTCGAAAATAATTGACTGAACTTTAATCAGTTTATCATAACCTCTTGCTCCGTGCCTTTTTTGGTCTTTCACCACTGGGTGGTCTCTCTCTTAGGAGGGTAAGTGACATAAACAGTCTTTTATGATTCGTCAATCATTTAGAATCTCAAATAATTCCTGTATTTTCTTTAGCCAGGCTCTTTCCTCGACTGGGTCAGCTATTTTCTTGGAACTCTGAGAGCTTAGCGACTTAAAGGTCCTGAAAGAATTTCACACCACATTACTTCCTCAAGGTGGTGGTTAGGGGTAAAAGTATAAGTTTTGTTTTAGGCAGGTCCATGGATTGCCCAATAGGAGTACCATCCTGGTTCTTCCTATCTTGCTCGACTTCTGTTTTCTCAGTCTAAATATTTCTTCCTACTCCCCATAATTGGGGTCATCTTTTAATTTAAAATCCTCATTTTCCACTTCATTATATTCTGGGTTCCTTATATCTTAATTACGACCTCCCTGATTATCACATTCAAGGTTTGCCCCTAATCTTATTCCTCATGGGGGCATAATGCTTGGAAAAATTTTGAGAATCTCTGGATATTTATCTTACTTACTTTGCTTAAGTCTTTCCCTCATTCAGTCCTTGTATGATTGCAAATTATGAATTCTCAAGTTCTATAAACTTCATGACACTCTTAAGTGCTGATAGTGCAACTATCAATATAAACTTATCACAAACAAACTGATCCTGAATTGAAATTAACGAATATATACATAACAATTTGTTCGAGGGTACATCAACTGAACACATTAAAGAGAATTACATCATTTGAGCTGATCGCTTCTATCTCAAAAGTACTACCATAGAGAATCATCTAGTCATTAAAACTAATCATTCATAACTTAGGTTAATCCTCCAAAAGCGGTGCTACATGAAATTCTTGTCAGATTGCTCAGACTCTGCACACTATCATGGATCAAGAAATGCGGGCACACACAACATCCCTAACCTGCTCCATTAAAGCGGTGATGAGGTCTAAGATAGTTGCAAGTAGAGCTGGATCAATCTGACCCTCAAGATGGCCTCTATCTGTAACACGGGTGGTAGCCTTAATCCTTTCCATGCTATACGCTAATCCTGCCGGAAGTACTCCGCCCTCAATCCTTGGTGCAATAAGTCGGTCCAACAGATCACTTCTAACATTACGGGCCTCAGACAGGCCACCCAAAGTCATGTTTTAATTGGCGATAAGAGAAGACTGAGTGGTAGCATCTAGCAGTCCATGGGGTGCAGGTGGTACAGGCCCAGGGGATCCAAATGGATAACCAAGCACGGTATCAGGTGACAATGGTGCAGGAGATAAAGGTGGCATTTCCTCAGTAGGTGCTGGGCTCTATACAGGGGAGGGAACAGGAATTGGTGGAACCTCATGGATGTCTTCAGGAACCTCTGGAAGAGGGTCTGATACTGGTATAATTGGTGTCGTGGAAGGCCCCACTCCTTCTGCCCTCATTAACCTTTGTGCCCTTGGCAACTCTTCATCCTCTAGTGCCACCCTCGATGCCATTCTTGCTCTGGTAGTTGCCCTGACTACGGTCATCAATTCCCCAGCGGTCCTCTCTTCATTCTCGGCAGGATCCTCCACGAGATCCTCCTCAGCAACAATCCCTTCTGGGATAACATCCTCAACCGCAATATTCTCAATATGAATCTCATCCGGTCCCTCGTTAGGGTACTCTATCGGATTCACAATGTGATCTCCAACATGTAATAAAACATCCTCATGCTGATGCTCCTGAACCTCAGGGTTCGGTGCCCCGCTGCCCTATACGAGAACGAACTATGTTACTGTCACGATATTTATAAGGGTTCCCGTAAGGGTTTTAACTGTCAGTACTACGTTAGGTAGCCCGACTATGAACTTGGCAAGAGTTCTTATGATCTTAGTGAACTTATTATCTTAACGTCACATCATCTCTGAGGTTTATAACGCTTAGCTCTGATACCATTTCTGTAACACCCCCAAATCCGGGGTCGGGGATTCGGGTTGTCACGAGTTCCATTTCCCTTATCAATACTTAATCTTAACAGTCAACCAACTACTGCGTACTGTGACCCCACAATATACACACACACCACAAGTTATAGTCTCAGAGATGAATACCAAAAATAACACAAGTCATTTTATTCCACAATTATAAACCATTACACCTTAAAACGGGTTTCTGAATAATTTACATATTCTTTGCCATTATTACAATTCATAAATATACATAAGTCTGGTACATCAAAAGTTGAAAGTCTAGCCTATTGGTAGATCTTACCTCAGCTACAACAGAATCAACGCCTACAGGAAACTGGGGAACGTTTCCTATCCGCTCACGAATTGGGAGCTTGGTCCTGTTCATCTTGTCTATCTGTTATTGTGTCATGAAAGAAGAAAGCAAGGGTGAGCAACAAGCCCACCGAAATAATATGTATAATAATTAACAATATATGAGCATTCTCATAGTACTCACGAAAGTCTTGGTCAAGAAGAAATGAACCAAGTTTGATATCTTAATGCGACCAAGTCGCAAAATATTCAGTATATATGTATATATACTTTTCAAAATCTTGGAAGTCCTCTTCCATGCATAACATACACAGAGTTCCAGTTTATAACTGTATTAAAATATCGTTGCAAGGTGATCTCATATATCTAACCTTGTCTCAACGTTTTTCTGAAAATCTTTGACATGCACAAGATAATCATTTACTAGATATAAGTTTAAAAGATGAAGTTACAAGATACTCCAATATACTTATATCTTTTCCGAATACTACTTGAACTACCACCTTTCAAGTTATAATTAGTTTCAAAAGTTCATCACACAGATGAGACTACAAGATAATACTTGAATAGATTCAATCTTTGAAATATCATTATAAATAATGAAGTTACGAGATACTTCATTGAGTCCCGATATATATATACGCCTATATATATATACATTTCATACACTCCTTGAAAACCTCTGTTATGAAAATTATGAACAGAGTTGCAATATCCAATGAATTTGGAAAGGAGAAAACCTTGGCATAAACCTGATATCTTGCTGATCAGGCAAAGATACCAATAAGTAACCTTTTCTACTAGTAGATGGATGAATTCCCCACTGGTCATCACCCTGGCCGCAATAGGACCTTATGTTGGATTGCCACTTAGCCACTTACGCATTTGATGGACTCCCACTGAGCCACTTACACTTTCATGGACGCCCACTGAGCCCATGTTGCTTATGCCGACTCAATAGATGGACTTACTTCCCGAACGTTGGGTAAGTAATCAATTCATTTATCAAAGCAACAACCTCGTTGCGAATATAAAATACACCACAGAGCCGGATCCCTCAAGTTTTGAGCGAGTATTTAAATCCCCTTTTTAAGGAAGATCTTAAATATAAAAATGAGTTTTGGGATCCGCTCTAACCTTTAAAATCATTTTGAAGACTCGAAAACATTTCTAAGAATGTTTGGAGTGATACTGATTTGATAAAATAAATCAGTCCCAATATATTAGAAAATATCTGAATATTATTATTTAAATAATATTCCCATAAAGAATAATCTTTATAAAAATAATTGAAGTAGAAGTTTTAAAACTTACACTTGAAATGAATATTAAATAACCAATGATATACTTATACGAAAGTAATATCTTTATTTGAATAATCAAAAGTGAGTTTGATTATCGACACATTATTCTTTAATAAATTAAAGAATATTAATTAGTAAATAATCGGAGTCATAAGTCCTCGAATAAATATAAAAAATAATATTCATTAATAAAATAAACGGAGTCATAAGCACTCGAATGAATATTTAAAATAATATTCATTAATAAAATAAACGGGGTCATAAGCCCTCGGATGAATATTCGAAATAATATTCATTAATAAAATAAACGGAGTCATAAGCCCTCGAATGAATATTCGAACTAATATTCATTAATAAAAATAAAGTTATCGAATAAACCTTATTCGATTAATAGTTTTGAAAACTATATCAATATATATATATATATAAATATATATATATATATATAACATAGTCGGGAACATCGACTCCCGGTTTTAGAAAGTGTTCACCTTCGGGTCCCCTATACAAAGGGTATACGCAACTACTGCTTATCTCTAGCATAGGTATTATGCAACTTATAAGCAATTAAATCAACAATATATATATATATCAAGAGTACGAAACAGACATGCATATATACCATATCACATGCTCCAATATATCGCAAGATTTGCTAATTAACCATCATGCATCTATCACAAGATAATGCATATACATATATACATCACCACAATAGTATAACGGGTAGAAAACTTGCCTGAGTGTTCCCGGATAGACTTAAGCTTAGAGTGGGTCCGGTAACCTATGAACAACAACATAAGCCAGAATTAAACTACGTCGCTTAAGAAACTAGACTTTAACCAATTGAACCCTAACGTTCGCTTTTGCGCTTAACGACTCACTTAAGTCGCTCGAGTACCCTCGGCTCCACCATTTTTAATAAATTAACCATTAAGGGTTTTAAGGAGATTCTTTCGCGAGTTCCTTACCAACTGCATAATACACTTCACATAAATGTTTCTTACTCCAATTAGTCCTTTAAGGTCTTTAACCTATGTTTCAATGTAAGGCGAGTGGTAACGGTTCGTTCGCGAAACTCCGTTACTTAAAACGGTCGTTTCTCCTAAACCGTACATCGGATTCAAGCGTACCACATATCAAAACGAAGCTCGTAACATGTACTACCTAAACATGGAAATGGTCAAAACCTAAAAGTGAGTTCAAGGGTTCTGATGTTAAGAACAAAAACAGTCTACGGTAAATCGGGCATTACGACGACTATGTTTACGCGATTACCCAAATTTATACCACTACAAATCAACCCACAATTAACCCACAATCAACTTCACAACCAAACTCCATCAATACTTCACCATAACAGCCCCAACAAATCAATATTATCAACTTATACTACTTCCCAATCATGAACTAAAAGCTTACTTAAGTTCTTTAACTAATTATCAAGATTTACAACTCCAAAAACACCACAAAACCAACTAATCTCTACATACACAACAATCAAGCCTCTCATGAACTATAATACTCATATTATGCTCTTAACATTCAATAACAAAGCTAGGTTAAGAGGTTATACCTTTCTTGTGAGTAGGAGTAACTAATTAGCTTGGAATCACCCTTGAAAGTCCTTATCCAAGCTTAATCTAAACAAAAATTTAAGAACAAAAATTTAAGTTCTTGAAAAACACTATTCACCCTCTTCTTCCATGATTTTTAGGAAGAGATTGTAAAGGAAATTGAAGCTTAAACTTATAGGATATCTATATATATACACAAGGAACCTTAGATAATTACCTTGCTAATTAACAAAGCTTGGATCTAGGATTTTGAATTTTTCCTTCTTGAAATAAAGAGAAGGCCGAGAGCTTCCTTTGAAGAAATGAGTCAACTTTGTGTTTTTTGGTGAAATGAATGGTTGGTTGGTTGTTTTTTGGTTTTTGTTTTGATTTATTACTTTTTACAATGGTAACTTTTGTGTGGTTCTTAATCAACCAACAACACACCTTTCTTTGTTATGCTTAAGTCACCTTGTTATGTCATCCTCCCCCACTTGTCCTCCTCTTATTGGTTTGATGATATCATCCTCACTAACCTCTTTAATTATCTTCTAATTACTTGGCTAATGACTGCTGATTTGTTATGCGGTTCGCTTAACTTCCGTTTTCGTTTATCGTTTGAGGGATCATACCCGGGATCTTATTACTTGGGTTCCCCTAAACCTTTCTCAATATATTATATTCCTTTTATGATCCTCTCTTATAATTCTTGAATTTAAATCCTTTTTATCCTATTCCCTTATACTTAATTCCTTCGGTATCTGGTGGATTTTCGGGAAAAATCAAAGTGTTCGGATTTGGATTTTGACGATCTTTACATATACTCATATACCACATAGAGTACTAATAATATCTCAGAAGATCAATAAAAGAACCCCTACATAGTGTGGTATGAAAAGTTTTCTTATTCAGCATACTCAGCAAAAGCACTATTCATAAGGGTTTCAAAAAAATTCCAAAAATTGGGGTTATTACACAGTTGGTTTTACAGGAGGTTCCGTTATGGTTTTTACAGCTTGAAGCTTGGCCAAGATAGCAGCTTGTTCTTTCTTTTCCTTTTGCTTCTTAGCATCCAAAGCAGCTTGCTTCTTTTCTAGCCTTGTTCTTTCTTTCTCTTCCTTTTTAACTTCCACAAACAGTGGGTGTCCAACCACGTCACAAATCTCCTTACCATTTCTATAAATTTTGGCAATTATTTTTTTCAATGCTGAATCAGCTGGATCCTTGTCGAATGCAATTGATCTTGACAACAGTTTCTTTTCATCTGGCTTCGGTGTCTCAAACACGGTATCCATAGGATTATTATCTGAAAACTTAGGATAGTTCCATTTGGCCTTCATGATGAGATCTTTCTTTGGAGATTTGACACAGGAAGTTTGACCCCTTTCCAGATAGTTCATACTTATATCTTTCACAGAGATTTTCATGACTTTAGAGTGATGATTGAAAACTTTGTCTGACTTCTGTGTTGGGCTAAATATATTATGGATGTTCTCATCAATTTTCTTCCAATTTATTGGACTCAATTGCTTCTTCTCAGCTTCTCTCAAGTTGGCTACTACTTCTTTGATTAGATCTATGCTATCTTTAGCAGGTGGCTTTGTGAAAACAATTGTTGGCACAATTGCTTTACTAACTTGAATGTTGAGCACTTTTTGTTGCCCTTAACTTCTTGATTTCCCTTGACTGAATAAGATAATTGAGCTTTCTTTCTCCCCCTTAGAAGAGGTTTCTTTCTCCCCCTTTGAAGAGGTTTCTTTCTCCCCCTTTTAGTTATCAGCAAGTTGAGTAGAAGAGGAGGTTGTGCTGCCACTAGCCTTTGAAGCAAGTCTGTTTATTGTTCTTGGTGTAGGTGAATTGCTGTTAGAGAGGCTTCCATTGCTGTCATTCTTTTCTCCAAGGAATCCACCTTGGTTGTAAGATCAGTGTTCTTCCTTAATTGTGTTTTGATATCAAGCATTGTAGCTTCTGAAAGTTTAGAATCTGACCAGTCAGAAATGTCCTTTTTTTATTTGATCAATTCTTCCTTTGATAGAAGTGACATCCTGAGTATGTTGAAAACCTTGGATTTGTTGCAATTGAAGAGAAGCAAGATGTGCTTGCAGAAGCTTCTTGGTGCTGACATTTATTATTGATTGAAGAGAAAAGTGTGTTTCACTGATAAGTTGGATGAGTGTGGTTTTGAAATGGTGTTCATCACATTTCTTGGAGAAGGCCCATGATGGCGTGCCTGATCTGGAACTGGGGCCTACTTTTCCCCTATATCCAATGGCTCTTCTTCACTTTCTCCATCCTCACCACCAAAGAAATCTTTTGAACTACTAGTCTCATAGTCAATATCACCAGCTGTAGAGGGCAAAGCTGTGATTGCATCCTTTCCTCTTTGCATGGACTGTGTGGTGTGCACCAAATTTAGCATCCTTTCTGCACTGTCATTGCCCTGTCCAGCTAGAAGCTGATATGCTGAAACAGGGTGAGTAAATGTCTCAGCATCCAAGGAGGTAGAATCTATAACAACTTGACTTTGCTGAAATAGTCCCTCCCTGTTTGCATCCTGAACATTCATTAACTCACTTGCAATGACATCCACCCTTATATCTCCCGTACCTGTATTTCTCTCAATATCTCTCTTTTCTTGCATCAAGGTCTCACCTTGGCTTCCCACCCTCAGACCCTCACCTTCACCATCTAAGGTTGGACTCCTCTTACTCATTTTTTCCAGTCTTTAAGAAATATACTGCATTGGATCACTCTTTTCCTTTTCTTTTTTTTCTAGGGAGAAACCCAGACTCTCACTCAAATCACTCCCTTCCCTCAGTCCTAGGAGTGATTGCACTACTGCTAAGTCTTCTGCGCTGGTACGAATAGATGAAATTTGAAGTTGTGTAGAGACGCCCGATGGATGAGGAATATCCATCGGGTTAGCAGTTTGACTATCTGACGGAGGACTGCTGTTAAGCTTATCCATTGGGATACAATCACTACTCAACGGATGATAGATATCCATCGGGATAGAAGAAATAATTGAATTTGGAATGGAGACTATTGTAGACTCTGTGCAGATTGATGAAAATTTTGGCCAAAATGTCTCAATAGTTTCAGGATGAAATGGCAAGTGAGCCAACAAATCATCTAGAAGATGATGCTCACTTGCATGGATTTTTGGCTTCTCCAAGAGAGTTAAAGATGGAGAATTTGGTTGAGATGTATGAATCATATCAACATTTAATGAGTGTGTGGAGAATTTGGTGTATCAGGAGCTTCAATTATAAGATATTTTGGTTGTGACTCGACATTTATTGGAGCCACATCAACCTGACTTTGAGAGGGTGCAGTGACTGGGTCTTTTGCACCAATTTGCACAGTGTGTGAACCCTGTGCATCCCCAAGTGTTTTTGATCTTTTCTTTCTGGTATAAGTTTGTGAAGAGCTAGTGTCCCTACCCCTCTTGGCCTGTGCTCCTGGTTGGGAGCTTGTTTCAATAATAACATCCTTCTGGGAGGATGAAACCAGTAATGAGCTAAAATCCTTATTAACAACCACAGTTTGTTGGGAAACTGTGGTGTGGCTAGGTTTGGGAACACTCTTCTCATCAGCCTTATCCTTAGGGCTTCTTTGATTTTCACCCTATCCCTCACCTTTCTTACCCACCTTCACACTCCCCTCTTTAGGTTTGGTGGATTTTACAACTAATCTCTTTTGAAAGAAATTAGAGGGGGCTTTCTTAGCTTTGGATTTAGGAACTTTTGTTGGTTTGGTAGCTTGGGTAGGCAACTATTGGGTCATTGATACAGTTGCCATAGCTACACTAGAAAGCAAAGAAATTTGTGAGGTTGGAAGAGTTGAGACAGAAGAAATTACCTCACTTACCTGAGGTCCCTCCATTACTGGAAAGTAGAATAAGGGAACCTCCTTGTGATGGTTTGCTCTGTTTAAATCTGCAATGATCCTTCTTTCTTGCACCCAACAATTCAGCTTGTTGGTTGGGTTCTCAATTACTATTTCCTCAACAAGATGGTTAGCAAGCATCATGAAAAATCTAGCATAATAGACACTTCTATCTCTCTTTTTGGTCTCTCCTAACTTAAAGCCTAACTCAAACAAAACTAAGTCACTGAAATTGAAATACTTATCAGTAACTAGCATGTTAAGCATAGAAATGTTTATAGAGTCAAAGTTACTAGCTTTACCAGAAAAAACCTTAGTTACTACATCACACAGGTAACTCCATTCTTTCCGAAGACCCAACCTCCTAATTTCACTTAATTTTGAAGTAGTGAGTGCATAGCCCATTAATTAAGCATATTAACAATGTCAGTGTTTGTGTGTGGAGCAGTTACAGTATTATCAGGAATCTTGAAGCATGCTTTAACAACATCACTATTTATGCAAAACTGCTTACCTTTTATAGTGAATTTGATGTTTTTGTCTATCGAGTTGTACACTACACTTGTCCATATTTCTTCAACAATTTTACAGTAAATGGTGGGTGATTCTAGCATGGCATAGTTGAGTTTGCAGTTCTTCACAAAATCCATCATTTTGTGACAGTCACCAGACTGTTGAATCTCCTTGTTCACCAGAGCTGAGAAGTTGTTTTTCTCATAGATATAACCAGTTTGAGACATGATTTTTACTACAGGTGCCATTGTTAGAGATTTGGAATTTACAGAGAGAGAGTTTGCTTTTGAGAAGAAAGAAATTAGAGCAATTGAACCTTGAGAATGATAAAAGAAATGAATAAAAGTGAATTTGCTTTTATACAATCTCAGAAATTAACTGACAAAAATAATAAAATGAAATAAAGTAACCAATAAAAATTGCCAAAAATAGCCGTTTAAAAAATAAACTGTAAAAATTCCATCATTTATCCGTCGTGTCATTCTTACAAACTGTAAGTATACTCGATGGATAATGTTCAGAGAATTAATGGCTAGGATTGAAATAATTCGACGGATGAGGATAAATCAGTTATCCGTCGAGTTATAAAATATTCCAGAAAAATAATTGATTTTATTGACAAATTGTATTCTGACGGATGATCAAACTCGATGGATAATGATCATCCGTCGGTATGTAAATTTTGACTTAGCCAAAATTTCATCCAACACAGAAAAGTCAATTAAATTTCTGGCTGCATAACAACTTGAAAAATATCTGAAATGATTCAAGAAAAATTTAGCATACCTAATTCACTTACCAACTTTGAAAAGGTGGATTTATCCGGTGCCTTGGTAAATATATCTGCAAGCTGTTTTTCACTTGTAACAAAATGCAGTTCCATAGTACCATTCATCACATGTTCCCTTATGAAGTGGTACTTAATGTCTATGTACTTTGTTCTTGAATGTTGTACTGGATTTTCAGTATTGGCAATTGCACTTGTGTTATCACAGAAAATAGGAATCATATCCACTTGTAGACCATAGTCCAACAATTGGCTTTTCATCCACAAAATTTGTGCACAGCAACTACCAGCAGTAATATATTCAGCTTCAGCTGTAGAGGTAGAAACTGAATTTTGCTTTTTACTGAACCAGGAAACAAGCTTGTTTCCTGGAAATTGACAGGTTCATGTTCTACTTTTTCTGTCTATTTTACATCCTGCATAATCTGCATCTGAATAACCAGTTAGATCAAAACCAGAATCTGTAGGGTACTAAATGCCAAGTTTTGGTATTCCCTTAAGATATCTGAAAATTCTCTTAATAGCTACCAAGTGAGATTCTCTAGGATCAGCCTGAAATCTAGCACAAAGAAAATTAGCACACATTATATCTGGCCTACTAGCTGTTAAGTACAGAAGTGAACCAACCATGTCCCTATAACTTGAAATATCCACAGACTTTTCAGTAGGTTTTAATTCAAGCTTAGTTGCAGTGGTCATGGAAGTTTTTGCAGATGTGCAATTCATTAGATCAAACTTCTTTAAAAGATCATGAATGTATTTAGTTTGACTAATGAATATTTCACCACTAACTTGCTTAACTTGTAAACCAAGAAAGTAAGTTAGTTCTCCCATCATGCTCATTTCAACTTACTTTGCATCAATTTGGCAAACTTTTTGCAAAGTTTTTCATCTGTAGAGCCAAATATAATATCATCTACATAAATTTGAACAAGTATACTAGAGCCATTAATATTCTAAAGAATAAAGTTTTATCCAAAGTACCTCTTGTGAAGTGATTTTCCAAAAGGAACTTTGATAAAGTTTCATACCAGGCTCTAGGTGCTTGCTTCAGTCTATAGAGTGCTTTCAAAAGATAGTAGACATGATTTGAGAAATTTGGATCTTCAAAACTAGGAGGCTGACTGACATAGACTTCCTACTCCAAATCTCTATTTAGAAAAGCACTCTTGACATCCATTTGATAGACCTTGAAATTGGCATGGGCTGCATAGGCAAAGAAAATTCTGATGGCTTCAAGTCTTGCAATAGGAGCAAAAGTTTCATCAAAATCTATTCCTTCTTGTTGACAACAGCCCTTAGCAATAAATCTAGCTTTCTTCCTGACCACTATGCCATTTTCATCAATCTTGTTTCTGAAAACCCATTTGGTGTTAATTGGATTCTTTCCTTTAGGCTTGGGTACTAGCTTTCATACTTTATTCCTTTCAAATTGGTTTAGCTCCTCCTGCATAGCTAAAATCTAATCAGGATCCAACAAAGTTTCTTCTACCTTCTTCGGTTCTTCCTTAGATATGAAGCTGCTATATAGACATTCTTCTTGAGTTGCTCTCCTTGTTTGAACTCTAGAAGATACATCACCGATGATGAGCTCAAAGGGGTGATCTTTTGTCCATTTTCTTTATTGAGGTAGATTAGCTCTACATGAAGAGGACTCATTGTTGTCTTGATGTGTAACTGAGTTTTGATTATTAGAAACTCCCCCTGAGTTTACGGATCTTTGATTTGAGAAAGGGGAACTTTCTGTATGTGATCTACTCTGACTTTCAGCTTTTTTTGATGACCCGACAGATGGTGCATTTTGAGTTCTGACGGATGAAGCTAATTGTCTCCCGACGGATAAAGCAGATTGTCTCCCGGCGGATGAAGCATTTTGAAACTCAACAGATGTTGAATTTTGTGCTTCATTAGTAGTAGATTTTTCTGCAATATCCTTTGTCATTGTTTTCTTATCACTTTTATCATCACTATCATCACTAACCATCTCTACATTATCAAATTTGAGACTTTCATGAGAATCTTTATCTTGGAGTACTTCAATCCTTTTATCATCAAACACAACATGTATTGATTCCATAACAATGTTGGTTCTAAGATTGTAGACTCTATATGCTTTTCCCACAGCATATCCAACAAAAATTCCTTCATCTGCTTTAGCATCAAACTTCCCATTTTGATCAGTTTGATTTGTTAAGATATAATATTTGCAGCCAAAGACATAAAGAAAATTTAGAGTTAGCTTCTTGTTCTTGAACAACTGGTAGGGTGTCATACACTTTGCTTGGTTAACCAAAGAAATATTCGGAGTGTAGCATGCAGTATTGACAGCTTCAGCCCAGAAGTATGTTGGTAACTTTGATTCTTCAAGCATTGTCCTTGCAGCTTCAATAAGTGATATATTCTTCCTTTACACTACTCCATTTTGTTGTGGAGTCCTTGCTGCTGAAAACTCATGCATAATCCCATTCTCTTCACAAAATACTCTCATAACAGAATTCTTGAACTCAGTTCCATTGTCACTCCTGATTCTTCTAACTTTGAAATCAAGATGATTGTTGACTTGCCTTATGTGATTGATGATGATTTCACTAGCCTCATCTTTAGACTCTAGGAAATATGTCCAAGAGAACATTGAGAAATCATCTACAATTACTAGGCAAAATCTTTTCCTGGAGATGGACAACACATTGACTGGTCCAAACAAATCCATGTGTAGCAATTGCAAAGGTTCTTCAATTGTTAAATCTAGCTTCTTTTTGAATGATGCTTTAATCTGCTTTCCCTTTTGGCAGGTATCACACAGTCCATCCTTAGAAAACTCCACTTGAGGAATACCTCTAACCAGTTCTTTATTGACAAGCTCATTCATGGTCTTGAAGTTTAGATGGAACAGCTTCTTGTGCCACAGCCAACTTTCATCTTGACTTGCTTTACTGAGAAGGCAAGTGACAGATTCTACATTTGATGAGTTGAAGTCAGCTAGGTACACATTTCCTTTTCTCACTCCAGTGAGAACCACTTTGTTGCTCCTTTTATTAGTCACAATACAGGCTTCTGAATTGAAGGTTACTGAATTACATTTATCACAAAGCTGGCCGATACTCAACAAATTGTGCTTGAGACCAACCACTAAGGCAACCTCCTCAATGATGACATTGTCTTTAAAAATTAAGCCATATCCCACAGTATAACCCTTGTTGTCATCTCCAAAAGTAATACTTGGGCCAGCTCTCTCCCTGAACTCTGTGAGCAGGGTAGAATCTCCAGTCATGTGTCTTGAACAACCACTATCCAAGTACCACAAATTCTTCCTGTTTCCTTGCACACATCAAAACCAAATCAAGTTGATTTTGGTACCCAAGTTTCCTTGAGTCCCGCCTTGTTAGCTTTCTTATTTTATTTCTTAAGTTTGATCTCATTTGACTTGGGGATATCAGATTCATCCTTAGTCATCTGAGTTGGACCTTTGAAACCAGTCATTAAAACAGAATTATCATGCACATTTTGATTAACAGGAAAATGCATGCTATTTGCAAATATGTTATTCCGGTAAGGCATGCTAAATGGCATTTGAGGCATACTAAATGCAGCATAATAAGGATTATATGCAAATGGCATATTAGCAAATTGTGCATTCATATTATGTGCAGATATAACATTCATAGGCATAGAAGGCATGGCATTCATGTTGGGAAAAAAAGATGGTGCAGATATAGGAGTAGGCATGGCAAGTTTGCAATTAACAGACAAATGATTAACACTACCACACTTAACACAAATTTTTCTGGGAGCATATTTATCAAGTGTGTAGTTGTTATGTTTGTTAATCCCTACTTTCCCATTTCTATTGTTTTTCTTTTTAGTTTCTGATTTAACCTCAATCTTTTCTAATCATTCATTCAATTGCTTGATAGACAGATGACCAACATTCACTTTCTTCTCCTTCTTCACTTGACTTGATTCTCCTGAAATAAAGTTTTTGGAAACTGATCCATACTTTTCATTTAACTTGGCAAGTTTGGCTTTGCTCATAGGTTTGCTCACAGCCGACGGATGAGGATTTGTGTCACTCGACGGATAATCCTTTTGATTATCCGACGGATGACTCTCATCATCCGTCGAGTCTACATCTGTTAGCAATCCTTCAACCAAATTGGATTCCAGCATCTCCTTACTCTTTTTCCAGGTCGCGTCACAAAAGGACTCAATACCTTGAACTTTAGTGATTTGAGCATGAACATCTCTGGATGATTTCCATGCTTTAATCACCTCCTGTTCTTGTTCAAGTTGCTTCTTCAAAATCTCTTCTTTCTTCAAGGACTCAGTTAATTCATCTTTAGCAATCTTACATTCTATTCTCAATTTTTCAAATTCAATAAACTGAGACTCTAGCACATTATTCCTCTCACTTAAAAACATATTATTTTCTTTGATTTTAGCATTTTCCTTAGTGAGGGACTTAAGTGTAATACGCAAATGATATAATTCTGTAGACATGTCATTAATTGCATCATTACACTCAGCTTTAGATAAATGAGCTAGGTTAGTGGTGATTACCTGATTACTTGAAGAAGTTGTCTCTATTTCATTAGACTTGGCCATTAGGGCTAGATTGACATAGCTGACATCTTCATCTTCATCCAGACCATTTACTGCCCAGTCATTTTCTTGTGTAATAAAAGCCCTTTCCTTTTGTTTGAGCAACTCAAAATACTTCTGTTTATAATCCATAAGCTCAAACTTCTTCTTGCTTGAATCTGACTTTCTACACTCACTGGCAAAATGCCCTGCCAAGCCACATTTGAAATATTTGAATTTTGATTTATCCACCATGTTTCTATTTGGCTTAGCTGCTTCAAAGTTCTTTTTGAACTTGAGCTTGGAAAATCTTCTGGAAAGAAATACAAGATGTTCATCAATATCATCCATATCATCTTGGCTCAAAGAATCTTCATTTTTAGCTACCAGCCCCTTGCCCTTATTTTCACAGACCTTTGTAATAGACTCAACAGCTTCTACCTTCACCTCTTTCTCTTTCTCCAACTCAGCAACCAGTGCTATGGACCCTCCTTTATTCCTTCCTTTCTCCATCCTCTCATCTTGCTCTATTTCAAGCTCATAAGTTTTTAGGATGTCATACAGTCTCTCCAGAGTAAACTCCTTGTAATCTTGAGAGTTTCTCAATGAGACTGTCATTGGTTTCCACTCCTTTGGAAGAGATCTAAGGAACTTGAGATTGGAGTCTTTTTTCTGATAGACTCTTCCATGCAACTTCAGAGCATTAAGCAGTTTTTGAAATCTACTAAAAATGTCAGTGAGAGACTCACTATCTTCACAATGAAAGTGCTCATATTGTTGAATTAACAGCTGCATCTTATTTTCCCTTACTTGCTCAGTACCAATATAGATAATCTGAATTGTGTCCCAAACCTCCTTGGCTATTTTGCAGTTAATGATGTTATCAAACATATTACCATCAACTCCATTGACTAATATATTCATGGCCTTCTTGTCTTTCCTGACTTGCTCAATATCAGGATCTGACCATTTATGCCTAGGCTTGGGAACAGATGGTTCATTTCCTATTGCACCTCTCATTGATACATGAGGACCTCTCTCTATGCAATCCACATAGGCCACATCTTGAGAAAGAAGATGTAGGTGCATCTTCACCTTTCAATGGTGATAATTATCTTTGTCCAGAAATGGAATCTTCACTCCAACATCCTTCTTGTTCATCTTGCTATTTTGTTGTGATCTTTAAACTCTTTGTACTTCAAGAGCTTGCTCTAATACCAATTATTATTCCCTAACAATACAAAAAGAATTACAGAACGGGGGGTTGAATGTAATTCTGGCTTCTTTTTGAGATTTAAGAAAAATGGTTCTAACTCAATAATATATATGTGTTTGATTTACAAAGTGCGGAATGAAAGAATTATATAAATAAAAACACAAGTCTTTAAAACTTTCTGGTGGATTTGAATATATCCACCATATATATATATATAAATATATATATATATATATATATATATCGAGAGAACCCTGTGAAGCTTGAATAGCTCATAGCTGCTTTACAAGTGAACAACTAAACTCACAGAGAAATGCTACAGGATACAGCTTACAAATGTTTCTCCGAAAAATGTGTTTTGCTTAGTCTATTGTTTTCGTTGTTTTACTTGCTACACTTGGTTTATATATCACCAAGTTTATATAGAGTAAGAAAAGATAATAAAACAAAACCTATCAAGTCTAACTCCATGATGCTTCACTACTCTATTCCAGCATCTTTGAAAATCTTCATAACTTGCATGGAAATGGTAATGCTTCTTTGTTCTCAAAACCCTGCTAAACAGGCTGCCCACATTCCTTTTGCAAACACTCGATGCATGTGACTGTGTTGTCACTGTCAACAGCTATTTGAATTGATCATCCGTCAGGTACATGCTTGTCATCCGTCGGGTAGCCTTGTTGATCATCCGTCGGGTAGCTTTGTTGATCATACATCGGGTAGCCATTTATCACTTGACTCTATTTCATTTGTGTAGAATTACAAGACATTTTATATTTATATTTAATCAATCTATTCTGCACATTTCCTAGCACTCTACATGATTCATAGGCTATTACAAAATCTATACAAAGTTGTTTGCAGAAATGTGCTACATGACTTATTGTTACATAAGCTACTCACCCGGTGGATATCAATTAGTCATCCGTCGGGACTATATTGAATCATCTGTCGGGACTATAATTGATCATCCGTTGGGTGCTACAAAATTCACTAAGTTAAATCTACTAAGGTGTTTTCTTTAGCTTATCATCAAGTACACAACATATTCCTAACAATCCCCTTCACTCATCTGTAGATACCTTTTAATTTTGCCTCTTAGAAACTGATCGTGTATTACTAAACCAATCATTGAAAGAGATGTGTCCTAAGTCCAATCATGTATAATGATTTAGGAATAACTTTTATGTATTCTGTTTTGATTTCATTGATATTAACAAAAGACTTGTTTTGGTTTTATTGCGGACTTTATCTATTTAAGTGTTTAAATAAGATATACCATAGTTTAGAGTAAAGCTTTTTTTATGGATTATGATGAGATCATAATAATGAGACCTAAAAGATGATAACTCTAAAGTTAAATATTTCCTGGTCATAGGATTACTAACTGGTAATTAGTAATCCGTAAAGATCGGTACATACTATGCTTGCTTCGTTATGAAGGATGCCTGTTCTCATAGACATTTATGTGGTGACACTATAGCTAGTATGTAGGTGCTTATTATAGAATAAGTTCACTGAACATGACTGACACAGCTGGACAAATGATGGAGTTTACTCACGTGTCAGCAGTTATTCACATAGTGATAGTTGTACAAGTATCCTTAGACTTGAGGTCATCATAGTCATCTTGTGTACACTGAACTATGCTTTGGTTTAGTTCTTAGTCTCCAGGGACAATTATAAGTATAGGAATTTGTACACAAAGATAGTGTATGATTAATAAAGGATCTACCCCTTCCAGTGAAGGAAGAGATTGTTCAATGCTGATCCACTTATGCTAGTTCAGGAATCTCTGGCCAGAGTGAATGAAATTAGAAAGGAGTTTCTAAATTACATTAAATAGAACTAAGCATAGTGAATGGGAAAGCAAATGATTAAATAAGATAGGCTTGACACAAGTTCCATGCCTTGTATTTAATCGTGACATTGCAGGGGAGAAGGAATTAATTGTACGGTAACTACTCCCTGAATAGGTTCTTGGTATTCTAAGCAGTGAATTCGTATTATCCGGATAGTCGCGATATGCTGAGAAGTATCCCTCACGATGTAGAATAAATATGATTAATTAATTAATCATATTTAATGAATTAGAGAATTTATATAAATAATGATAAAATAATTTTATTATTATTTATTTCTACTACCGGCTTAATATTGAACCTACAGGATAATTATTTATTTATGAAATAAATAATTAATTGGCAAATTTAATAATTGATTGAATGAGATTTAATTGATTATAAATTAATTTAGAAAAAGTTCTTAATATTATTAATTAAGAATTTAATTTTTGGAAATTAAATCAAGTGAGAGAATTATTTCTAAAGTGTTTAGAAAAAAGGATTAATAATTTAAAGGTGTTTTAATTATTAGTGAGAATAATAAATGGTTAATAATAATAATATTTTATGGGAAAATTTTCAGCTGAAAATTTTTCCTATAAATATATTATTATAGACCCTATTTTTGCCTTAACCAAAAAGATTTACAAAACCCTAATTCTCTCCATCTCCTCCTCCTTCATTAAATCGTTTTCTTGGTGGATACTGGTGGAGTGCTTCACACTTGAGGAGCAGCTGCTAAGGATCTCCGTTCATCGTTTTTGGATCGCCATTAAAGACCTCCATCTTTCCATTAACGTAAAGCTTCTTAAGGTAAACATACTGAACTACGAATTAAATATTATTTTTCGCATGGATCCTGCGGAGGGTTTCGTTTTTTTAAGATTTAAATTTACGTTTTCGTTGCGTTTATGTGCTAAAAACCCTTTAATGGCATCAGAGCTACTTGCGAAAAGTTTTTAATTCGTTTATGTGTTTAACTGTTTTCGATATATGAGCATGTACGTGATTCGCCATGATTTGATGTTGATATAATATGCTTATATATGTATGGTTTTGAATATATGATATTCATGTTAGTTGTATAATCATAAGATGATTATGTAATCTGTATATATACTGATATATACATGATTTATGTTTGTTCTAATTATGAGAATCATATTAGATACGGATTCTGAATTGGCTGCTGCAGATTTGCTAAAATCTGGGTCTGGTCTCCGATTTTACGCAAACGAATACCCTATTCCATAGGTAAACGAGCGTTTGAACAAAACTGATAGCTAAATCTGCAAGGCGTTTGACGTAGTTTACTGCCCGTAAACAGTGATTCTTGTTTTTCTGATTTGATTCTGATTTTTCTGATTTTTGTCATATTTTCTTTTTATGATTAGATCATGGATAATATGATATGTTAAGATCAGATTATGTGTTTTAACATGCTTTTATGTGTTATATGAGCATGGTGGATGGTTATGGCCTTTCGACCTTAGTGTAATGGTTTTGGTTTTGGTTTTAAATACGACTTGCATGTCGTCAATCTTTGTAATCATAAATCTCGAATGTAACTCGAGTTATTCTTGTAAGTTCATTAGAATAGTTTTACTTTAAATCATGTAATGTAATTGAAGACTCAAGAAGGCTATCCAATGGAGGTGATACAAAGAAGAAGACGAGGCATACAAGAAGTCTAAACAAAGAAGAAGACTTATGTAATAAGTAGTTGTATTCATTTCCATCACCATATTAGATTGACCTTGATCTTTATCATGAGCTTGATAAAGATCACATAGGATGGGGCCATAACCAAACACATTTACTTTATTGCACTTTACATTTACTTGTTTATTTAATTTTATATATGAGATATATGCCTATGTTTACCATGCGATGATAGATTTAGGTAAACTTAAATCAATATAAGGCGTGCTCTAGAAAATCTAGAATATGAATCGTTTCTTGCCTTAACAATAAATATTATGAATACGATCATGAGATTCTTGTTTTTATGAAACACGTAATTGAATATGAATTTTCAATATTAAGAGAAAGGATAATTATGTCAACAACAAATTTCTATCTGTAAGAAAGGGTTATTAAGTGACGCCTCTTGACAATGCTCCACCCGATCTGGGAATCATCTGATTATCGATTATTGATTTGAAATATTTAATCTAAAAGGAAGAATCTCTTTATAATATGATTATGATTGTAATGTAATATAATCCCTCTAAAATTAAATAATATCAAGTAGTAATTGGCCAATGACACAACGGGCTTGTGTCGGTCATAGCCTTCCAACATGGTAGAAAGTGGTTCTTATTTTTAAATCATTGCCGTTTCATGCTACAGCCGAGGGCTTTGATTTCGAAATAAGAAATACTTGTCTATTATATAGAGATGTGTACATTGAATTAGAATCTAAAGGTCGGTACGTGCTACAGCCGTGGGCCGTTGAAGACTGATTCAATTGTACGAAATGTTGGGTTAGACTTGACTTAGAAAATTGAGTTTGTCGTGCCACAGCCGTGACTCAATTATTCAAGAGGCTAAACTTATATTAGGGAATAACATATGATGTAATTGACAAGAGTTGTCTTCCTATTGAACATCACATGACGTTTCGTGCCACAGCCGAGGTTGTGTGATGGAATGTAGGATCCCTATTCCCACTAGCATTATGAATGCTTAATTTTCACTAAGGGGTTGTATAAAATAGATAAACTAGTGGGAGCCACTTTTGAATAAAGACCCTATTCATATAGTGTCTTGAAATGAAATTGAATATTTGCTAAGTGTTGTTATGTGTTCATCATTTATAGATTTACTATATTCGTTATGTCTTATGTACTATCACTCCGGAGTATACTAGATGCTCACAAGTTGACTAGTCCTAATTTTGCTGACTGGCTTCGAAACTTGAGAATTGTTCTCAGGGTTGAGAAGCTGGAATATGTGCTTGACTCACATAAGCCTAGTGAACCTGCTAGTGATGCACATAATGATGAACATGTTGTGTATTGTAAGTGGATAGATGATGTAAATGTTCCTCAATGCATAATGCTAGCTTCCATGAACATTGAGCTACAGAAGCAACATGAGCATATGGATGCTCACACTATCCTTATGCATCTACAAGAGTTATATGATATGGCAGGGAGGACAGCCCGATATGAGATATCGAAGGAACTGTTCGGTTGTAGGATGTCTGAGGGATCATCGGTGAATGACCATGTACTTAAGATGATCAATTTGATTGAACGTCTTGGACAACTTGGTTTTGCCATGGATGGGGAGCTGAGCCAAGACTTGGTCTTGCAATCACTTCCGAGTTCGTTCTCGCAGTTTGTTATGAACTTTCACATGAATAAGCTGGATGTCAGCCTGCCTGAACTCCACAATATATTGAAGACTGCGGAATCAAATTTTCCCCTAGAAGAGTTCTGTTCTTCTAATTGGTGAAGGTTCCAATCCTCATAAAAGGAAGAAGAACCCTTCCAAGAAGAAGATAGTTGGTAAGAAAAAGCCGGTTCCACCAAAAGCTGAAGACCCCAAGAGCAAAGCTGTTTACTTTCACTGTAACAAGGTGGGGCACTGGAAGAGGAACTACAAGGTTTACCTTGCAGAATTGAAGAAGAAAAAGGGTAGTGAGACTACCGCTTCTGATTTAGGTATGTTCATGATCGAAGTGAATATGTCACTAAGTCAAATTTCTACTTGGGTATTAGATACCGCCTTTGGTTCTCATATTTGCAATTCGTTGCAGGGACTAAGGAGAAGTAGGACTCTTGAAGAAGAGGAGGTGATTCTGCGGATGGGAAATGGAGCAAGAGTTGCTGCTGAAGCTGTAGGATCATTTCATTTACATATGCCTACGGGCAAGACTATTGTTCTAAGTAATTGTTATTTTGTTCCCTCGATTGTGAAGAATATTATTTCTATTCCATGTTAGACTTGGCTGGATTTTCGTTTGTTATTCAGAATAATAAATGTTCAATTCTTAGAGATAACGTTCTTTATGGAAGTGGTATTTTAAACAATGGTGTGTATGTATGTGACGTAGAGCATAATTTACTACAAATTAAACATACTAATAAAAGAAAAAGGGATGATGAAAATCTCACTTTCTTGTGGCACTGCGGAATTGGTCATATTAGTGAAAATAGACTGCGGACATTGCATAAGGAAGGGTTACTTGACCCCTTTAATTTTGAATCATATCCTATATGCGAGTCTTGTCTATTGGGTAAAATGACCAAATTTCCATTTAGTGGACATGGAGAGAGGGCTGCAGATTTGCTAGGATTGGTACCTACAGATGTATGTGGACCAATGTCTACGCAATCCATGGGTGGATTTTCATACTTCATTGCTTTCATAGATGATCGATCTAGATTCAGATATGTGTATTTGATGAAACACAAGTCTGAAGCCTTTGAAAAGTTCAAAGAATATAAGTATGAAGTGGAGAAACAAACCAAACATAGTATTATAAGTCTTCGATCAGATCGAGGTGGTGAATACTTGAATGGAGAGTTTCTAGATTATCTCAAAGAAAATGGTATAGTCTCCCAGTGGACTCCTCCATATAATCCATAATTAAATGGGGTATCTGAAAGGAGAAATCGAACTTTGTTAGACATGGTTCGGTCCATGATGAGCTATGCAAATCTTCCAGTATTCATATGGGGTTATGCATTGGAAACCTCAGCATATTTACTGAATAAGGTGCCTTCCAAATCTGTTCCTCAAACACCATATGAGATATGGAAAGAAAGGAAACTGAGTCTTAAACACGTTAAGATTTGGGGATGTCCAGCTTATGTCAAGAAAGTTGACCCAGATAAGCTGGAATCTCGATCCGTAAAATGTAATTTTGTGGGATATCCTAAAGAGACTTTGGGGTATTACTTTTACACCGATCATCGGGTGTTTGTCTCCAGACATGTTACCTTCTTGGAAAAGGAGTTTATCCTTGAAGGAAACAGTGGGAGCAAAATTGAACTTGATGAAGTTCAAGAAGCACAAACTACTACGGATCAAGTGGAAACACCTGTTCAGACTGAACAACCTTTTGTGGACCCTGTGACCTATAATGAGGCTATGAGTAGTGTTGACTCAGAGAAATGGCAAAGTGCCATGAAATTCGAAATGGAATCTATGTATACCAACCAAGTATGGACTCTGGTTGAGGCGCCTGAAGGTGTTAAGCCTATGGGGTGCAAGTGGTTATACAAAAGAAAGATTGGAGCAGATGGGCAGGTGGAGACCTATAATGCCAGGCTCGTAGCAAAAGGATTCAGACAAAGGCAAGGGATTGACTTTGATGAAACTTTTTTGCCTGTAGCCCTGTTAAAATCGATTCGGATTTTGCTTGTGATTGTTGCTTACTACGACTATGAGATCTGGCAAATAGACGTGAAAACGGCCTTCCTCAATGGGAAACTTGAAGAGGAAGTGTATATGACACAGCCAGAGGGTTTTCTTTCCAAGGGAAATGAACACCTAGTGTGTAAGCTGCTGCGAACCATATATGGTTTAAAGCAAGCTTCTCGTAGATGGAACATCCGTTTTGATGAGACAATCAAAGAGTTTGGTTTTATCAAAAACATATATGAACCATGTGTCTACAAAAAGGTTAGTGGGAGCGCGGTAACATTTCTTGTATTGTATTGAAAGAGGAGACGTCAAGAGAGTTGACACACATAACAACGTAGCAGACCCACTCACAAAGCCACTTTCTCAAAGTAACTTTGATCATCATAAAGACAAGATGGGTATTAGATACCAGAGTGATTGGCTTTAGTACAAGTGGGAGATTGAAAGAGATGTGTCCTAAGTCCAATCATGTATGATGATTTAGGAATAACTTTTATGTAATCTGTTTTGATTTCATTGATATTAATAAAAGACTTGTTTTGGTTTTATTGCGGACTTTATCTATTTAAGTGTTTAAATAAGATATACCATAGTTAAGAGTAAAGCTTTTATGGATTATGATGAGATCATAATAATGAGACCTAAAAGATGATAACTCTAAACTTAAATATTTCCTGGTCGGAGGATTACTAACTGGTAATTAGTAATCCGCAAAGATCGGTACATACTATGTTTGCTTCATTATGAAGGATGTCTGTTCTCATAGACATTTGTGTGGTGACACTATAGCTAGTATGTAGGTGCTTATTATTGAATAAGTTCACTGAACATGACTCACACAGCTGAATAACTGATGGAGTTCACTCACGTGTCAGCAGTTGTTCACATAGTGATAGTTGTACAAGTATCCTTAGACTTGAGGTCATCATAGTCATCTTGTGTACATTGAACTATGCTTTGGTTTAGTTCTTAGTCTCCAGGGACAATTATAAGGGCTCTACTGGATATAGGAATTTGTACACGAATATAGTGTATGATCAATAAAGGATCTACCCCTTCCAGTGAAGGAAGAGAATGTTCAATGCTGATCCACTTATGCTAGTTCAGGAATCTCTGGCCAGAGTGAATGAAATTAGAAAGGAGTTTCTAATTTACATTAAATAGAACTGAGCATAGTGAATGGGAAAGCAAATGATTAAATAAGAGAGGCTTGACACAAGTTTTATCCTTGTATTTAATCGTGACATTGCAGGGTAGAAGGAATTAATTGTACGGTAACTACTCACTGAATAGGTTCTTGGTATTCTAAGCAATGAATTCGTATTATCCGGACAGTCGCGATATGCTGAGAAGTATCCCTCACGATGTAGAATAAATATGATTAATTAATTAATCATATTTAATGAATTAGAGAATTTATATAAATAATGATAAAATAGTTTTATTATTATTTATTTCTACTACCGGCTTAATATTGAACCTAAAGGGTCACACCATAAAAGAGAATGATTTAATGGTGGAGAAATTAATTAATAATGGCTGATAATTATTTATTTATGAAATAAATAATTAATTGGAAAATTTAATAATTGATCAAATGAGATTTAATTGATTATAAATTAATTAAGAAAAAGTTTTTAATATTATTAATTAAGAATTTAATTTTTGGAAATTAACTCAAGTGAGAAAATTATTTCTAATGTGTTTAGAAAAATGATTAATAATTAAAAGGTATTTTAATTATTAGTGAGAATAATAAAGGGTTAATAATAATAATATTTTATGGAAAAAATTTCAGCTGAAATTTTTTCCTATAAATATACTATTATAGACCCAATTTTTGCCTCAACCAAAAAGATTTACAAAACCCTAATTCTCTCCATCTCCTCCTCCTTCATTACATCGTTTTCTTGGTGGATATCGGTGGAGTGCTTCACACTTGAGGAGCAGCTGCTAAGGATCTCTGTTCATCATTTTTGGATCGCCATTAAAGACCTCCATCTTTCCATTAACGTAAACCTTCTTAAGGTAAACATACTGAACTACAAATTAAATATTATTTTTCGCATGGATCCTGCGGAGGGTTTCATTTTTTTAAGATTTAAATTTACGTTTTCGTTACGTTTATGTGCTAAAATATACTGATATATACATGATTATGTAATCTGTATATATACTGATATATACATGATTTATGTTTATTCTAATTATGAGAATCATATTAGATACGGATTCTGAATTGGCTGCTGCAGATTTGTTGAAATCTGGGTCTGGTCTCCGATTTACGCAAACGAATACCCTATTCCATAGGTAAACGAGCGTCTAAATAAAACTGATAGCTAAAGCTATCATCGATTCGTCTGTAAGGCGTTTGACATCGTTTACTGCCCATTAACAGTGATTCTTGTTTTTCTAATTTGATTCTGAACTACGAATTAAATATTATTTTTCGCATGGATCCAGCGGAGGGTTTCGTTTTTTTAAGATTTAAATTTACGTTTTCGTTGCGTTTATGTGCTAAAAACCCTTCAATCATTTGTTCTTAATTTGCATATACGTTTATATATTATGTCTTCTCTTTTCAGATCTAAACATCACTTTGTTTTCTCTGTTTACTGTGTATCTTCTAACATATTGCTTCAACGCCATCTTCGCCCATCGCTTCACTCGCCGCACTCCCAGTCTCAACAACGCCGCTCGTTTCCTCCGCAGCGCCAGTAGTCATCGCCTATACACGAAGCATCTATGCGCGTCTGCGAATCAGCAACGAAGCAGATCGAAGAGCGGCAGAACGATTGGGCGTACTCGAAGCCCGTGATGATTCTTGATCTAATTTGGAACTTAGCATTTGACGCAATCTCGACTCGCGTTATGATTATAAGCTGGAACGAGGCTCTTGAGGTGCCGTTGAGGCTTTGGATTGTTGGATATGCGGTGCAGTGTGTGATTTATATGGGTTGTGTGGGTTTGGAGTATAAAAGGAGGTGTTATCAAGTTAGGGTTTTTGAAGGGGAAAGTTTGAATCCCGAGGCGATGGAGAGTGCGGTGGAGTTTGGAGTGGAGGTAACTCGAATTCGAATTACGAAAGTGATGGAGACTACGTTTCGCAGAGTAATCAGTTCGATGATGATACTAGGCATTGTTTTATTTTTGTGTTTAGTTGTGAATTCATTTTAATAAGTCTGATTACAACGACACGGATACAACCTCTGATTGTGCTTATGTTATTGTTGTATAGAAATGGACAAAAAAACAGAGAAACTAACTCGGCCAAAACAAACTTGGTCGGCGCTTTTTCGCGGTTACCGGAACACGAACGAGACCGGAAAATGGTTTCCTGATTAATAATCATTATAATTTTTTTTTAAATGGTGTTAGTAAAATGGAACGAATACAGTTGAATTTAGAATTGTATTTTCAATCAGATACGGTCGAATTCACGATTTATGCGGACTTTTGAATTTTTTCAGAATATTCAATTTTTTGAGTGGGAATTTCAAATTTCAAACGAAAATTTAAATTTGACCGCCCTCTGTGGAAATTTTTTGGTTGAATTTAAGCGTTCATAATTATTCGGTCGTAATTAGCCGGTCGAATTTAGTTAAATACGACCGAACTCCTAAATTTGACTCCCTTTATTACAACCGATTCAAAATCGGCCGAATTTAATTAAATTCGACCGCGCGCAGTTGAATTTAGCTAAATTCGACGGATTTTTTTGGTCGAATTTAGCCTTTTTTCTTGTAGTGTTCACAAGGCGCGCCCCGTGAAGGAAAAGGGCCCTCTGGGAGCCTTTCGTCCCGAAAAACATGTCGAAGGTGTCGTTCTGTAGTCTTGCGGGTTATCCTCGTAGGGGAACAGTCATAAAAATCTAATGTATGCTTTGGGAGCCGTGTTTCTGGATTCGGCGCGTTATCCTCGACAGGAGACTTTGGGGTTATCTCGCACTTTGCACTGGGGGTCACTTGTCCACTAGTCTAATGGGTTATCTTTGTCGGGGGCAAGGATGTGCTTTGGCATTTGCGGTAAGTCACAACTATAGCTGTTGTTACGATCGATGGAAGTAGCGGTAGCGGATGCGGATATCCTTCGGTCGAGGAAGTTTTCTTGTTCGTGAAGTCCCGAAGTCATAACCGAGCCTTGGGCCTTTGTGACTAGGCCACATCGTCGGGCACTCCTAAAGCAAATCAATGTTCGAGTTATATAGGAAGTTGGTTCGACAACTCTTATTGGGCTGCGGAATGAGAAGTCAAGTTCATCTAGAATTCTTCTTCCCCAAGAACTATGTAGGGCTTGATCCTTTATAAAATGGAGTACATAGGCATATTGTAAGGGATTGGAAGCGAGAGCTCTATACGTCACCACCAAACACCCTTAATTCTGCTGTATCGATCTCAGCCCCGATTCATCACAGTCACCACACTCCGACGACTTTCACGGAGAAGGACCACCGCTGCAGATCTTAATTCTGATCGCGAAACTCAAATCTTTGTTAACCAGATTCCTCCGTTAACAAATTATATTTGAGCTGAAAGCCAAACTAGCTAACTCATTCGGACACTTGTGATTTACTACATAAGATTCAAACTGGGATCCAAACTGAGATGACAGAGGGCATTGCCAATGGACATTTAATTCGAATCCAGATAATAAAATCTCAAGAAACATGGTCAAACTACTATAAAAAAATCAAATAAGGATATAAATAAAAGAGAGAATTGCATTTTACACCCCTTAAATTTGTCTAATATTTAATTTTATATATCTACTTTCAGAAATTGCAGTTTGCATCTCCTTATTTGAAATTTAATAAAATTTTCACCCCTTTTCCCAAATTTTATCAATTTTTTAGCCCAAATTCTTGTTTTTAAAAATATATATAATCTATTCGTGAAAATAAAAGATGAGATATATAGTAAGAGACAACAACTACGACTATATATTTATGCAAAAGGGTGCATATTGAATCAGATTTTAGAACTAAGGGGATACGAACTGCAATTTAAATACATGTACAAAATTAAATATTGGAAAAATTTAAGTGGTGAAAAATATAATTCTCTCCGAATAAAATAGATAGACTTTTCTTCCTCATTTTTAAACTACCGAATTGTATTTGTAAATAATCACCAATAATCATAAAATCTAAAGCATTGTATTCCCGAAACAAATTCTTAGATTGTTACAAAGGCAATGGCATTAATTAGAATTTTTTTATACCAACACATGAAAATGATAACTTTTTTAGGAAAATGAAACAATCCAAATTTAGGTTAGCAGATGCACGGAGAAATGTTTCATTAAACACCTGAACTTTACATATTTTTTGAATGCAGGTCTGCCTTCCTATTATTCCGTAGGAAACAGTAAACACCGGTCATTGTTTAGATTTGTGCGCAATGGTTAACCAAGTCTTGTATAAATATTAAATACGGTACTCCCTTGTTTTTTTATGGTCACATATGCTTTCCTGGATCAAATTGAACAACTTTTTATCAAAAATTTAAGATTACTCTTATATTATTTAAAAATATTTAAAATCATATATATTAAAAAATTAACTATACCTATCTTTTATTTTAGTTTATTTATTTTTAAGATATTAATAAATTTCAGTAATTAATTTGACCGTACAAAAATCAAATAATACAATTAACAAAGGATAAAGGGAATATTTTAATACATGACACGTACATGATATGATTAACTTGCATTTTATAATTTTTGTCAGAAAAAACTTATAAATAATGAATTTGATTTGATTTTTTAAAAGTATTAAATAATTTATTTATTTCATTTTTAAGTTTGACCATATTACTTAATAAATATTTAGAAAAAAAATTTCAAAAACCCCCACAAAATACAAATACAAGTACGTGTAGTTTTCATTATTGTCTTGTGTATATATTAATGTGTAGAATATGAGTATAAAACACATATAACGTTTATATTTTACTAACGATTATTTTTTCATAAAACAACTCACCGGGTCAATTTTATTAAGAATATCAACATAATATCAAATTTAAAATACATATACATATATTTAATCACTCATATACAATATATTTAATATCCATTATTTGCATGATTAAGAATTTATTTATTTTATGATTTTAATTATAGAAACCATTTCCAAAGTATTCTTATTTAAAAAAATGAGTAAAATATATTTTAAATTAAGATATTGTCTAATTAATTATAAAATTCATGAGCAATAACCTATTTTGTGTAAAAAAGAAAAGACCAACAAACCAAATTTTATTCAAATTAAATTTATTTATCAAGATAATTAAAAATATGTAAGTAAATTGTGATTCATTAGTCATTGTAAAATTAACATGTTAACTTCACAATATAATGCTTTCTTATTTTTCTAATCCTCAAAAAAACCCAAGAAATTATAAGTATAAGTAAATATTATAAATATTTGTTATGAACTTTTCTTTTTAAAAATTAGAATATTATATTTTATATAATTTATATTTTCATTAATAAAGAGTATACTAGTAAATTATTTTTTTGGGGTAAAAAAATAAAATGATGTATTAAAAATATTATGTTTATAGGAAGAGTATATGAATAAATAAATTATTTTATATGTTGTACTTTTCAAAAATTAAGTTATATATAAATTTTTTCTAAAATGAAAGTTAAATATATTATGGGTTATGTATTAAACTAATATAATTTATACATCCAGGTATTCCTCTTCTACACGAAAACCTTGAGAAAGGGCTGATGTTGTGTACTTAAAAAAGGTCATTTGCGTAATTTACGTGAACTTTATTTATTAAAGTGAAGTTGACTTGCATTGAGAAACTATGTATTCTAAGTAGGGCTGAGTATTCGGTTCGGTTAACCGAATACCGAACCGAATTTACCGAAATAATTCGGTTCCGTTAACGTATACCGAACCGAATTTACCGAAATAATTCGGTTCGGTTACCGAACCGAAATAATTCGGTTTTTAATTCGGTTATGATATTTTGTGTTATTCGGTATTTCGGTTTTTTCGGTTTTTTTACCGAATTACCGAAATTACCGAAATATATATTATACTATATATATTTATATATATAAATATATAAATATATGTATTATATTTTTATTATTTTTCCTATTTTGCTGACCCAAGTCTTTTTTTAAGTTCAATTATGAGTTATCTATCCGCTATTTTGCTAGTGATGATATTTTCATCTCTTTTTTCCTACATATTTTGAAAAAAAGGTAATTGTCAAGGTGTAATTTCCGTTAACATGGAGAAGCAAATCATTAATTGTTCAATAAAAATAGCAAAATTTTTATCTTAAAATTCAATTTTCTTGTAATTCGGTTTTCGATTTTAACCGAAATAATTAATTCGGTTCGATAAATAACCGAAATTATTTCGGTTCACTAATCGGTTATGATTTTCCTCATTCGGTATTCGGTTTCTGAATAATATTTCGGTTCGGTTTCCGAATTACCGAATACTCAGCCCTAATTCTAAGCGTTATACAGTTTGGTTTACTAATATACTCTTTATAAATGAAAACGTTCGTTGTTTAAAATAAAATATGTATGAAATAATTTCAGTTTTTACATTTTTTTCACTTATTGTTCTTCTAGTTTCTTATGGGTTTTCCTACAAAGTTGAAAAAAAGACAACATTTTGGATATTAAAGAAAATAAGTAAAAATAAAATTTTTGACTAATTTCGATATTCGAAATTTTATTACTATATTTCCATAAAATAAACTCAAATTTCTTCTATACCCTTTATAATGATCAAATATCGAGGTGAAGTTGTACTATTTTTATATAATTAACATGGATATTATTTTGTTAATAATAATCTAAAATGAAATTGAACTTTTAAGTTATTTGAAAAACATGATATAAACATTCCTAATTTTTTAACTTAAAATAATTTAAACGTCTTAGACATAAATGATACTAAAATATAATATGGTGCCTCCTTGTTTTTTCTTGATTTTGAATTTATTTTATTGATTATAAGTAATGTATGTTAATGTAAATATTTTGTCTTTGGTAAGTTTCGAACGTACATAACAATTTGTTTCTTATATTTTTCAAGATATCTTGTTCTTCAAGTAATAATGCCTAAAAATCCATGTACAATATATTTGTAATAAAAAACTTGTTATGAATATATTGTGATCTCAATCATAATTTACCAAAATACCTTAATAAATTTATTAGATTTATTTAGTGTCTTTTGTAGATTTTTGACGGATGACCATAGTTATATATCCGTTAAAGGATTAGCTTGTATGAATAAGGTTAACTACTAGTAAGATATAAAAAATAGGAGGGTTATTTGTAAATATAAAATGTCTTTTAATTTTGTATAAGTAAAAGAGTGTCAATTGATATGGAACTCCAAAACTGCAATGGATGACTCTACAAGTTTCAACGGATAGGTCAATTCAACGGATATCGGTTAAATCTGTCAATGGATGCTATCAAAAAAGTTTTAACTGATGACCCCAATGAAACTTTAACGGATAATGAACAAGATAGCAGTTCATAGTGATTGCCAAAACATAGTCACATGGGTTGATAACAGGAATGTGGTTGCGGTGTTACAAGAAAATGAAGCATTTTCATTTCTATCCAAGACAAGCTCATGGATTGCATTGGACAGAGAAATGAAGAAATATGTAACTGATAGGAATATTATTTTTCTTGTTGTAATTTGCTGATATATAAATTAAGTGTAGCAAGTAACTTAGAACTAATAAATCAATTAGAACAACAAGTAGAAAGAAAGTTATATACTGAGAAATACTCTAGAGTTCTAAGTTGTAAAGATTACTTGTAAGTGTGCATTCTTACATCATAGACATTTCTTCAATATATACAACTTGGGGAAATACAAATCCACCAAAAAGTTTTTAAACTTGCGTTTACTTTGTGTTTATTGAATACTTTAAAAATTTTATTAGCATCCTTGCATATTCAAACACGGCTATATTTAGAAAGAATTTTTCAGAAAAGGAAAAAATGAAACCAAAATTTCATTTAAGCCCCACTTTTGTAATCTGTAATTCTGTTGTGGTATTATTACGGAATAACAAAATTTAAAGTCAATTGGGCATTTTAAAATATTATTAGGTTTAATTATTTATACCTAAATAATAATTTAGTTGATAAAATGTCAAAATATATAAAATAGTCATTTTTATACAAAAAATAATAATAGTTAAGTTATCAAAGTGTAATAATAAAAATTGAAAGTGAAGTCACTAATGACCATTAAAGTTTTTTGACGCAATGCAATCATTAAAAAATAATAGTTAATTAACTTAAATGGCAGCTATTATTAAACAATCATTTTTATGCAAAATAATAATATTTGAGGTTATCAAATTACAATTAAGCCTTTTTTTTAATTGTGAAGAATAAATTTAAATTTCTTAGTTGCATATTTCAATTATCTTGCGAAATTTAAATATAATTGCGATTGTTAATTTTTTTGAAGGAAAACAATTGTTTACTCGTGAGTTTTATTATGAATTAATTAATATCTCAATTAAAAAATATTTTTTACTCATTTTTTAAATAAACATACATTGGAAATACCGTCTCTAATAAAATCATATAGTAAATATATACTCTGAAATATTGAAATAATTGATAAGTGATTAAAAATAAGCATATATATACGGTTTTGAAATTGATATTATATTAATACTTTTAATAAAATTGACACACCGAGTTATTCTATAAGAAAATAAAGTTATTAAAAATATAATATCGATATACATAATATTAATTTGCAACAACTATTGGATTACAGTTAGAAAAATACAATGTAAATTTATTAGGATTTCAAATATTCATTTACCGGGATTTCAAATATTTGTTACATGGAAGGCTTTAAAGTAATACTATGACCAAACACATTTTAGCACAAATGAGGAAAACTTCACATAGGTCCATTTAATATGATTTCGAATATTTTCTTTATAAGAATTTTAAATATTAATTGGATAAAAGCATGGGTGGGCAAAATCATCAGAATATCATTTTTAAAATTCATATTCGACCCACGATTTTTTTTCATATCACTAAAATTTTATTTCTATTTTGTATCCATATTTTATTTAATTCGACTAAATCGGACCGAAAATCGAATTATCCTAATCCAATTTAAACTTGCATTTTAATATCTTTATAATTTATGAGACAATAATACATATTTGAGTTATGAAAATATTTTACAATAAACATCAATTCTAATTCTTGAAACACGATCAACAACGTTACAAATATGTATTAATTCGAAATTAATTAAATTTGAATCTTGATTTATTAATCCCGAAATAGAACCTTTAAGAATATGATGGCGTTGGTTTCACTCCTTATTTGATACTAATACTAAATGGGTTTCACTCCTTATTTGATACTACTACTAAATGGCATTTATATTCGTCAGATTAAGTGTAATGAAATAAAAATTGAAATAAAAGAAGTAAGGAAAAGAAACTGCAATTAGTTTATTTACTATTAGTTATCACATATTTTTATAGATAAAAAATTATTAGAAAAATAAAATATTATCAAATTCGGATATCTAATTTTATGAACAGTTATATGATTCGAAACCGAATTTATGTAAAAACAGAACGAATATCTAGTCCGTATTATTTGGATTGGATATCCATATTTTGGAAAAAAATTCAAACGAATATCGAATTAAATTTTCGGTTAATCTAATTTTTGAATTTCTATATTTACTATGGAATCGAAGGATTTTAAGATTAACGTAAAAAAACTTGCAATTAGCACTACCCGCCTTACGAAGAAACAATGGATGATTAAAAAATGTGATGTTGTCTTTTTTTAAATTACTCAAGATTTTCTTTCCAAAAGAAGGATTTGTGAATATTTTTTAATATCGTACTACGTAACGTACATAAGTGATTTTTTTTTGAACAAAACTTGCACTTTCATTACTCAGAACTCGCATCATACATGATTGAATCCAACACTTGTCGTGGAGGAGACATAAAATTCACATAACTATTTACCTCACAAGGAAAACGAGCCACCATATAGGCTGTCCTATTAGCTAACCTTCTAACATGTTTGAGGATTAAACCTCCTCTAGCTGCTATCTTCCTACGACACTCATCGAAAATATGCCCTAACTTCAGCTGGTACTGAGTGCCCTTATTGATCGCTTGAACAGCAATAAGAGAATCTGATTCCATACATATAGGAGCACAAGTTCTATCATTCAACCAGAACAATGTTTCATTAATACCAATAGCTTCAGCCTCTAGTACTGAAGCCTCACCACTGAACCTCATCACCTGCCCCCCTTTAAACTCTCCAGCCCGATCTCTTAACACCCACCCTACTGCAAACGAAGAAGCACCTTAGGTTAATAAAGCATCAACATTTAGCTTCAAGCTTCCCTCTTCAGGAGCCACCCACTTCGTATTCTCCGTCCTCCAGTTTCACAAACCTTTAGACCGTGACTGTAAAACCCTACCGTTAGCTTTACGCCAATAAGTGATTTGCTTTAGACTCCAATCCATCGCAAATTTAGAAGAAACCACCCTATTCTCCCAAACCTTCTTATTTCTGAAAAACCATATTCCCCATAAAATGACAGCAATAGTACATAGCTTTTCGACACTCTCTGAACTCATCTTGTCCAATAGCCACTCAGAAGCATCTTCCACCTCTTCCCTATTATCTTGAAGTCCCAACTGTTGCCAACATTGAGTTGCAAACTCGCACCTGAAGAAAACATGTGACAATTGTTCCACATCATTGTTGTAAACAGGACACTCAATTGAAATTGTATTACACCATTTCTGAAGAGCCACCCGAACTGGTAAGTTATTCCTACAGAACCTCCACAGGAAGAATTTTATTTTTTCCGGTATTCTCAGATTCCACTATCTCTTCCAACCCCCAGATTGAGCATTGTAACCTGGAGTCACATTCCTGACTTGCCAAGTCTGATACCCAGATTTCACAGTATACATCCCCTCTTTAGAATTTGTCCATGCCACTCTATCACACACATCGTACTGAGGAATTCTAACCTGCAAGATATGTTGAGCATCTATATCTTCAAAAACCTCTCTTACTTTCAGCTCATCCCATTCTTTCATTTCATGTTTAAAAAATTGGCATACCTTCGTATTTGAACTCAAACTATAGTCCCTTGCTTCAACTGAACGAGTTTGTTTCCTCTGTAACCAAGGATCTGAAAAAACATTAATAGTCTTTCCATCCCCTACCACCCAACGAAAGTCATTCTTCAACTCCTCTTTCGCTTTCCACAGGCCTGACCAAATAAAACTCGATCCTCCAGTTCTAGTTGCATTCAAAATATTACCATTAGGATAATATTTCGCCTTGAACACCCGGGCCACTAAAGAATTTGGCTGATAAATAAGATTCCATACCTGCTTTCTGAAAGGAATATGTCCTAAGTCCAATCATGTATTAGGATTTAGGAATAACTTTTATGTAATCTGTTTTGATTTCATTGATATTAATAAAGACTTATTTTGTTTTTATTACGGGCTTTATCTATTTAAGTGTTTAAATAAGATATACCATAGTTTAGAGTAAAGCTTTTTACGGATTATGATGAGATCATAATAGTGAGACCTAAAAAGATGATAACTCTGAACTTAAATAGTTCCTGGTCGTAGGATTACTAACTGGTAATTAATAATCCGCAAAGATCGGTACATACTATGCTTGCTTCATTATGAAGGATGTCTGTTCTCATAGATATTTGTGTGGTGACACTATAGCTAGTATGTAGGTGCTTATTATGGAATAAGTTTACTGAACATGACTCGCACAGCTGAACAACTGATGGAGTTCACTCACGTGTCAGCAGTTGTTCGCTTAGTGATAGTTGTACAAGTATCCTTAGACTTGAGGTCATCATAGTCATCTTGTGTACACTGAACTATGCTTTGATTTAGTTCTTAGTCTCCAGGGACAATTATTAGGGCTCTTCTGGGTATAGGAATTTGTACACGAAGATAGTGTATGATCAATAAAGGAACTACCCCTTCCAGTGAAGGAAGTGAATGTTCAAGGCTGATCCACTTATGCTAGTTCAGGAATCTCTGGCCAGAGTAAATGAAATTAGAAAGGAGTTTCTAATTTGCATAGAACTACGCATAGTAAATGATAAGCAAGTGATTAAATTAGATAGGCTTGACACGAGATCCATGCCTTGTATTTAATCGGGACATTGTAGGGTAGAAGGAGTTTATTGTACGGTAACTATTCACTAACAGGTTCTTGGTATTCTAAGCAGTGAATTCATATTATCCGGATAGTCGCGATATGTTGAGAAGCATCACTCACGATGTAGAATAAATGTGATTAATTAATTAATCATATTTAATAAATTAGAGAATTTATATAAATAATGATAAAATAGTTTTATTATTATTTATTTCTACTACCGGCTTAATATTGAACCTACAGGGTCACACCATAAAAAGAGAATGATTTATTGGTGGAGTAATTAATTAATAATGGCTAATAATTATTTATTTGTGAAATAAATAATTAATTGGCAAAATTTAATAATTGATTAAATGAGATTTAATTGATTATAAATTAATTAAGAAAAGTTCTTAATATTATTAATTAAGGATTTAATTTTTGGAAATTAAATCAAGAGAGAGAATTATTTCTAAAGTGTTTAAAAAAAGGATTAATGATTAAAAGGTGTTTTAATTATTAATGAGAATAATAAATGGGATAATAATAATAATATTTATGGGAAAATTTCAGCTGAAAATTTTGCCTATAAATACACTATTATAGACTCTATTTTATTCGAACCCCAGAAACCCAAAAGTTTCAGAAAACCAAATTCTCTCCACCTCCTCCTCCTCCTAAAAGTCGTTTTCTTGGTGGATACCAGTGGAGTGCTTCACACTTGAGGAGCAACTGCTAAGGATCTCTGATCGTTGTCTCCGAATTATTTTAAAAGGTTAGATTCGATCCCTCGAATTTTTATTCACGATTTATATGTTTTTATTTGGATTTTGTATGTGTAAAAGTGTTTTGCCATGCCTTGCTGCGTTAAAAATCCAATAATGGTATCAGAGCATAGTTTGTATGCATATAGATCTGTGGTAAAAATTTCAGAATTTTATGTGCTTGTATGAATTAATTATGATTTTTACAAGTTATATCATGGATTAATTTTTTCTGATGAAAAATCATTTCTCAGAATAATTTTGAATGTTGATCTGGGTTCTACAAGTGTTGTAAATCGTCTGGGTATTTTTTTCATAATTTTAGGATGTATAGATTTTTTATTATGAATTTTTGAAGTTGTTGCAATTAAATTCGTAATTAAATTAAGTCATATATATATATATATATAATTGTTTGTATGTATATATCTATCATATGCGTCTGCTGTCTGTGATTGTTACGGAGTAAAAGAAGACAGCAAAGCAAGGAGACAAAGCACATGTGATGTGCTGCGGCACAGAAAGACAGGTCTGACAGCACGGCGATCGAGGAAAAGGCGGCGACTGATAACAGGACAAAGGACCGCGCGTCGACCACACGCGCGTGGGGCTCACGCGCTGGCGTGCCACGCGCGGCGCGTGGAAGACACACGCTGGTGACGTCATGCTGACGTCAGCATAGGGGTTAGGGGCGCGTGTGGCGCGTGGGCGCGTGGGTGCGCGTGGGGGGATGTCTGACACGCGCCTGACAGCGCGTGTGCGCGTGGCGGCGCGTGGGACACCTTCTCGGGGCACGTGAGGGCGCGTGGAAGCTCAGAATTGGGCAATTTTGGTGCCGTTGGATTCGTCTTTTCGAGACGCTTCTAATGGTATATTATATGATATTTTATGAAATTGTTTCAAACTGTTTATAGCTAACAGAAGTGTTTTTAAGCTATTTTTAACTGTTTAAATTGCTTTTAAATACTTCATGTGATACATAGAGATGTATATTGCTTAGACGAATGTGCTAGATGATGTAACATGCCTACCTTGATGTTTATTCATGTTTATATATGTGATATATGCTTAGTTTATCATGCGATGATAGATTTAGGTGAACTTGAATGAATATAAGGCGTTTGTTAGACAACCTAGTATAGTGAAATTCTTTCATAACCTTAAGAATAATATTATGAATACAATCATGAGATTCTTGTGTTTGTGAAACACGTAATTGAATATGAATTTTCGATATGAGAGAAAGGATGATTCTGTCAATAACAGATTTCTATCTGTAAGAAAGGGTTATTAAGTGACGCCTCTTGACAATGTTCCACCCGATCTGGGAATCATCTGATTATTGATTATTGATTTGAAATATTTAATTTAAAAGGAAGAATCTCTTTATAATATGATTATGATTGTAACGTAATATAATCCCTCTAAAATTAAATAATATCAAGTAGTAATTGGCCAATGATACAACGGGCTTGTGTCGGTCATAGCCTTCCAACATGGTAGAAAGTAGTTCTTATTTTTGAATCATTGTCGTTTCGTCCCACAGCCGAGGGCTTTGATTTCGAAATAAGAAATACTTGTCTATTACATAGAGATGTGTACATTTAATAAGAATCTAAAGGTCGTTACGTGCCACAGCCGTGGGCCTTTGGGGACTGATTAAATTGTACGGAATGTTGGGTTTGACTTGACTTAGAATATTGAGTTTGTCGTGCCACAGCCGTGACTCAATTATTCAAGAGGCTAAAGTTTGATTAGGGAATAACATTAGATGTAATTGACAAGAGTTGTCTGCCTATTGAACATTACATGGCATTTCGTGCCACAGCCGGGGTTGTGTAATGGAATGTAGGATCCCTATTCCCACTAGCATTATGAATGCTTAATTTTTCATGTAGGGGGTTGAATAAATTAGGAAAACTAGTGGGAGCTACTTATAAATAAAGACCCGATTCATATAGTATTTTGAAATGAAATCGAATATTTGCTAAGTGTTGTTATGTGTTTATCATTTACAGATTTACTTTCTACGTTATGTCTTCTGCACTATCACTTAGGAGCATACTGGATGCTCACAAATTGACTGGTCCTAATTATGCTGACTGGCTTCGAAACTTGAGAATTGTTCTCAGGATTGAGAAGCTGGAATACGTGATTGACTCACCTAAGCCTACTGAACCTGCTAGTGATGCACATAATGATGAATATGTTGTGTATCGTAAGTGGATAGATGATGCAAATGTTGCTCAATGCATCATGCTAGCTTCCATGAACATTGAGCTACAGAAACAATATGAGCATATGGATGCTCACACTATCCTCATGCATCTACAAGAGTTGTATGATGTGGCAGGGAGGACAGCTCGATATGAGATATCGAAGGAGCTCTTCGGTTGTAGGATGTCTGAGGGATCATCTGTGAATGACCATGTACTTAAGATGATCAATTTGATTGAACGTCTTGGACAACTTGGTTTTGCCATGGATGGGGAGCTGAGCCAAGACTTGGTCTTGCAATCGCTTCCGAGTTCGTTCTCGCAGTTTGTTGTGAACTTTCACATGAATAAGTTGGATGTCAGCCTGCCTGAACTCCACAACATGTTGAAGACTGCGGAATCGAATTTTCCCCCTAAGAAGAGTTCTGTTCTTCTAATTGGTGAAGGTTCCAATCCTAAGAAAAGGAAGAGGAACTCTTCCAAGAAGAAGAAAGTAGGTGAGAAAATGCCGGTTCCACCAAAAGCTGAAGACCCCAAGAGCAAAGTTGTTTGCTTTTACTGTAACAAGGTGGGGCACTGGAAGAGGAACTGCAAGGTTTACCTTGCAGAATTGAAGAAGAAGGGTAGTGAGACTACCGCTTCTGATTCAGGTATGTTCATGATAGAAGTGAATATGTCATTTCTACTTGGGTATTAGATACCGCCTGTGGTTTTCATATCTGCAATTTGTTGCAGGGATCAAGGAGAAGTAGGACTCTTGAGGAAGAGGAGGTGATTCTACTGATGGGAAATGGAGCAAGAGTTGCTGCTAAAGATGTAGAATCATTTCATTTACATAGGCCTACGGGCAAGACTATTATTTAAAATAATTGTTATTTTGTTCCCTCGATTGTGAGGAATATTATTCCCATGTTAGACTTGGCTGGATTTTTCATTTATTATTGAGAATAATGAATGTTCTATTCTTAGAGATAATATTTTTTATGGACGTGGTGCTTTAAATAATGGTCTGTATATATGTGACATAATTTACTTCAGATTGAACAAACTAATAAAGGAAAAAGGGATGATGAAAATCTCACTTCATAGTGGCACTGCAGTCTCCATTTACTGGACATGGAGAGAGGGCTGTTGATTTGCTAGGAATGGTACACACAGATGTATGTGGACCAATGTCTACGCAAGCCATGGGTGGATTTTCATACTTCATTACTTTCATGGATAATAGATCTAGATTCAGATATGTGTTTGATGAAACACAAGTCTGAGGCCTTTGAAAAGTTCAAAGAATATAAGTATGAAGTGGAGAAACAACCAAACATAGTATTATAACTCTTCTATTAGATCGAGGTGGTGAATACTTGAACGGAGAGTTTCTGGATTATCTCAAAGTAAATGGTATAGTCTCCCAGTGGACTCCTCCAGATTAGTATCTGAAAGGAGAAATCGAACTCTGTTAGACATAGTTCGGTCCATGATGAGCTATGCAAATCTTCCAGTATTCCTATGGGGTTATGCATTGGAAACCTCAGCATATTTACTGAATAAGGTGCCTTCCAAAATCTGTTCCTCAAACTTCGTATGAGATATGGAAAGAAAGGAAACCGAGTCTTAAACATGTTAAGATTTGGGGATGTCCAGCTTATGTCAAGAAAGTTGACCCAGATAAGCTGGAATATCGATCCGAAAAATGTAGTTTTGTGGGATATCCTAAAGAGACTTTAGGGTATTAGTTTTGCACCGATCATCGGGTGTTTGTCTCCAGACATGCTACCTTCTTGGAAAAAGAGTTTATCCTTGAAGGAAACAGTGGGAGAAAAATTGAACTTGATGAAGTTCAAGAAGCACAAACTACTACGGATCAAGTGGAAACACCTGTTCTGACTGAACAACCTTTTGTGGAACAGCCCATTCATAGATCAGGGAGAGTGTCTCGCCAAACTGAAAGGTAATATGGCCTTGTCATTGAGAATGACAATGAGTTGTCAATCATTTGATGATGACGACCCTGTGACCTATAATGAGGCTATGAGTAGTGTTGACTCAGAGAAATGGCATAGTGCCATGAAATCCAGAATGGAATCTATGTATACGGTATACAAAAGATAGATTATAGCAGATGGCCAGGTGGAGACCTATAAGGCCAGGCTTTTGGGAAAAGGATTCAAACAAAGGCAATGGATTGACTTTGATGAAACTTTTTACATGTAGCCCTGTTAAAATCAGTTCGGATTTTGCTTGCGATTAATGTGGTTTAAAGCAAGCTTCTCGTAGATGGAACATCCATTTTGATGAGACAATCAAAGAGTTTGATTTTATCAAAAACGTGAATGAACCATGCGTCTACAAAAGGGTTAGTGGGAGCGCGATAACATTTCTTGTATTGTATTGAATTAGAGATGACACACATAACAACATAGCAGACCCACTCACAAAGCTACTTTTTGAAAGTCACTTTGATCGTCATAAAGATGAGATGGGTATTAGATACCAGAGTGATTGGCTTTAGTACAAGTGGGAGATTGAAAGGAATATGTCCTAAGTCCAATCATGTATTAGGATTTAGGAATAACTTTTATGTAATCTGTTTTGATTTCATTGATATTAATAAAGACTTATTTTGTTTTTATTACGGGCTTTATCTATTTAAGTGTTTAAATAAGATATACCATAGTTTAGAGTAAAGCTTTTTATGGATTATGATGAGATCATAATAGTGAGACCTAAAAAGATCATAACTCTGAACTTAAATAGTTCCTGGTCGTAGCATTACTAACTGGTAATTAATAATCCGCAAAGATCGGTACATACTATGCTTGCTTCATTATGAAGGATGTCTGTTCTCATAGACATTTGTGTGATGACACTATAGCTAGTATGTAGGTGCTTATTATGGAATAAGTTCACTGAACATGACTCGCACAGCTGAACAACTGATGGAGTTCACTCACGTGTCAGCAGTTGTTCGCTTAGTGATAGTTGTACAAGTATCCTTAGACTTGAGGTCATCATAGTCATCTTGTGTACACTGAACTATGCTTTGGTTTAGTTCTTAGTCTCCAGGGACAATTATTAGGGCTCTTCTGGGTATAGGAATTTATACACGAAGATAGTGTATGATCAATAAAGGATCTACCCCTTCCAGTAAAGGAAGTGAATGTTCAAGGCTGATCCACTTATGCTAGTTCAGGAATCTCTGGCCAGAGTAAATGAAATTAGAAAGGAGTTTCTAATTTGCATAGAACTACGCATAGTAAATGGTAAGCAAGTGATTAAATTAGATAGGCTTGACACGAGATCCATGCCTTGTATTTAATCGGGACATTGTAGGGTAGAAGGAGTTTATTGTACGGTAACTATTCACTGACAGGTTCTTGGTATTCTAAGCAGTGAATTTATATTATCCGGATAGTCGCGATATGTTGAGAAGCATCACTCACGATGTAGAATAAATGTGATTAATTAATTAATCATATTTAATAAATTAGAGAATTTATATAAATAATGATAAAATAGTTTTATTATTATTTATTTCTACTACCGACTTAATATTGAACCTACAGGGTCACACCATAAAAAGAGAATGATTTATTGGTGGAGGAATTAATTAATAATGGCTAATAATTATTTATTTGTGAAATAAATAATTAATTGGAAAAATTTAATAATTGATTAAATGAGATTTAATTGATTATAAATTAATTAAGAAAAGTTCTTAATATTATTAATTAAGGATTTAATTTTTGGAAATTAAATCAAGAGAGAGAATTATTTCTAAAGTGTTTAGAAAAAGGATTAATGATTAAAAGGTGTTTTAATTATTAATGAGAATAATAAATGGGATAATAATAATAATATTTATGGGAAAATTTCAGCTAAAAATTTTGCCTATAAATACACTATCATAGACCCTATTTTATTCGAACCCCAGAAACCCAAAAGTTTCAGAAAACCAAATTCTCTCCACCTCCTCCTCCTCCTAAAAGTCGTTTTCTTGGTGGATACCGGTGGAGTGCTTCACACTTGAGGAGCAACTGCTAAGGATCTCTGATCGTTGTCTCCGAATTATTTTAAAAGGTTAGATTCGATCCCTCGAATTTTTATTCACGATTTATATGTTTTTATTTGGATTTTGTATGTGTAAAAGTGTTTTGCCATGCCCCGCTGCATTAAAAATCCAATACTTTCCCAACATTGCTATATTAAAACCATACAGGTTTCTAAATCTCAAACCCCCTCTCATCTTCGACGCCCCCATCTTGTCCCAAGAAAGCCACCAGATACATCTAGACCCCGTTGAATTAGATTTCCACCAAAACCCATTCAACATTCGCTCAATTTCTTGACACAAACTCCTCGGAAGGAGAAAACAAGACATGGTGTATGAGGGTAACATTTGCGCAACGCTTTTGATCAACACAGCCTTACCCTCCCTAGAAAGTAATTTGTTTTTCCACTGTTGAATCTTCTTATACACCCTATCCTAAACATAACTGAAGACAGCTTTCTTAGAACGACCAATCAAGGATGGAAGACTTAGATACTTATTATCAGAAAGATCATTCCCAACACCATATAACCAACTATTGGTCATGACTCATTTGCTCTCAGTTTTCATACTACAATTTATATTTAAATTTTGGATATTTAAATCCTATTACCATTTAATCATTCAAAATACCATCTATTTTTTAAAAAAATTCTTCATAATCGAGCCAATTTTTAAATAAGATTAACTATCATGAATTATTTTTGGGTCGTACATCATAATTAAAACTTTAAGATATAAAATATAATTTCAATTAATTATTAGATATTTATGTAATATGTAATATGTTATATGCATAAAAAAATTATAAATTAATAAATATTAATCAATAAATAGTTAATAAAATAGAAATATTACAATTAATTTACTTAAAATATTAAAATAGAGTCGATTATTGTTAGGTAATGAATACAACACAGAAGGGGTGAATGTGTTTTGGTTATTTTCAAGACTTTTTTAGTGTTTGTTTCTTGGTTTACGAAACAGATTAGAAATGCAGTAATATTATGTTAACTGAAATAAAACAGTGCACACTATATTTCAAAACTCACTTAAATTTGTATTAAAATCAAACTAGTGTTTTGCTACGAATCTCTGGTTCTTTTTAAGTAAAGAACTCAACTTCTTCCTTGAGAGAGTTACAAGAAAAATTAGATCTGTTTGTGACAATTTTAAAAGCAACAGACCAGTTTACTTTATAGATTAGTAAAAACAGGTTTACACAAAATGCAATAAGATGTACTAAACCCTACTTTAAGTTATCTCTAAAGCTTTCCATTTCTGGCTCAGTGAATCCTTGCATATCCTGTTGATCTGTGACTTTCCTTTGTCAGTTAATCTTGGCCTTTGATCTTGTACTCTTCAAGCTGTTTTTGTAGACTTTTCAATCTAAGTAATTAGATCGTTTGTTGATTGATAATCTTGAATATTTAACTTGTCTGCATTCTGTACTTGAGCTTCATATCAGAACTCCAGTTGTTGTTATAGAGAACTACCATCTCGATAAGTATAATGGCTTATCGAGATCTCTTAGTTCTCTACATGTGTTTTGACTTGTCGAGGTCTCTGAGTTCTCGAGGTAACTTTGACTTGTCGAGGTCTCGAAAACTCTGTATGTAGAAATGACTTTTTGATATCTCTGAGATCTCTATAAGCATAATGACTGATCAATATCTATGAGATCTCTAATGAGAGAATTGACTTGTCGATATCTCCAATCTTCATGTCTTCACTTTAACTTGTCGATATCCCTAAGTTCTCTATCTACAAAGTGACTTATCGATATCTTCAATCTTCATTTGACTTATCGATATCTCTAGGACTTCTCGATAGGCCAATATGAACTTCTCGATAAGTCTTTATGGAGTACTCGAATGACTTCTCTAAATGACTTGATCTGTGACTTGTAGATATCTTGACTTAAAATATTTTTCTCAAAACAGATTTCTTCAACTTCAAACTTGTTCACAATTTCTCTGAGGCATGATCTTCTTGATCTTCTTCCAGAGTTTATTCTTAGGCTTGAGACTGTTTACAGAAAATACTCCAGTCTAATATTTGACTTTTTTACAGACTCAAATAATACAGTACAAAGTACAAATTTAGATTATCATACAATTAATTCTTAGGATTGTTAATTTGACTTAGTCTTGTTATGATACATGCATGTCTTGCATAACAATCTCCCCCCATTTATGAGAAGATTGTTTATCATAAATTCATGCCTGGTAACAAGACTAAACCCAAGTTACAATCAAATAATAAAGATTACATAAAAATGGACAGAGATACAAATACAACTTTTATACATTAGTCGATTACATGAGTTTTGATAGGTACATTCATTACATAAAATCCTCATAGCCTGGTTCCTTTCTGATGAGGTCTTTAAGATTTACTAGCACTTGAAGTTTTTCAATGATTTCAGTACCTCTTAGAGCTTTCACAAGCTTGAGCCACTCATCCAATCAATAACCATTCAGGTAACCAGCTCTAATCTTGAGTATCTGCCAAATTTTATATTCAAAAAGTGTCCATCCTTAGAAAGTCTGCTCAACCATTTTGCCTTAAACTCATTTGATCTTTGTTCAAGTCTTTCTAGTTCTTCTGCATACTTTATATCTTTTTCTTCCTTTTCAGCCTTTGCCTTTGCATTTATTTCATCCCTTTCTCTCACCCATACACACAGTACTGCCTTCCAAGCCCCTGTAATAGTGTCCTTATCCTTCATCAAGCTGATCATTCTTTTGAATTATGTGATTGAAAGTGTATCCATTAAGTTACTTCCAAGTAGAGTAAAGGTACCATCCTCATGATATATCCTGAATTTTATATAAGATACAACCCAGAGTTTGACTATTTCTTCAGCTAACTGTTGAAAGTACTCATCATCTGTGTTGCACCAATTTAGTGACAGAAAGTCAGATTGATTAAAGCAGTTCCAGATGGACCTTTCAGAAACTTGCAATTTCTTTGGTTTTCTTCCAACCAATTTGAAATGAATTTCGGTTGGTGGCTTGAATGAGGGTATGTTTGTGATTTTCTTCAAGGTGGATGGGCTAGTTGTGATTGATATTTTAAGTACGGTGTGTTTGCAGTTTGGTTGTACAAAAACTTGGGCTTTGAGATCAAAGATAGTTGAATGTTTGAGATTAAAGGTTTAGTGGCTTGAGCAAGTTGGATTTTGATTGACTGGACATTTTTCTTGGTTCCTGAATCATCTTCCATTTTCTTTCTTCTTCTCTCGTCACCTTTCTTCTTATCATCTCCCTTCTTCTCATCTTGCTTCTTTTCATTGCTAACAGTTGCCTTAGAAGATTGACTTGGATTTGAGCCAGAAGATTTTTGATCATCTTTCTTCTACTCATCATCATCCAAGTCATCATTACTGAATTGTGTTTTGGGCAACTAGGCCTCAGGATCTGTCAAATATCTCCCAAAATTTTTTATCATCTCTATATTTTTATCAGTATTGTTCATTTTGGTCTTCAAATCAGTTTCCAAAGTCATTATAAGCTTTTTGTGTGCCATGACACAATGCCTGGGAACAAGAAAGTTCTTGAGTTGTTTAGTGGATGGACATATATGACTCTCCCTTGTTTGGCTGGAGGTATGCTTTTGGAAAAGCAGCTTCTTGAGCTTTTTGTAATTAAGCAAGAGAGTGTCTTCATTGAGTACTCTGTTGAATTTTTCAATGAAGATATCCAATTTATATGCCTATCCTGATATAAGAAAGTTAAGGGACGCCTGCATGCATCTGTTGTTGAGCAAGATTGAAGCTATACGTATAACTCAACAATACTGGTTTGGATAACTCAATATAGAACAAGGACTTTGAAATAATTTATATTTCACTAGAATCAGTACATATTATTTATTGGGCATATACACAAAGGTTTTGGTAGTTACGGTGAAGAAGACGTTAATAGTGATCCGTATGAAGTTCATTAATATGTTTAGGCATCAGAGGAATAAGTTTGGACTCATTCGAAGTAGCTATCAGGATCAGTGTGAAGACATCAATGATTCTTAGTGAAGTTTTTTATATCTGATAGATTACTTGATAATGATTTGCGAAGATATAGTACGAAGGCCAGAGAGTGAAACTAGTCAACTGTGAACCAGACCATTGCACTAGGTGTAAGTGATTCATGAAAGGAAACTAAGTATTATCATTAAGAAGATTGTTAAGTGAGGATTCGTATCTGGGAATACAGGTTTTATTTTTTTAGACGAAGACGCAAGAGAGAAGACTTGAAGACAGGAAAGCTTTCAAAGTGTAGTGCTTTACAGAAACTAAATCAAAGTGATCACTACCTTGTAGTAGGAGTCACCCTGATCATTATATTGAATATCATAATCAATATCCTGGTAATACAATTCAATATTTGATTACATAAACTGATTTTGACTTGGTACGAGCCTCAGGGAAGAAACAGGAGCAAAAATAAAATTTTAAGTGCATGTATGCATACAAGGGTCGCAAGTAACTCATGCAGGAAATGTTTTTAAGGAAACAATTCCCCCTTGGTACTCTAGGTCGCAAGTAAGTCTTGCACTACTACAACAGGGGTTGCAAGTAACTAATGCATGCCAAGAAACTAAGTAAAAATCCTCCTCCTAGCTCCCTTGGTTGTAAATAACTAATTCAAGGAATTTTTTGAAGGAAAAATCCTCTCCTAGGTACACTAGGTCGCAGGTAACTCTCCCTATGCATGTTCTAGGTCACAAGTAACCTTGTACAAGGGCATTAGGGTCGCAGCTAACTTTCTACTAGGGAAGGAAGGTCACAAGTAACTTGTATACTAGGTTCACATGGTAACAAGTAAATAGAATACTCAGAAAAAGCTAAGGCAACTCCCTAATTTGTACCCTGGTCACAAGTAACCATGAACATATATTTTCTAAATGCTAAAATTCATCTTGGTCATAAGTAAATGGGTTGTGAAGTTCAGGGACACAAGTAACAAAAATGTAAGCTGTATCAATTCAAATTACTTGGTCCTAGTGATGCCACATGTCCTTTCTTCTCTCTCCATCCTATCAATCTGTGTAACAAAATAGATGCAGATTGTATATCCATCTCTCCATTTTTACAATAGTGCGTAGCTTTTGCAAAAATTATCTCAGCACTCTTGAAAGCTTTATTTGACAAGGAGAGGTCATGTCCAATCTGTTCCACACCATTAAAGCCTTAAAAACTTGTAACACTCGTTATTTAAAGCTCCCTTGATTGTATTTAATACCTTTTGATCAGAGATTTTACTTTTTAGAGTGATAATAAGAACCCTAGATTTATAGCTTATTGCTTTGTTTCTTTTTATATTTGTAGCTTCGAATCTTTGTATTTAGAGTTGTAAGGAAACCTCTGGGTATTTATACTTTTGAATAAAAATAACATTTACCCTGAATCTCTTTGTTTGTTTATTTTATTTTAATTTTGATATTCAGCTGCAATTAATTTTAGAAAATGAAAAATATACATTCACCCCCCTCTATATGTACCTTTTGGACCTAACATCTATCCACACCCGAGTCAATGATGTTTATCACAACTCTCTTTTCCTGATAATTACCCTTAGATACCAAGATCACCCTTATGAAATTTATGGTCTTGTTCAAAGCCCTCTTGTAAATGATGAAGTTGTTGTTGAGAGAAGCCTTGAGAGCCTTTAGCAAATCCACAAATTTCTTGCTCAGACTAGGTCCCTCAGCTGCTTTGATAAGCCCATCCATTCCAACATCAACTTCTTGAGATTTGCCTTTATCAATAGCTTAAACAGATGTAGATGGTTGGAATGATCTTAGTAGCCTAGCCTCAAAATCCCACATAGGCTTATTCACAGGTAGGATAAGAGGTGTAGGGATTTCAGCCCTCACAGCTTCTGGAAGTGCATGCAGTGGAATGTTGAGTGCACCCATGATGGCTCCCAAAGACACTGAATTTTGCATTTGTAGGTGCTTGTGAGAGTCCTCCAGTGTCTAAATATCAGCCTGTTGACTTGCCACCATTGTTGTGAGTTGTGATACTTGAGTTGTTAGAGACACATTGGTGTTAGGGTTTATACTGAAATATTTGTTTGAAGTATATACTTTAATAATAAATTATTTGAGAATCTTGAATGCATGTTTTCACATAGTCTGTATATTATATATTCTAGACAATCTAGTATCAAATGGGATAGCTGAAGATTAGATTGTCAAACTCCTTATATAATATAATAAAGGTTCACAGTCTAAGTGGTATTAGACAAACCACTGGAACAGCTGAAGTATTATTTAGAAATAGTTTATCTTGACTATTGAATAATACTTGTATACTTTGTGTATATTGAACGGGATCAAAATAGTAGAATAATTGTTTCTTTTATTCTGACAATAAAGAAGAACTAAGATTCTACGATATTATTATTGGTTAGGTTCTTAATCTGGATGTAGTAATTGACACTTGTATTTGATGCACATGCCTTGATTCACACATTAAGTAATTTATTTAAAATTACAAATTTATGTATTGGGCAATGACATTATATACAGAGTGGGATATTAACTATAAAAGGAAACCGTGTCCGAAAAATATATTCGGGTGATGATGTCCTCTTGAAAGCTCATAAAGATAATTATGATTTAGTCCTGCAGGCAGATTTGTTCTTGCATAATTATAAGGTTGGGTGGATGATCAAGGATAAAAGATATTGATTAAATTAATTGTCAGAACTTAATTTAATTAATGGACATGCGATATCTTAAACATGGGGAATTTATAAGCAATAAATATGGGAGCCGAATTAAATAATTAATTTACGGAATTAGGAAAGGTAGTGCAAATATTAATTCTTTAGTGGATTGAATTAATATTTAATGACATTGGGCTTGGCCCGGAATGTCATTAAAAGGCTTGACCTAATGGTCCATGATCCCTACTATAGCCTATAAATATTCTCATTCTCCTAAAGCTAGAGTTAACACACAAAAAACGAAATCACATCCTAGGGTTTGAGAGAGGCAGCCATTTTTCTCAAGGAGCCGGCTAGGGTTTTGGAATTTCGGAGCATTGGGAGAGGTACACCTTGGGAGATCGAAGCCAACACTTCGTTTAAGGAGAATTAGGGAATACAATAGAAGATGTGGATTTGAATCACTTGCGCCATAGCGATTAAGGTTAATGTTCTATTCGTACTCTTTTAATTAATATCATAAAATGCAGGGCCAAGATTCGATAGATCCAACAATTGATATCAAGAGCCTGGTTCTAGGTTCTGCATTTTATGATATGTTGTCCATGTCATGATTATATATGCATGTATATAGTGGTATGCTTGTATTGATTCTGTGATGCAGGTTATTATTCACTATTATGGCCATGTTTTAATTATATGTTTGGATCCCACGTGGTTTAATCGTGGTTATTTTGTTATGATTGGATTCCACGTGGTTTATCGTGGTTTTGTTGTAAATCACGAGGGTTGATCGTGAAAGTTTTGTTTTTTCCTATTCTGATCATGTAATCTTGTAATCTTGTAAATCAATTTGTAATTGTTTTAGATTATGATCTGATGTAATAGAATAGGCTGGTTCATCTATATTATTTTATATGTAATTGTTTGATCAACAGAGCTGCAAGAAACAGAGATTTTCCGCTGCTGCATTCTGTTTTCGGGGTGCTTCGCTGTTTTGGTTGCATATTTTGCATACGATGTCCAATTTGGGCGTACGATACCTTTTCGGAAACGGAAGAACGAGACAATTAGGGTTTAAATTGTCTGAAAACCTTTGACCCATTATTTCAAGGCGTTTTGAGGCTGTTAAGGCCTCCAACCGGGCTCTCGAAGATTTCCAGAATTTTTCGAAGGATAAATTCGAAGCTATTTTTCTGGGGCCATAATAGTGGATGTGTTTTATTATATTTTACATAATTTATGCTTCTCTTGATTATTGCTACTATGTGTTTCTTGTCTGTGTTGTTATGCCATGTGATACTAACCCTTTGCATGCTAGAATGGCATGGACGTAAGGATGTTTTTATTAATGCTTTAATCATGATAGTATGCTGCTATGTTATGTGTTCTTTGTGTTGTTATAATACATGTGAACTTCGAAGAAATAACATAGGAGGATGCATCTAGATTAAAATCCTCAAAGTAAATACTAAGTGGGAGAGGGAATTAATATGAAATTAAATCCCATGGTTTCCATTATTGTTTGTATGTAATTTAACATAAAGACGAATATAAATTATATATACGTCACCCATCGTGGCATGTAATTTATGGTGTCTAGAATGTTATAGGGATTACTAGAACGAACTTCTTAAATTAATAAGTTTTAAAAAGGAATAAATACGAATTTTCTTTATTTCTGATATGGGGCGATTTTGTCAAAAATGGGTTCATCGAACTTGTAAGGTTGTGGGTATTAAGTGAGACCGATGTGACTCCTCCACTACCTGGAAATCAAACCATTGATGAATATTGAATTGAAGTTTTCTATTCAAGGAAAAATTACGAGTATTGGAAGGTATACACGCCACCCATCGTGGCGTACCAAGTTCCATAGATTTCAAATAATTTAAGATTTGATGATGGTATACACTTAGCTATGAAAAATAATATAGACCACCCCAACGTGGCGTATTGTTTAGTAATAGGACCAAAATAACATTTAAACAAATTTAGGTGGTATACATGTCACACATCGTGGCGTACCAGAAACTTATGGTGTTTAAATGTTAGTACATTTAATTTTAATAATTGTTAGAGGAATCAATAGGTCTTAATATTTAATGCACCCTTATTTATATGTAATGTGATGGTTTTTTCATGCATGATTCTCAGGATAAAATGGGCTTTAATCCACTATTCACCATACTTAAGGATAACAAACTTACCGGACCTAACTATATTGAATGGAAACGAAATTTGGACATTGTGTTGACTGCTGAGGAGTACAAGTTTTGCACTTATGAACCCAAGCCTGATCAGCCTGCTGCTGATGCTCCTGAAGATGATAAAGAGTATTATAAGCGGTGGATTAAGGCTGATGAGATGTCGCGATGTTACATTCTGGCAGCAATGTCGGGTGTTTTGCAGCATCAGCATCAGTCTATGGCCACTGCTTCGGATATGCTCTTTAACCTCAAGGAACTTTTTGGAGATCAGAATAGGGCTGCTACGCAAGTAGCCATGAAGGCTTTAATGAACACTCAGATGGCTGAAGGAACACCTGTAAGGGATCATGTTCTCAAGATGATGTCACATCTGAATGAGATAGAGATCCTTGGTGCTGAACTTGACGGGGAAACCCAGATTGACATTATCCTTATGAGCTTGTCCAAGAGTTTTGAGCACTTCCGCTTGAATTATAACATGAACAAGAGGCAGTATAGTCTCACGGAATTGCTAACATAACTTCAGGCAGCTGAAGGATTTGGCAGAGTGTTCAAGTGAATGTGGCTGAGAAAGGTTCTTCCTCTAAGCCGAAAGGTATTAAAAAGAAGAAAAAGGCTCAGACACAGAAAGCTGTGAAGGCAGTGGGAGTTCAAGGTGGTGTGAAAAAACCTAAGGGAAAGTGCTTCAGGTGCAAACAGTCAGGTCACTGGAAACAGGATTGTCCTCTTCCTAAGAAGACAAACAATACTGGTATGTCTCTTTCTCTAGTTACAGAAACATTTATAGCGGCTATATCTACGAGCACTTGGTGTGTAGATAGAGGAGCCACTGATCATGTTTGTAATTCTATGCAGGGGTTCCAGCTATCCAGAATGCTTAGAGATGGTGAGATATACGTGTTCATGGGAGATGCTACGAAAGTAGCAGTAGTTGTAGTAGGAGTTATTCATTTATCTTTTTGTTCTGATAGGATTTTGGTTTTGAACAATTGTCTTTATGTACCTTCTTTTAGAAGGAATTTAATTTCGGTTTCTAAACTTGCTTTGGATGGTTATAATGTTTGTTTGGATCGTAATATTTCTATTATGATGAATAAACGAATTATATGTTCTAGTACATTGCAAGACTATTTGTATATAATTAATCCTAGTCAACCTGCACTGCAACTGCAATATAGGGAATTGAACAACACATCTTCTAACTCTACTAAAAGAAAGGAACCTTCTAGTTTGAACCAAACATATCTTTGGCACTTGAGATTGTTGGATTTTTAATCGCAGCGAGGCATGGCAAAACACTTTTACACATATAAAATCCAAATAAAAGCATATAAATCGTGGTAAAAACGTAGGGAACGAATCTAACCTTTAAAATAATTCGGAGACAACGATCAGATATCCTTAGCAGTTGCTCCTCAAGTGTCAAGCACTCCACCGGTATCCACCAAGAAAACGATGTTAAGGAGGAGGAAGGAGGTGGAGAGAATTGGGTTTTCCAAACTTTTTTGGGTTTTGGGGTTCCAATAAAATATAGGGTCTATAATAGTGTATTTATAGGCAAAATTTTCAGCTGAAATTTTCCCATAAATATTATTATTATTATCCCATTTATTATTCTCATTAATAATTAAAACACCTTTTAATTATTAATCCTTTTTCTAAACACTTTAGAAATAATTCTCTCTCTTGATTTAATTTCCAAAAATAAAATCCTTAATTAATAATATTAAGAACTTTTCTTAATTAATTTATAATCAATTAAATATCATTTAATCAATTATTAAATTTGCCAATTAATTATTTATTTCATAAATAAATAATTATTAGCCATTATTAATTAATTCCTCCACCATTAAATCATTCTCTCTTTATGGTGTGACCCTGTAGGTTCAATATTAAGCCGGTAGTAGAAATAAATAATAATAAAACTATTTTATCATTATTTATATAAATTCTCTAATTTATTAAATATGATTAATTAATTAATCACATTTATTCTACATCGTGAGGGATACTTCTCAGCATATCGCGACTATCCGGATAATATGAATTCAGTGCTTAGAATACCAAGAACCTATTCAGTGAATAGTTACCGTACAATAAACTCCTTCTACCCTATAATGTCCCGATTAAATACAAGGCATGGATCTCGTGTCAAGCCTATCTAATTTAATCACTTGCTTACCATTTACTATGCGTAGTTCTATGCAAATTAGAAACTCCTTTTTAATTTCATTCACTCTGGCCAGAGATTCCTGAACTAGCATAAGTGGATCAGCCTTGAACATTCACTTCCTTCACTGGAAGGGGGTAGATCCTTTATTGATCATACACTATCTTCGTGTACAAATTCCTATACACAGTAGAGCCCTAATAATTGTCCCTGGATACTAAGAACTAAACCAAAGCATAGTTCAGTGTACACAAGATGACTATAATGACCTCAAGTCTAAGGATACTTGTACAACTATCACTATGTGAACAACTGCTGATACGTGAGTGAACTCCATCAGTTGTTCAGTTGTGCGAGTCATGTTCAGTGAACTTATTCTATAATAAGCACCTACATACTAGCTATAGTGTCACCACACAAATGTCTATGAGAATAGACATCCTTCATAATGAAGCAAGCATAGTATGTACCGATCTCTACGGATTATTAATTACCAGTTAGTAATTCTACGACCAGGAACTATTTAAGTTTAGAGTTATCATCTTTTAGGTCTCACTATTATGATCTCATCATAATCCATAAAAAGCTTTACTCTAAACTATGGTATATCTTATTTAAACACTTAAATAGATAGAGCCTGTAATAAAAACAAAACAAGTCTTTTATTAATATCAATGAAATCAAAACAGATTACATAAAAGTTATTCCTAAATCCTCATACATGATTGGACTTAGGACATATTCCTTTCAGAGATTAGGTCATATAACTTGAGGAGGATTCAAAGACTGGTTGTAGACGGGCCTTTAAGCTCATTGGCAGTGGAGCCATTTCTAATTTGTGAATCCTGCTTGGAAGGAAAAATGACTAAAAGGCCTTTCAAGGAATAGGGGAATAGAGCCAAACAAGTGTTAGAATTGGTTCACTCTGATTTATGTGGACCCATGAATATCCAAGCAAGAGGTGGTTAAGAGTATTTCATCACTTTTATTAATGATTATTCTAGATATGGGTACGTTTATTTGTTGCGCCGTAAGTCTGAGTGCTTTGATAAGTTCAAAGTGTACAAAGCTAAAACGGAGAAGCGACTTATTAAGAGTATCAAGTCACTACGATCAGATCATGGTGGCGAATACTTGCTTGGAGAATTTAGGGAATACCTATCAGAAAATGGGATAGAATCCCAGTTAACTGCACCAGGCACACCCCAGCAGAACGGTGTAGCAGAGAGAAGGAACCGAACTCTTTTAGAGAATGTTATATCGATGATGAGTTATTCGGATTTACCCAAGTCGTTTTGGGGACATGTCTTAGAGACAACGGCTTATCTTCTGAACTTAGTACCTTCTAAGTCGGTTCTTAAAACCCCCTTAGAATTGTGGACCGGGGATAAACCGAGTCTAAGACACATTCAGATATGGGGTTGTCCAGCACATGTGCTGAACAAGAATGCGACTAAGTTAGAATCTCGTACAGATGTAAAGTTGTTTGTAGGCTACCCCATGGGAACGAAAGGTTATTTATTTTATAGTCCGAAGAATCGGGATGTCAACGAAAGGTTATTTATTTTATAGTCCGAAGAATCGGGATGTCATTGCTAGCACCAATACAAGATTCTTAGAGGAGTACTATATAATGAATCACAAACCCATGAGTAGTTTCATTTTAGAGGAACTAGTGGGAGGGACAAATAATACCCATGAAGCTGTAGTACAAGTAGAACAACCACAACAAAATGTACAACCTGTCACTAATACCGCACCAATGCCTCGTCGTAGTGGGAGGGTTGTTCAACAGCCTGATAGATTCATATTTTTGGGAGAGTCATCAGAATTGGTCTCTGGTGAACATGATGATGATCCCCGTACATACGAAGAGGCAGTAAAAGACAAAGATGCAGATCTTTGGCAAAAGGCGATAGAATCTGAGGTGGAATCAATGTATTCTAATCAGGTATGGGAGCTCGTGGAACCACCCAAAGGTATAAAATCTATTGGATGTAAGTGGGTCTCGTGGAACCACCCAAAGGTATAAAATCTATTGGATGTAAGTGGGTCTACAAGAAAAAGAGGGGATTACATAAAAAGGTGAAAGCCTGGAAAGCAAGACTTATTGCGAAAGGGTATACTCAGAAAGAAGGTATCGATTATGAGGAAACCTTTTCGCCGCTAGTCATGCTTAAGTCAATCCGTATTCTTTTATCTATTGCAGCTCATCTCGATTATGAGATTTGGCAAATGGATGTCAAGATAGCTTTCCTTAATGGAAGTCTTGAAGAAACCATCTATATGCAGCAACCAGGGGGATTCATTAAAGAAGGCCAAGAGCATCTTGTATGTAAGCTTAAGAGGTCTATTTATGGACTTAAACAAGCTTCTAGGTATTGGAACATTCGTTTTGATCAGGCAGTCCAGTCGTATGGATTTGATCAAAGTCCAAGCGAAGCATGCGTGTATAAGAGATGTGAGGGAAATGCAGTGGTTTTTCTAGTACTATATGTTGATGACATTTTACTCGTTGGAAACAATGTTAAGATGTTGTCTTCAATAAAGGCATGGTTGTTCAAACAGTTTGAAATGAAGGACTTAGGTGAAGCAGCATACATCCTTGGGATCAAAGTTATAAGGGATCGCAAGAAAAGGATGTTGGCTTTATCTCAGGAGCCCTACATAGATGACGTATTAGCTCGTTTTAACATGCAGGACTTCAAGAAGGGTAATTTACCTTTCAGACATGGAATTTCTCTATCAAAGAGTCAGTGCCCTTCGACACCTAAGGAGATAGAGAACATGAAGGCAGTTCCTTATGCTTTGGCATGTGGAAGCCTAATGTATGCTATGTTATGTACGAGGCCTGATATCTGCTTTACCATGGGCATGGTTAGCCGATACCAGTCAAACCCAGGACAGGAACATTGGAGTGTAGTAAAAACAATACTCAAGTACTTACGAAGGACTAAGGAGTAAATGCTAGTTTACAAGTCCTATGATTTATTGCCTCTGGGATATACTGATTCAGATTTCCAGACAGATTAGGATAAGAGAAAATCCACCTCGGGATGTGTTTTTACTTTGGGAGGTGGAGTCATAATATGGAGGAGTGTGAAGCAGAAATGCATTACAGACTCAACCATGGAAGTCGAATATGTGGCAGCCTCTGAGGCAGCCAAAGAGGCTATATGGTTCCGAAACTTCCTGCTGGATTTGGATGTGGTTCCTAATTTGCCACAGCAAATCATAATTTATTATGATAATACTGGTGTTGTGGCAAATACCAAGGAACCACGGGCCCATAAGGCAGCAAAACACATAGAGCGTAAGTATCACCTCATACGACAGTTCGTTAAGCAAGGAGATATCATTGTGGCTGATATAGCATCAAAGGATAACCGGACAGATCCTTTCACGAAGTGCTTACCAGCTAAAGCTTTTCAGGAGCACGTGGAAGCGATAGAAGTCAGATACTTGGTCACATAGTTATATAGTTGGTAGTAGATTGCTTGTAATAAACACTGATATACTCAAAGAATATCTTGAGTAGAAGTGGGAGATTGTTAGGGTTTATACTAAAATATTCGTTTGAAGTATATACTTTAATAATAAATTATTTGAGAATCTTGAATGCATGTTTTCATATAGTCTGTATATTATATATTGTAGACAATCTTGTATCAAATGGGATAGCAGAAGATTAGATTGTCAAACTCCTTATATAATATAATAAAGGTTCACAGTCTAAGTGGTATTAGACAAACCACTGGAACGGCTGAAGTATTATTTAGAAATAGTTTATCTTGACTATTGAATAATACTTGTATACTTTGTGTATATTGAACAGGATCAAAATAGTAGAATAATTGTTTCTTTTATTCTGACAATAAAGAAGAACTAAGATTCTACGATATTATTATTGCTTAGGTTCTTAATCCGGATGTAGTAATTGACACTTGTATTCGATGCACATGCCTTGATTCATACATTAAGTAATTTATTTTAAATTACAAATTTATGTATTGGGCAATGACATTATATACAGAGTGGGATATTAACTATAAAAGGAAACCGTGTCCGAAAAATATATTCGTGTGATGATGTCCTCTTGAAAGCTCATAAAGATAATTATGCTTTAGTCCTGCAGGAAGATTTCTTCTTGCTTAATTATAAGGTTGAGTGGATGATCAAGGATAAAAGATATTGATTAAATTAATTGTCAGAAATTAATTTAATTAATGGATATGCAATATCTTAAACATGGGGAATTTATAAGCAATTAATATGGCAACCGAATTAAATAATTAATTTACGGAATTAGGAAAGGTAGTGCAAATATTAATTCTTTAGTGGATTGAATTAATATTTAATGACATTGGGCTTGGCCCGGAATGTCATTAGAAGGCCTGACCTAATGGTCCATGATCCCTACTGTAGCCTATAAATATTCTCATTCTCCTAAAGCTAGAGTTAACACACAAAAAACGAAATCACATCCTAGGGTTTGAGAGAGGCAGCCGTTTTTCTCAAGGAGCCGACTAGGGTTTTGGAATTTCGGAGCTTTAGGAGAGGTACACCTTGGGAGATCGAAGCCCACACTTGGTCCAAGGAGAATCAGGGAATACAGTAGAAGACGTGGATTTGAATCGCTTGCGCCGTTGCTATTAAGGTTAATGTTCTATTCGTACTCTTTTAATTAATATCATAAAACGCAGGGCCAAGATTCGATAGATCCAACAATTGGCTCACTATAAGGTGGACACTACACCATATTTGACCTGTAGCAACACCATTTTACCTGTAGCAACACCAAAACAAGTGTTAAAATGGCCAAACAGTGTTACCTAAAGCAAAAAAACTGGTTATGGTTACATTTTTTTCAAAATTTGGGGGTGTTGGATTTGCCCCTGCTATAATAAGTGTCTACAGTTACATTTTTTGAAATTTTAATAGCACCTCTCAATGTGTTACAATAGAGTACCTATAGTTACATATTCTATTTCTATGGTATCAAGTTGAAGTTGTAACCACAGTTCTGTTGCAACATACCTTACCCTTTAGTAACACCAAAAATATGTTGAAATAGACTCTCTTGTAACGCCATATTAGCTATTGTAACACAAGATTGTAATACGGTTAAATACTTATTACACTCTTATATTTTTAATAACAATCTTTCTTAGTTATACCAACATAACAAAATGTAATATTGGTTACAGTTTCTGAATTTGAAAATGTAATAAGATCTAAATCTACTTCACTTGATCAAAATATAACATTAAGGATTGAATACATAGTCAACTTGAGAATTTAACAAAGTACAAATTCATCTTAACGTTACAAAGTTCCAATAATAATAAATAACATCCTAACTACAGTCAGTGGACACATCTTTCCTCTTCTCATCAAGCAATGTTGATACAGCCTACGAACAAGTAGAAAAGTTACCAAAATGCAACTTGTGCATCAGCATTTCTTCCTCCACCTAAAAAATCAAGCAAGTGATTCATTTAGTACTAAAATTTATATTATAGCTCACAGATCTTTCCCCTAAACGTTGTTCTTTAAAAACATTCAAAAAACCAACATCAAACATAAGTGACTCGGGCTACAGAAAAAACCTGTTTCCAATAAGAGATACAACAGAGGCACCTTCTAGTCCAAGGCGCTCAACGATGCCAAACCCAATGCCCTGTCCAAGAAACTCCATAATTTTATTTACTCGAGTATACTTCTAAAATTAAAAAAATATATATTTAAAGTCTAAACCATGGTTTTCTAGAATCTGATGCCTTGCAATATATATGTTCATGAATTTTATATTTAAATCTAACTTAACAAAAATGTATATCTCAGAAAAAGTTATTACTTATGTGGCTGAAGGAACTTCAATTTTAGGCTAGTGTTAGCAATGGGTGCGGATGATGGTGGTGGTGCCGCTGCAGGCTCTTTAAGAATATATAGGTAAATCAGAGGCTTGACATCACATTACCTAATGTGACATAATGAAGCAGAAATAAAAATAAAAAACCAAGTAAGTACATTAGATGATTTACTACTTGAGCTTGTACTTTTAGTCTCCCATTAAAATACGAGGACACGGATATTATGATACAAAAAGTAAGTTACGAAAATCAACTCACGCATCTGAAAAAAGTTCTTTACCTTGCTTGGCATTCTAATAAGAAACACATCTGAAAGAAGTACTACCCTTAAACATGAGACCTAAATAAAAGTAAGCTATTCATCTATTTACAACAAATGATGATATATTAAAAATGGCAACATACATAAGAATGAATAAGTCAGGCTCTCCATTTTTTACTCGCTCCCCCTCTTTTTAGTAGCATTATGCAATTTATATGTGAAATTTACGTATTTGAGAGTGATGCTAAATAGTTGAACAACCAAGAACATTTTAAGGATGTGTGAAACTGCACCAACTATGATTTAAAACTCATCATAGTAAGGATATGCAGTAAACTCAAGAGATAAATGTATCAGCATAACTTAATATATGCATCAGAATCACAACAAACAGGACATATATGGAAATCTAACTTTAAAAAAAAATGAGTACATTAATTAATAAGTTTAACAACGTACCTTAGAAATGATCCATTCTTCATCCCAGCTTGACTTTTTTGCAAGAAAACACTCCACTTGGTTCAAAGCAACCTGTAAGCGATTACTGAGATCAATATGTGAGACATCATTCCGTAACACATTAATGTCAGAGATTAAGAAAAATCCATGTACTAGCATGCCTTCAAGTTATAAATTTCATGTTAATAAATATACCACCTTCACAGAGCTCTGCTATGAGGGGCATATCTGGAGAACTTAGAAGTTTTTGCAATTTAATTTTAATGTATAGAAAATGAATACACAATTCTAGTCTAGGGGGATAAATAAGCAGTTATAGATAGCAGGAAATAAAACAAAAAATTGGTTCAAGGTCCAAATATTAAGAGCGATTGTGCTTCAAAAATATTTTTTGAACAAGGTGAAAAATGGAAGCCTATATTTTCTGAGAAAAGGATAGTGGATGAGGCCAGGGAAATGTCCTACCCAAATGCTGATTGTTCAACGGGTAAAAGAAGAGCTAGTGGGGTTCCTGTGTTTTATTAGTGATTACTACCTTCGACTCAGGGCACATGTGAATGAAGAAGCTCGAGCAAAGATGCTACAAGATGCTTGTCACTCGCAAGCCAAGATTTTACAGCGGAAGAATGACAAGGGATGGAAAATTCACAAGCTTAATGCAACTAAGAGTTCTAAAACATAAGAGGTAGTGTTAAAACCTAGCAAGGTAATAATTAGTCGATTTCCTAAGAGTTCTGGCCCTAAAATAAAAAACATCGACAGCCATGGCCACTTCAACTCGGTAAACAAGACCTATGTGTTCAGTATGCAGAAATGACAGAAAGTTTTGGCTAGTAAACAAGTTAACAATAGTTCAAAACATATACATTTAACTCATGTACCGGTAAAATATTGTTATCTTCAATTACTAATTGTGTATGCTGCACGAGTGAATACGTACCAGTGGCGTGGAACCAATCTCATCAAAAGCAAGGCACATGTTCATCTCTTTGAAGAGCTCATCAACATGTTTATCAAACTCTGATTTTTCTGCAGGCTTCTCACCCTCATCTTTAAACCAGAACTTATATTTTGGTTTTTCTTGTTCAAACTTTTTCCAAGTCTCTCCCTTTCCATGTAGAGAATCAGCAAGAATCCGGAGAACATAAGAACATACCCAGCTATGTTGAATCGAACAAGAAGAGAGCCCCAAATTTCAGAATAAAGCGATGGCTAGAACCCTAATTGCAAACTCCAACTGTTGAACTCATTAGAGAAGAAAACCCCAATTTCTATAAATCCTAATTACTAGAACCCTAATTAAAATCTCCAAGACCCTAACTGAGAAGAAAGCTCAATTTCTTCGAGCATTAGAATTAGAATATTTGAGAGCATTTTTTGACTCCGAGTGTTTTTGCAGAAGTAAGAGTGTTTGGTTGAGTGTATATTTTATTATGAAAAATAAAATGAGCGGGTCTTGGGCCGCTTAAAATTTGGTTAAAATTTTGGCAAAATTTGGCCCGCCGATATAATGCCTCCAAAATATTAGTCCTATGGTAACACTAACTGCAATATAAATACTAACACTCTATTTTGTTTTACAATATCAGTGTCTTAATGTCTATGGTAACATTTCTTATCCTCTGCTGCATAGAATAACAAAATGCTATCTCATATCAAATTTTAGTGCTCTAAGGAAACATTTTTGCTTGTAACACCAAAAACAATGTTGGTAAAGTTTATATATGGTGTAGTGTAGAGACTTGAGATTGAAGAGCCTGGATTTGCAAGTTAGTTGATGTTAATATAGGTTGTTGAGAGCTGGAAGATGTGGCACTACCAAATGTTGCTTGAACAACCTCCTTGATTCCTTCCATCAGAAGAGTAGATGGCTCATATCTACTTTGATGAAGTTGATTCAGCTTGAGTCTTGTGTCATTTGAGTTTCTGATATGTTGTTGAACCACTTCATGTAAAGCCACAAATGATTGCCTTAAATTTTTGACATTTGCATCCACTGTAGTTAGATCAAATCTTGTCATCTGTTCTTCAAAGGTCTTGAATTTTGATTTGATCTCAACCTGTGAAGGAATAATTTCATCCATCTTCTCCCTTACCAATTTCCTGATTTTATCTTGATGGTCAGTCAAAATCACTTGTAGTGCTTTACCAAAAAGTTGAAAAGCTTTGATTTGTGCCTTGTAGACTTCGTTGACTGCATCATATACCCTGCTGTGGAGTGAGGATCTTAGCATTGCTCCACAAAATGGTAACATATTCTTCTCTGAACCTTGCCAAGACCTCATCTGTAACGCCCTCCAACCCCGGGTCAGAAGTTTGGGGTTCACAACACACACCCAATATATAAACCTTTATATAAAATATTATATGCTTTGACCGTTCTTTACACAACCACGGATCGCAACAGGTTAAAGTATGAAAACAAGTCACAATCTTAACTTTTATTACATCGTACCAAATCCTAACTAGTTCAACTTACAATTGATAATGATATCGTTCTTACAATCTTACAACTCATTTACAATATAAAGCTCCTGCTAGCTCGATCCAATTTAACCGGGAACCTTAGATCGCACACTGGACAGGGAATCCTCGTTACCAACAATTTCCTTTTCAACTGTTGAAAACATAAAAAGATTTGCAAGAGTGAGCTAACTAGCTCAGCAAGTCATAATAGCAATAACTGAGGTTAAACAATAACCAATTGAAATGATTCAGAAGAATCAAGTTTTTGCATAAGCAATGATTAGAATTGGATATTCACTTTTCATTTTAAAAACCAAGGTTAGGCTGCTGATCAGTCACGCACTAACCCCGAGCAAGGCTCCCAGCTTTGCTCTATATACTGGATCTAAGGCACGCATTGGCATATTATGACCACGAATCTGGTCCGACCACGAATCTGGTCCACATTTATAAAACCATCAAACTCTAAAATAATTCAATATGATAACCAATGTAATTCAATAAGATGAATCATAAACAACATTTATCTTAAGCATAGGCTGATTCACAATACCATGAAGGTATAATAAGGATTTCAAAAAGATTGGCTTTCAATCAAGGAAAAAATCAGAAGGTAGAAGACCAAGGGTTCAAGGGTTACAAGGATTGGTCTTCTATTAAACAAGGAATAAGGGTTGGTATGTCAAGTAAATCAATATCAGAAATCAGTATGTGGTAGATATGTATTTGTGGAGTAGTATCGTATGTGTCTAGCTCGTATCTGAGAATTCAGCAATCAATAGTTTACGAAGAATAAGGCTTATGGCTCAAGATCAATAAGAATCAGGGTTCAAGGTTGAATAGTTTAAAGCACTTGCAATATAAAACATGATTTATTTTGAATACTAGCAACATGTTATGAGAAAGTTTGAAAATATTTGCAATACATCTTGAAGAAGGTTCAGAAGTACTTGCCTTATCACAGATGATTTCCAATTTTACTTGTACTCATTTAACAGTTTTACTCATCAATCATTTTCCTTTCTTTTTTTATGCCTTGTTTTTATTCATCAATCACTCGCCTTCTCTTTCCATGCTTCAGGTCTAATTACGGATCACTGGCTTCCTTTTTCTATGCCTCACTTACTATTCTAGGTATCACAAGAATATTTCAATATTCAATCTCGTATTATTTTAATCGTCACATCGACGTCATAAGCTTTAATCTACCTTTCGTTTTACCCAAATCCGATTTACGGATTCAAAATAATGACCAAAACAGTCAAACAATAACCACATAGGCATATAACACATCAATCAGATACACGTAGCACATAGCACGCAAGATATTCGATCAAATTACTTTTCGAAGAAGATTCAGGGTTAAAATGATTTTCCAGGTATTTAATACGAATTTTTGAACTTTTTCGGAATTAAAATGGGTCTCCAAATCATTTTATAATTAAATAATAGAGTTCGAACACTCGAATCTGACTTTAAAATAATTTCATAATAATTATCGATCCTTGAAAATAATTTAAAATAATAATTTAAAACTCAAAACTATTTTTCGGAATTTAAAATCAAAAATAAATAATTAAATCTAATTATTAAATTAATTAAAATTAATTACTAACTAATTAAATTAATTAATCAATTAATATTAAAATTAATTGACTAATTAAATAATTAATTATCAACTAAAAATAATTAATTAAATAATTAATATTTATTTTGAAATTAAAAATAATTTTCAGAAATTAAATAATGATTTTTTTTGAAATTTTAAATAAAAAATCAAATTCTGGAAACTAGATTAAAAGAAATATAAGTTTTAAACATTTTTAAACTGCAATCCTGATTTCGTAAATTTTGAAAACTAGAGTATAGGATTTGAAAGCCTTGAAAACTGCAGGGGTTGATTTAACAGAAGTGAAAATAGGGTGACTAATCATCACCATCTTTAAAAGTCAGGGGGCCAAACTGCAATTTTGGAGCTGCCGTCCTGTTTCGCCAGAAAAAGACGCCGGAAAAAGACGTCGGCAACCGTCACCTTGCCCATAATTCATTCAGAAACTGCAGAACTCAACAACTAACTGTCCTTATTACTATCGTGCCTTTGGTTTGCTCTATACGTGCGTGGATTGCCGAGAAAAGCCGCTGAAATCCGATGAGTTCGAGTTTTCCGGCGAGCTCTTTCCAGTATCCTTCGGTCCTCAAACTTACCTCAATAGACTCCTCTCAACACGATCTATCCAATGATACCAATCAATTGCATCAATAACCCCTATGTAAGAAAGCCTTAATTTTCAATTGAAAATATTCAAAGAACATAAACCCAAATTTTAATTCTGATAATCAAACAACAATTTGAACATGTTATTGAACTCCAAAATAGTCATATAATATACCAAAATGACCAGGAAGAAAAGATCTACACGATTGTAGCATCAAACCACACAAACCACTTCAAGAACAAAAATTCATATTTTAATTACTAAACAATTCGAATTAAAATAATGAAATAAGAAAATCACCTTGATTTCTGCACAAAAATGGTTGATTGATTATGAAAGGACTTTTCGAGAGCTTCGATTTGATATATTGCACGCTTGAATCGGAGTTCGGTAACGCCTTCGTTTGCGCGTTTGATTATGAAGAACGCGACGTTTTTAGGGTTTTTTCTGTAAATTCTATATTTCTACTGATTGATTATGATTATACAAATAAAATGAAATAATAAAAGGGCTATATATATTTATGGAATATTGGTTCGTGTTGGATCATTTTGGATCGATAAATTAGTTACTTAGCCGCTAAGTAATTACAAAACCGATTGGATTTGATACTCGTATTGGATAATTATGCAAACCAGGCTTCGAATAAAACACTTTATACGAAAATAATGTAATAATAACTCGTCTTTCGAGAATACGGGTTTTGTTGCTTTATCGAAATGATTATTGTATCAAAAATTGTGTGCCGGGACGCGCACGGGTCAAACCGTAATCCGGATCGAAAAAGTCAAAACACAGAAAATGTCCGGAATTACCAGATTAGGTTAGAAAGGAGTTTTTGGAAGAGTTTCGGGTTGTAAAAACGTAAAAATGGTTGAAGTTGGATGATTTTCGGCTTTATAAAATAATTTTATAATTATTTAGAAAATAATTAATAAATTCATAAATCAATCTAAAATCATATAACCGTCCAAAAATTACCAGAAAAATACCGTAATTATCTATATTTTATTCTGGTCATAATAAAATTAACATACTTATAGTTTACCATATATAAACATCCACATATCCACACCAATCATCAAATAATTCACCAAAAATCACATAAAAATCACACAAAAATCATTTATTGATAAAATAATTACACGCAGTATCTCGGATATTACATCATCCATCTCCAAGGTGAAGTCGTTAGACAGCCAATCATCCACATTTTTATCCTGCTCAGCTTCAGTCACTATCTTCTGCTTTTGCTTTTTAACTTCTTAATTATAGGTAAGCAGAATTGCCTGATAGTCTTGATTTGACATATCTGAAGTGGGTAGATGTTGTGTGATGTTTGCAAGACTCGAGAGGTGATCAGCTAGAAGATCATCCACTGTGATTGGTTGAGATTGAGTGTTTTGTAACCATTGTTGGATCGGATGAGAGGGTTCTTGTGTAGGGTTGGATGTTGAAGGAATATCTGTAGGTTGTGAGGTGGAGGGAAGATCTTCAATAGAACCACCTGCAACATCTGTCACAGTTTGACTCATAGGATGACCTGTGGTTATGATAGTTTGTTGTTCTCCACTTGTGGTGGGAACCTCCATTGGAATTGGAGGAGAGTTAACTAGGTTACTGTCATGTACTCTAGTCTCAAACGCTTGCTCATTTTGCAGTGAGCTTGCACTTGAATGTGCTAAACTTTCCTCCCCTATAACAGGATCATTGGCAATTGCACTCCTAGCTTTAATTGTGAGTGCAATCTCAGCTAGGGTTTTGAGGGGGGTTGTTCCTGCCAGAGGAACCTCCAACTGAATTGGAGAGGATTTAGATAGCTCCCCCTCAGGAGTACTACCCTCAAACCTTACAACCTGTGAAGGTTGATTTGCATATGAAGGTGCATTTGGACCCACCACAGGGTCTTCAGTAAAAACTGATGAAACTCGTGTGTTTGTGTTGGTGTCACCATAGTCTACCCCAACATGTAGCCTCTCACCAACTAAATTTTGGTCCTGGGTGGTGAGCACAGTTTCTTGAACCATGTCACTTGATGCTGACACTTCTTGAGAATCAGATTCAAGAGACTGATTAAATGAAGAAAAAATTTGAGATATTTGATGTTGAATATCAGAATTGAATGTTGGCCGCTCCCCTAAATAGATGAGGGAGCTTCAAAATATGTGCTCTATTTGTGTGTGCCATCCTTATTTCTTCTTTCATATACTTGAATTTGTTCAAGTGATGGTGCAGACTCTTTACAGGGGTGCATTTGGGTGGATGCTTTGTTCAATAGAGACACCCTGTTGGGAGGATGCCTCTAGAGTCTGTTTAAGTCCTTGTTTTACAACTACATCCTTTTGGGAGGATGCAAATGTGGCTTGAGTGGTCAACTCAATTTGTTTCACCTTCTTTGTTTTCTTGAACAAGGGTGACTTCTGTTCTTTTTGATCCTCACCACTCTCATTTATTACTGTTAATGTGCCTGATTTCTCTTTTTTTTATTCACTTCACCCTTTTGAGAGGATGAAGTGATTGGTTTCCTAGCTTCTAATGGTAAAGAAGAAAGGGTCTCAGCTTGAGAAGGTCCATGTTGGTGTTCCTGTGTTTGTTCTTCCACATTTACAGGAACCATTACTGCACTAGATGTTATTGTAGACCTCATGTCAGGCATGAGGTAAGAGTAAGTCCTAAATCTTTCTAACATAAATGGAGTGATTTTGAGACTTACACTTACCTTGTTATTTGTAGTAAGTGAACCAAATAAAAATTTGGACACTTGCTTACAATTGTCTATTTTTGTCCTATTTATACCATTAAGTAAATGAATATCTAGAAATTTATGATTTAAAGTTGACATTTTAAACCTGGGAAAGAAGATTTCCTTACCTCTTGAAGACAAAGGCATAGTTAGCCTTGTGCGGAGTTCCTGTAGAATTAACATCTCCACATTGATGTATCTGTTGGGAGCCATGGAGAATACTAGCTTCTGAACTACACTAGAAATGTTATCATACCATGTCTTCTTACATGTGAATACTCTCACAATGGAGTCAAACAGGAATGACCATTCCTTCCTCAAATTCTTCTTCTTGAGACTGGATAAGTTGATCCTTTCACTATTGTTGATGAAGACCATGAATTCTGCTAGTTCATCTTGAGTTGGAACTGGCATTAAATTTTCAGTAGGAATGCTCAAAGCCATATTTACATCAGTTTCAGAGAATTCCACTTGTTGACCTTGAATGGAGCAATTAACCACCATGGAAGCAGTTTGGTTCCCATGCACCATTGTTCTTATCACAGTTGTGTTCAAGAAATCCCCTAAAACATCCAAGTACAGGACTGGATTTGTTGTTAACATGCAAAGTAAGTTTCGGAGAGAAACTTCACAAAACTCTTGAAAGTATCAGGAGCCTAATTTGCATCAGTAAAAGAGAGAATATTGGTGCCCTCCTTTGGGATGAAAGGTGTAACTGTATTTGATGCCATTAAAATAGATTGAATTTGAGTGGGTAAGAAAAAGTATAGAGAAAGAGTTTGAAACGAGAGAGAGCGGTTGAAAATTGGAAAAATTAGGTCACTGTGAGATCTCGAAGGCGTAAAGAGGTGTATGTCGAGATGTCTAGTTATTTATAGTAAAAGGTAAATGACTTATCGAGTACTAAAAATGAACGTTTTGAATTTACTTGTCGAGAAGTCTTATTTAGAGAATAGATACATATTGATATATCATTTTCCTTACTCTTATCGAGAACTAGAAAATGATTTGTCGAGATGTCAAATAAATACCCAATTTGTCCTGAATGGACTGAATTATTTCCAATTTTTATTTGAATAAATCAATATAAAATCAGAGTACATTTTATCAAAAGTATCATACTGAAAATAATTTATTAAATAAAATTATTTCAGCCTGAGTTAAAGATAAGTTTAAATTGTACTTGTAGAGAACTTAGAATAGATTACTTGAGAACTCTACAATACTTATCGAGAAGTCATAAAGTGATTTATCGAGATGTCCGTTCGAGAAGTCTAGTAATGACCTTATTCGAGAAGTCATAATAACTTATCAAGATGTCCACGAGAAGTCTAACAAAGACTTATCGAGAACTCTATCTAGAAGTCAAAATGACTTGTCGAGATGTCTACTCGAGAAGTCCAAAACTGACTTATCGAGAACTACTTCGAGAAGTCTCAAAATGACTTATCGAGAAATTTATGCTTATCGAGAACTCAGTTCTCTATATACTTTTGCTGCTTTTGAGATCTATCTTTAATTAACTTCATATATTGACAATATGAATTAACAAATAGACAGTTTACTTAAAATTTGAAAAATTCTAAGTTAACAATAAGTAAAATGAAAAATAAATATGCAGAGAAATATGAAATATTTATAATTCATATTTCAGTTAATTTCCAATTAATCAAATGAATTTTGAATTATAAAAAATTAATCTGCTGCAAAATATTAGATGAGTTCTTGCCTTTAGGATGAAGAATTAAGCATACCAATTTCACCTACAGGTCTAGTGAAAGTAGCTTCATCCAAAGGTTTAGTAAAAATGTCAGCTAATTGCTTTTCTGATGGAACAAAAATTAGCTCAATGGTACCATTGCAGCATGTTCTCTAATAAAATGGTACATTACATCTCTTTGCTTTGTCCTAGAATGATTAACTGGATTAGCCACAATAGATATAGCACTAGTATTATCACACATAATTGGAATTTTATGTAACACTAGGCCATAATCCAATAGCTGATTTCTAATCCAAAGCACTTGAGCACAACAACTTCCAACAGCTATATATTTAGCCTCTATGGAAGTTGACACAAATTTTTGTGTCTTGCTATACAATGATACAAGTCTCTGTCCTATAAACTGATAGCTTCCACTAGTGCTCTTTCTTTCAACCCCGCATCCAGCAAAATCTGCATCAGTGTATCCAACAACTTCAAAACTTGTTCCCTTAGGATACCATAATCCCAAGTTTGGAGTCCCCTTTAGATATCTGAAAATTCTCTTCACAACCATCAAATGTGATTCATTTGGATTGGCTTGAAATCTTGCACACAGACATGTTGCAAACATAATGTCCAATCTACTGGGAGTTAAATACAGCAAATATCCAATCATTTCTCTATAACTGAAATGTCTACATTTTTTCCTTTCTTATCTTCATCCAACTTAGTAGTTGTAGACATAGGTGTAGATGTAGGTTAGCAATCAACCATGTCAAACTTCTTTAATAAATCCTTAACATACTTGGTTTGGCTGATGAAGATTCTATCACTTCTTTGACTGACTTGGAGTCCAAGAAAGTAACTCTACTCTCCCATCATACTCATTTCATATTCACTCTACATAAGGTTTGAGAATCTTTGACATAGCTTTTTATTAGTAGAACCAAAAATGATATCATCCACATAAATTTGAACTAGGATCATATCATCACCATGCTGCTTGTAGAAGAGAGTCTTCTCAATTGTACCTCAAGTCAATCCATGTTTGATTAAAAATTATGACAGTGCGTCATACCAAGCTCTAGGTGCCTGCTTTAGTTCATAAAGAGCCTCGAATAATTTATAAAAATCTGGAAATTCTCGATCTTCAAAGCCAGGTGGTTGTTGCACATAAACTTCTTCTTCCAACTCACCATTAAGGAATACACTCTTTACATCCATTTGATACACCTTGAAACTTGAGTGTGCGGCAAATGCAAGAAAGATCCTTATTGCTTCAATTCTTGCAACTGGAGCAAAAGTTTCATCATAATCAATTCCTTTCTTCTGTTAGTAGCCTTCTGCAACCAACCTTGCTTTGTTTCTAGTGACAATTCCAATTTCATTTTTTTTGTTCCTGAATACCCACTTTATTCCAATTTTACTTCTATTTTTTGGTGCAAGAACCAATTCCCAAACTTTATTTCTCTCAAACTGATTTAGCTCCTCTTGCATAGCAGATATCTAATCAGGACCCGATAGAGCTTCCTCAGTTGTTTTAGGTTCAACTTGTGAAAAAAACATGCATGAAGACATTCATTTGTAGTTGCACTTCTAGTCCTCACTCAAACAGTTGGATCACAATTAATTGATTCTCTTCTGTGACTCCTATCCCATTTCCTGGTGTGAGCTTGTTGACTAGAGTTTTCTGCATTTTCTTCACCATTGGCATGACTTGCAGAACCTTCTCCTCTTTTTCCCCCTGAGTTTGTGCTATCAAATTCAGGTGTTTGAGATGAGCTTCCATTCTCATGATTCACTTGTTCAGTTGACTCTTCCTCCATTCTGTGATTTATGTTGACTTCAGCTTCATCCTCAGAATCACTATCAATGTTGACATTTTTAAATTTCAGGGCCTCAGCTTCATTTTCATTAAGGCATTCCAAGCCTTGATGAGTTACAAGTTACATATATGCTTTCCATAATTTTCTTTTGTTCTAGCACATAGACATTATAAGCAGTTCTCTCCAATGAATATCCCAAAAAAATTGCTTCAAAAACTTTAGAGTCAAATTTTCCCAAATATTCAGAGTAGTCTTTTAAAACATAACACTTGCTTCCAAACACATGAATATGCTTCACAATAGGCTTTCTCTTAGATAAGATTAAGTAGGGTGATTTCCAAGATTCTTGTTAATGAGATATCTGTTTTGAGTATAGCATGCAGTATTGACAGCTTCTTCCCAAAAACTTGTTGGCAGTTTGGCATTTTGTAACTTTGTTCTAGCAGCCTCCACTAATGTTCTAATTTTCCTTTCAACAACACCATTTTGTTTAGGTGTCCTAGATGTTGAGGATTCTTGCACAATACATTTGTCTTTGCAGAATTCAGTTAAAGTTACATTTCTGAATTGTAACACCCCCAAATCCGGGGTCGGGGATCCGGGTTGTCACGAGTTCCATTTCCCTTAATAACACCCAATCTTAATAATTAATCAACTACTCTGTACTGTGACCCCACAATAAACACACACACCACAAGTTATAGTCTCAGAGATGAATATCCAAAAATAATCACAAGTCGTTTTATTCCACAATTATATATCAATACACCTTAAAAAGGTTTCTGAATAAATTTACATTTCTTTGCCATTATTACAATTCATAATTATACATAAGTCTGGTACATCATAAGTTGAAAACCTAGCCTATTGGTAGTTCCTACCTCAGCTACAGCGACATCCACGCCTACAGGAAACTGCGGAATGTTTCCTATCCGCCTGCGAATTGGGAGCTTAGTCCTGTTCATCTTTTCTATCTGTTGTTGTGTGATGAAAGAAGAAAGCAAGGGTGAGCAGCAAGCCCACCAAAATAATATGTATAATGATTAACAATATATGAGCCTTCTCATAGTACTCATGAAAGTCTTGGTCAAAAAAAATGAACCAAGTTTGATATCTTAATGCGATGAAGTTACAAAATATTCAGTATATATACATATATACTTTTCAAAATATTGGAAGTCCTCTTCCATGCATAATACACACAGAGTTCCAGTGTATAACTGTATAAAAAAATATCGTTGCAAGGTGATCTCATATATCTAACCTTGTCTCAACGTTTTTCTGAAAATCTTTGTCATGCATAAGATAATCATTTACTAGATATAAGTTTAAAAGATGAAGTTACAAGATACTCCAATATACTTATATCAATTATAAAGTTACTTGAACTACCACTGTTCAAAGTATAACGAGCTTTCAACAGTTCATCACATAGATGAGACTACAAGACAAGATTTGAATAGATTCAACCTTTGAATATCATTATAAATAATGAAGTTACGAGATACTTCATTAAGTCCTGATATATATCCATATATATATATATATATAGATATATATATCTCATACATTTCCTGAAAATCTCTGTCATGTAAAGTATGAACAGAGTTGTAATATCCAATAAATTTTGGAAAGGAAAAGAATTTTGGCATAAACCCGATATCTTGCTGATCAGGCAAATATACCAATAAGTAACCTTTTCTACTAGTAGATGGACGAATTCCCCACTGGTCATCACCCTGGTCACAATAGGACCTTATGCTGGACTGCCACTCAGCCACTTATACATTTGATGGACTCCCACTGAGCCACTTACACTATCATGGACGCCCACTGAGCCCATGTTGCTTATGCTGACTCAATAGATGGACTTACTTCCCGAACGTTGGGTAAGTAATCAATTCATTTACCAAAACTGCAACCTTGTTGCGAATATAAAATACACCATAGAGCCGACTCAATAAAATAAAAGGAGTCATAAGTCCTCGGATGAATATTCGAAATAATATTCAATAATAAAATAAAGGAGTCATAAGTCCTCGGATGAATATTCGAAATAATATTCAATAATAAAATAAAGTTATCGAATAAACCTTATTCGATTAATAGTTTTGAAAACTATAACCATATATATATAAATATATATATATATATATATAATCTACTCGGGATCCTCGACTCCCGGTTTTAGAAAATGTTTTCACCTTTGGGTCCCTATACTAAGGGTATATGCAAATTACTGCTATTCTCTACCATAGGTATCATCAACTGAACCAACAGATATATATGGCAAGAATACGAAACAGGCATGCATATATATACCATAACAGCATGCTTCAATATATCGCAACATTTGCTAATTAACCAACATGCATCTATCGCAAGATAATGCATATACATATATACATCACAACAACAGTATAACGGATAGAAAACTTGCCTAAGCGACTGGGGGTTACGAATGGCTCGGGACGAGTCTGGTAACCTATAAGCAACAAGTAAGTTGGAATTAAACCAAAGTCACTTGTAAATCTATACTCTAACCAACTCAGACTCTAACGCTCGTTTTGCGCTTAACGATTTACTTAAGTCGCTCGAGTACCCTCGGCTCCAGCATTTTTAATAAATTACCCATTACGAGTTTTAAAGCGATTCTTTCGCGAGTGCCTTACCATTTGCCTAATACGCTTTACATAAATGATTCATACTCCAATTAGTCCTTTAGGGTCCTTAACCAATGTTTCAAAGTAAGGCGAGGGATAATGTTTTGTTCGCGAAACGCCGTTACTTAAAACGGTCGTTTCTCCTAAACCGTGCATCGGAATCGAACGAACTACATATCAAAACGAAGCTCGTAACACGAGCTATCTAGAAATGGCAATGGTCATAATCTACCAGGGGGTTCTCGGGTCCTAATGTTATGCACAAAAACAGTCTAAAGAAAATCGGACGTTACGACGGCTATGTCTACGCGATTTCCCAAATTTAAACCAATTCAAACAACCACAATTTCAACTCCAATTCACAACCCAATCAACCTCCATCTAAACTACATTACAACGGCCCCAAATCAACTCAATTTTAACATTCATACTTATGCCTAAGCTTGAATTTAACTATACTACATTCTTTTAACCAAAACAACAAGATTTACCATCCCATTTCAATACCACTTCAACCCAAACTCTAAACCACAAACATTAAGCTACAATATCACCATAATAATCAAAACCATCTTATTAAACATAGGAATCTAGGGTTTGGAGATGATATACCTTCCTTGAAGTGGTGGGAGTAGCTAGGAAGCCTTAAGAAGCTTTGAGAAGTCTTAGGGATGCTTGGATCTTAAAGGAAAACAAGAAAAATTTCAAGTTAAAAACTTGAAAACACTATTCATTGTCTTCTTCATTGATTTAATGAAGAAGATTGAGAAAGAATTGATGGCTTAAACTCATGATATAGCCCTAACTATGCATAAGGATGATTAGGGAATTAACTCACCAATTTAGGAAGCTTGGATCTTGAATTTGTGAAATTTCTTGCCTTTGGAATAGTAAAAAGCCGAGAGCTAATGAAGAAAATAATGCCTTGGTTTCTTTTTGTTTTGATGAAGAATGAATTATTTGGCTTGGTTGATTTGGTTTTGTTTTGTTTTTGGTTAATTACCAATTTAACCTTGATTTTGTGTGGTTAATAATCCACCACATCTCCTTCCTTCCCATGTCATGCCTATGTCATGTTGTGATGTCATCTTTCCCTCCTTGTCCTCTTCTCATTGGTTGGGTGACATCACTCTCTCTAATCCCTTTGATTAACTTCCTAATTGTTTGCCTAATGACCGCTGATCTGTTATACGGTTCGCTTAACTTTCGTTTTCGTTTATCGTTTGAAGGATCATACCCGGGATCTTATTACTTAGGTTCCCTTAACCTTTCTCAATACATTATATTCCTTTTTATGATCCTCTCTTATAATCCTTTAATTTAAATCCTTCTTATCTTGTTACCTTATACTCAATTCTTTTCGTATCTAGTGGATTTCCGGGAAAAATCAAAGTGTTCGGAATTGGATTCTGACGATCTTTACATACACTTATATACCATATAGAGTACTAATAAAATCTCAGAATATCCATAACAGAACCCCTACATAGTGTGGCATGAAAAGTTTTCTCATTCAGCAAAAACACTATTCATAAGGGTTTCAAAATTTTCCAAAAATTGGGGTTATTACAGTCTCCCCTCCTTAAAAGGATTCCGTCCCGGAATCAGATAGAAAATGAATAGGGATACTCTCTTAGCATTGCACTTTCTAACTCTCGAGTAAATTTTCCCACATTGTGGTCCTACCACCAAACTCTGCCTAGTTTGATAATCCTTCTCCTAAGCACTTGTTCATTTTCACTCTATAACCCTTCCTGGTTGCTCCATATAGGTTACGTCGGGTTGCATATCTATGCGCTCATATGCCCCTATTTATCTGGCATCTGAATTACACTTCCTTAACATTGATACGTGAAACACGTTACGACCTGCTACATGTTCGGGGTTAGGGCTAGCTCATATGCTATCCTCCCAATACGTCTTAATATATCCAAGGGTCCAATAATTCGTGGACTTAGCTTTCATTTCTTTCCGAACCTCATCCTTCCTTTCCAAGGGAATACCTATAACAACACTAGGTCCCCTACTTCCTATTCCTTGTCCTTTCGTGTCAAATCAACATGCTTCTTATGTCCATCTTGGGCTACTACCAGCCGTCCTCTGATTAAATCTATTAAATCCTTGGTCCTTTGGACCACTGCTGGTCCGAGCATCTTGCGCTCTACATCTTCATCCTAACACAAGGGAGATCGACATTGTCTTCCCTCAAGGATCTCATAAGACGACATCTCGATACCTGACATACAATCTATTATCGTGAGAAAACTCAATCCGCGTTAAGTGATCATTCCATTTTCTTTCAAGTCTATTGCACAGACTTTCATTATAGCTTTTAGCATTAGAGCTTTTGCTTCTCAATACCCATTCTTTTTGAGTTCGTAATTGCTACTACCTTCCGTTCCTAATATTATACTGGTTATACTTTTGCTCGTTAGCGTTCTATAACCTTTTAATACCCATGTCAACCTTAGTATCACGAATGTGTTTCCATTCCGAATACCACCGTAACTTTATTACTCCTTTTTCAGCTGTTTCTATTTCCCAAAGTTTGATCAATCATATAGAAGTAAAGGAATTTGTTGAGAGATCACTATGATCATGAACACTTGTTCTATTGCATAGTTAGTACAGAAGGTGGCCAACCTTTAGTACTTGACAAGCAATTAAACAATATGTGGTATCCTACTAGGCTTCTATCACAAAGATAGATAGTCATTCGGCAATACCTCCCCTTCTGGAAGGGTTGTTCTTCTCAGCTTACATGAAATGAAAAGAAGAGAAAAGAACGAACTGAAGAGAATTGTATATATGTAAAAATATTGCCATAACATATCTGGCTTGGAATCTACCTCTGAACTATAGAGGTTTGTCATAGGAGAACAAAACATATATGTATTTATATCAACATCAAGTATTATAGAATCGTATTTCACATGCCTAAATATTTTCGCTATCCCGTCCATCATTCTATGGACCAATGCTCTTCCTCGAGCTTATACACAATCACCTTTGAAACTCCCTCAACATCGAAAATCGAATCTGGGATCTCATTCTATATATCACCGTTACTAGGATTCTATGCTCGCACCGCAACCTTCCTCATATAGTAATACGACTCTCTATTGATAAGAAGGAATAAATATTCAATAGGTAGATACTCTACTTAATTAGTCTATCAATGATAACTTATACACTACCACGACCCGATTAGTGGTACTTAATCTCAACATCCATTCCAATACAACTCTCATGGTTGTAATTAGCTCATTACTCGCAGAATTATTGCTGCCTTACTATGGTCCACCACTGACCTACTGTCGTCATTCACTTTCCATGAAATCTTAATATCTAACTGTTAGGAATATATGTGCATTAGTTTGATGATATGTTTAACAAAACACTTAAGTAGAAATTCAGTGTCTGTAGCCTCAACGGATAAGACCACTTTGGCTATCCGTTGATGGTGTAGCTTTACTTAGAAATAAGTCTAGTGTTGTAGTATATTTCAGTCTCTGTATTTAAGATGTAATTCTTAGAAGTTGAGAGAAACTATGAGTCATGTTGACTACTAGAAGATATGCAGATAGGAAGGCCAATTGTAAATATTTCATGCCTTGTAATTTTGTATAAATGAAGTGGTATCAACGGATGACTTAAAGACCTTCAACGGATGAGAAGCTAAGCTTCAACGGATGTCTCTAAAGCGTCAACGGATAACATCCTTCAACGGATGAGTGCATCAACGGATGAAAGCTTCAACGGATGTCTCTAAAGCGTCAACGGATAACATCCTTCAACGGATGAGTGCATCAACGGATGAAAGCTTCAACGGATGTTCTGTTGATTAACCGTTGATAAGTGGTAGTTGTACCTACAAACAGAGGCACGTGGGTGAACAGAGATAACTGAAATGTGGCAGCCTAATTTCAGGAACATCAGAAAAAGCAGCCGTTCTACTCTAGTATAAAGAGACATTAAGTCAACAAAGTACTGGAGTGAACTGGAGAAGAAAGAAGTGGAGATCTTACTTTATTATTTTATTATATCCTTATCTTCACTTGTAAACTTGGTAACATATAAACCAAGTAGTAGCTAGTAATTAGAGAAGAATTTTTCCAGAGCTGTTTAGAAAAATCTTGAGAGAAAAATTATCTAGTTTGTACTAGGATGCAGCTGTGATCAAATTCTTAGATCACAGAATTTCTGAAATACCATCTCTGGTGAAACAACAAATCCACCAGAAAAGTTTTTAAAGGTTTATTGTGTTCTTTACATTTGTGTTTGAATATATATCTCTCTGTATCAGCTTAAAGCAATTCACACACTTGTTCATCTTGAACACACAGTCTTTATAAACTGCTCAAAACTTGAAAAAGTTTTGAGATTTACATTCAACCCCCCTTCTGTAAATCTCATTGTTACTTCTCTAGAAATAACAATTGGTATCAGAGCAGGCTCTTGACAAACAAAGAGTTTAAAGATCTTGGAATCTAACAAAGATGAGTAAGAAGGATATTGGAGTAAAAATCCCAGTTCTTGACAGGGACAGTTATCACCACTGGAAGGTGAAAATGCACCTTCATCTACTCTCCCAAGATGAAGGTTATGTAAACTGTATTGAGAATGGTCCTCACATTCCCCACAAAGTAGCCACAGTTGCTACGGCCACAATTGCTGTTGGTCAATCCATTCCAAAACCTAGAGCAGAATGGACAATGGAAGACACAGAAGAAGTCCACAAGGATAAGAAGGCTATGAACATTTTGTTTAATGGTCTTGACAAGGATATGTTTGATAATGTGATAAATTGCTCAACTGCCAAAGAGGTTTGAGACACAGTTCAGCTGCTGTGTGAAGGTACAGAACAAGTAAAAGAGAACAAGATGCAGCTTCTCATTCAACAGTATGAGTATTTTCATTTTGAAGAAAATGAATCTTTAAATGACACATTTAACAGATTCCAAAAGCTGTTGAATGGATTGAAGCTGTATGGTAGAGTGTACCAGGTGAAGGATTCAAATCTTAAATTCTTAAGATCCTTGCCAAAGGAATGGAAACCCATGACTGTCTCCTTAAGAAACTCTCAGGATTATAAGGACTTCACTCTTGAAAGATTATATGGAATCTTGAAGACTTATGAACTAGAGTTGGAACAGGATGAGGTATTGGAGAAGGGGAGAAAGAAAGGAAGTTCAGTTGCATTGGTAGCTGAAAATGAGAGGGAATGCAGACAAGAAACTGTGAGATCTACATCAAACTCCAAAGATGGTACAAGATATCAGGAATCAAGCAAAGGAAAAGAGCAAGTTGCTGAGAATGAAGACAACTCCAGTCAAGATGACTCTGATAGTGTTGATGAGCATCTTGCATTTCTGTCCAGGAGATTTGCAAAGATGAAGTTTAAGAAAAACACTAGAGCCACTAAACCTCATAAGAACATGGTGGACAAATCAAAGTTCAAGTGTTTCAATTGTGGTATAAGTGGACACTTTGCAAGTGAGTGCAGAAAGCCAACCTCTGAAAAGAAGAAATTTGACCAAGTAGATTACAAGAAGAAATATTTTGATCTGCTCAAGCAAAAGGAAAGGGCTTTCATTACTCAATAAAAAGATTGGGCAGCTGATGGAGAGGAAGAGAATGAAGATGTGGAGTATGTCAACTTAGCTCTCATGGCTGATTCTGAGGAAAATGAAGTTAGTTCATCAAGCAATCAGGTAACAACTCAGGTAATCACTACTGATGTAACACAACTTACTAAAGAAGAGTGCAATGATGCTTTTAATGACATGTCTACTGAATTGTATCATTTGCGTGTGTCTCTTAAATCTCTTGCTAAAGAAAATAGTAGGATTAAAGAGAACAATCTGTTTTTAAGTAATAGAAATGCTATGTTAGAAGATAAGTTGATTGACCTAGAGAAAACCAAGCTGCATTGTATATCTGTTGAGAACGAACTAGCTGAATCTATTAAGAAAGTAGAAATACTTTCTAATCAATTAAAGAGAGAGCAAGAGGTGATTAAAGCCTGGAAAACATCTAGAGATGTTAGTGCTCAAATTGCCAAGGTCCAAGGAATTGAATCATTCTGTGAAACTGCCTGGGATAAAAACAAAAAGAAACTGGAATTAATTGATGGGCTGTCAACGGATGTGGAATCAACGGATGATGAAGGTTATCCGTTGAAGGAAGAAAATGAGCATCCGTTGAAGGTTCCACAATTAAAACAGGCAGATGTTTCTATTAGTGAAAATCTAAAGAAACTCAACAAAAAGTTTGGTTCAACTTCCAAGAACTTTGTTAAAGAAGAAGCAAGCACATCCAAAGATGTCAGTAAGGTGAATATAGGGCACATGACCTTAGAACAGTTAAATAATAGGCTCAAGATGGTTGAGGATAAAAAGGAAACTAAAAGAAAATCTAACAGAAATGGGAAGGTAGGTGTTAACAAACATAACAATTACACACCTGATAGGTATGCTCCTAGAAAAAGCTGTGTGCATTGTAGTAGTGTTAATCATCTATCTGCTAATTGCAAATCTATTAAGAAAACCCCCATAACTGTACCCTCTTCCATGCCTAACATGTCTGCATCATCTCTACATGCTATGCCTACTATGTCTCAACAGAATCCTTATGCACATTTTGCAAACATGCCATATTTTAACAATCCTTATCTTGCTGCATTTAGTATGCCTCAAATGCCATACAATATGCCTATGTGGAACAACATGTATGCACAATCCATGCCTTATCATATTCCAAATGTGCTAAATGATTCTGTGACTAACCCTACACCTCAACCAACTACATCTAAGACCAAGGTTGACTCAAAGTTACCTAAGTCTAGAGATGCAGGAGGAATGAAGTCTAGGAGAAAGGCTAACAAGAATGGACCCAAGGAAACTTGGGTACCAAAATCAAATTGATTGATTTTATGGTGTGCAGGGAAATAGAAGAAATCTATGGTACTTGGACAGTGGCTGTTCAAGACACATGACAGGAGATTTCTCCCTGCTCACAGAGTTTAAGGAAAGAGCTGGCCCTAGCATAACCTTTGGAGATGACAACAAAGGGTTTACTATGGGATATGGCTTGATTTCAACAAGGAATGTCATCATTGATGAAGTTGCATTAGTTGATGGTCTCAAACATAACTTACTGAGCATCAGTCAACTATGTGATAAAGGGAATACAGTTTCCTTCAATTCTGAAGCCTGTGTTGTCACTAGTAAGAAAGACAACAAAGTGGTTCTAACTGGAGTTAGAAAAGGAAATGTGTACTTAGCTGACTTCAACTCTGCTAATGCAGAATCTATTACTTGTCTCTTCAGCAAAGCAAGTTCAGTTGAGAGTTGGCTATGGCACAAGAAGCTATCCCATTTGAATTTCAAGACAATGAATGATCTAGTCAAAAAGGACCTAGTAAGAGGAATTCCTCTTGTTGAATTCTCAAGGGATGGTTTGTGTGATGCTTGTCAGAAAGGCAAACAAAGGAAAGCATCATTCAAAAAGAAGCTTGAAACAACAATTGATGAACCATTACAGCTGCTACATATGGATTTGTTTGGACCAGTCAATGTATTGTCAATTGCAAGAAAAAGATATTGCTTAGTGATTGTAGATGATTTCTCAAAGTTTTCATGGGTCTATTTTCTTGGATCAAAGAATGAAGCAAGTGAAATCATTATCAATCACATCAGGCAAGTCAATAATCATCCTGACCTGAAGGTTAGGAATATCAGGAGTGACAATGGAACTGAGTTCAAGAATTTATCAATGAGGCTGTTCTGTGAAGAAAATGGAATCATGCATGAGTTCTCAGCTCCAAGAACACCTCAGCAAAATGGGGTAGTTGAAAGAAAGAACAGATCTTTAATTGAGGCTGCCAGAACAATGCTTGAAGAATCAAAGTTACCAACATATTTCTGGGCTGAAGCTGTTAATTGTGCCTGTTTCACTCAAAATATCTCTTTGATCAATCAAGCTAAAGGCATGACTCCTTATCAGTTGTTCAAGAGAAGAAAACCAACTCTAAACTTTCTTCATGTCTTTGGATGTAAATGCTTTATACTAAGGAATCAATCTGACCATAAAGGGAAGTTTGATGCAAAGGCTGATGAAGGGATATTTGTTGGTTATTCAGCTGGAAAATCTTATAGGGTCTACAATCTAAGAACCAACATTGTTATGGAATCTGTGCATGTTGTGTTTGATGATAAAAAGATTGATGGACTAACAGATGAGGGACAATATGAGAGACTCAAATTTGACAACATTGAGATATATTGTGATGATAGTGAAGAGGAGACTGATGGAGATAACACTTCAAAAGGGATTCAAAACATGCCCTTGGATAATGCACAAAATACTGCATCCGTTGAAAGTCAGAATTCTGCATCCGTTGATAGAGGCAATGCAGTATCCGTTGAAAGACATGGTGTATCATCCGTTGAAGTACTAAATGAAGCATCCGTTGATCATAGTTTATCAACGGATAATCGATTTACATCATCAGTTGATAGAACTCCAAGTTCCCTGCAAAGGACCAACAACTCAGGGGGAGTTTCAACTAGTCAACACTCTATCTCACATCATGACAATACTGAGGCCACCTCATCTAGAGCACATCTTCCACTTCAAAGGAAATGGACCAAGAATCATCCCTTTGAACTGATCATTGGTGATGCATCATCTAAAGTGCAAACAAGAAGAGCTACTCAAGATGAATGTCTGTATAGTAGTTTTCTATCTCAGGAGGAACCTAAGAAAGTGGAAGAAGCCTTATTGGATCCAGATTGGATATTAGCTATGCAGGAAGAGCTAAACCAATTTGAGAGAAACCAAGTTTGGAAGCTGGTACCCAAACCAAAGAACAAGAGTCCTATTGACACAAAATGGGTATTCAGAAACAAGATGGATGAAAATGGCATTATCATAAGGAATAAAGCCAGATTGGTTGCTAAAGGCTATTCTCAGCAAGAGGGAATAGATTTTGATGAGACATATGCTCCTGTTGCAAGACTTGAAGCCATCAGAATTTTTCTAGCCTATGCAGCTCATGCCAATTTCAAAGTCTATCAAATGGATGTCAAGAGTGCATTTCTAAATGGGAAATTAGAGGAAGAAGTCTATGTAAGTCAACCTCCAGGATTTGAAGATCCAAATTTTCCAGACTATGTATATTATCTGTTGAAAGCACTCTATGGACTGAAGCAAGCACCTAGAGCCTGGTATGAAACCTTATCAAAATTTCTTTTGGAGAATCACTTCACTAGAGGTACTGTTGATAAAACTCTCTTCTTTAGGAATGTTAATGGCTCTAGTATACTTGTTCAAATTTATGTAGACGACATAATATTTGGTTCTAAAGATGATAAACTTTGTAAAAAGTTTGCTAAGCTAATGCAAAGTAATTATGAAATGAGCCTTATGGGAGAACTAACCTATTTTCTTGGTTTACAAATTAAACAAGTTAGTAATGGAATTTTCATTAGTCAAACTAAATATATTCATGATCTTTTAAAGAAGTTTGACTTAATGGAATGTTCATCTGCAAAAACTCCCATGGCCACTGCCACCAAACTTGAATTAAATAAGACTGAAAGGTCTGTGGACATTACAAGTTATAGAGGCATGGTTGGTTCACTTTTATATTTAACTGCTAGCAGACCAGATATAATGTTTGCTACATGTCTGTGTGCTAGATTTCAAGCTGATCCTAGGGAGTCTCACTTAATAGCTATCAAAAGGATTTTCAGATATCTCAAGGGTACACCAAATTTAGGTATTTGGTATCCTAGAGAATCTGGCTTTGATCTAATTGGTTATTCAGATGCAGACTATGCAGGTTGCAAAATAGACAGGAAAAGTACAACAGGCTCCTGCCAATTCCTGGGAAACAAGCTTGTATCATGGTTTAGCAAAAAGCAAAATTCAGTCTCTACTTCTACAGCTGAGGCTGAATACATTGCTGCTGGAAGTTGCTGCTCTCAAGTGTTATGGATGAGAAATCAACTCCTTGACTATGGACTTCATGTTGATAGAATTCCTATCTTTTGTGACAACACAAGTGCCATAGCCATAACAGAGAATCCTGTACAGCACTCAAGAACCAAGCACATTGATATCAAGTACCACTTCATTAGGGAGCATGTCATGAATGGTACAGTGGAACTACATTTTGTTCCAAGTGAACAACAAATTGCAGACATATTTACCAAGCCACTTGATGAATCAACATTCACAAGATTAGTAAGTGAGCTAGGTATGCTTAATTACTCTTAAAATTCTTGTCCTTATTGCAATTTGAATTGAAGCCTGAAATATATTAGTTGCTAGAACAAATTTGACTTTTAACAAAGTTTATACCATCAACGGATGTTTCCTATCCGTTGAAAGTCAAAATTGCTCTATCAACGGATATTCATTATCCGTTGAAAGACAAATACATTTCTGGAATTTTTATCCGTCAACGGATAAAACTGAAGTACCTTTCAACGGATGACAATTTGCCTTATCCGTTGAAATATCACATCAGTCGATTCAGGTGTTTCACAGCCGTTGATTCTATTTTCTTAACCGTTGATACTCATACATACATCTGTATGTATTGGTTTTAAAGGTAGTTGTTAGAATACTTACAGTTTATTCTTAAACGGCTGAAATTCACTAATATATACTTATTGATTAATCTTTTACTTATTTTTTTTGTTTTTTTTTGAAAGCATATAAGCCCTTCTGATTTTTCATTTTTACTTTACGCTTTCTTAAAATTTCAAGCATTTACCATTTTCTCTCTGCAAAACCTTCAAGTTATTCTCTGTAATTTCTACTCACAACTATGGCACCAGTCGTGAAAATTATGTCTCAATCTGGGTTCATCTATGAGAAGAACAATTTCATAGCTTTGGTAGAAAAGAATGAAGCCCATTCAGACTATCACAAAATGATGGACTTCATCAAAAACTGTAAACTTAGCTATGCAATGCTGGAAGCCCCAACGATTTACTGTGAAGTAGTTGAGGAGATTTGGACAACTGCTGAGTTCAACTCCATAGATATGACTATCTCCTTCACTCTCAAAGGTAAAAATCACTGTATTAACTGTGATGATTTACAAGCATGTTTTAAATTACCTGAGAACAATGCCATGACACCACACACTGATAATGATGTATCCAGCATGTTAGATTCCATAGGTTATTCTCTTAACTCTGCTAGTTTAGGGAGTATTAGAAGAAAAGGCCTTAGGAAAGAATGGAGTTTTCTTGGGGATGCCTTTATAAAGGTTTTCTCTGGGAAAATTAGTAATTTTGATGCCATAACTTCATCTCTTGTTAATATGCTCTATATGCTTGTTTCTGATAGGTATTTTAACCTTAGCAACTATGTGATGCTAGAATTGGGTACTAGATTAGGTAACAAAGCTAATAGACCTAATAACATCTATTATGCTAGATTCTTTATGTTATTGGCTAACCATGTTGCTGAAGGTTTGGTCATAATCAATGAGAATAATAAACTCAAGTGCTGGGCACAAGAGAAAAGAGTTCTTGCAGATTTATTGAGAATGGATCTCAACAGCAGTGTGCCATTGGTATACTTACCAATCATGAATGCACCTCAGGTAGGTGAGGTAATTGCTTCTACAACTCCTACTTCTTCCAACCCTCTATTTCTTTATCTTCTAGTGTGGCCATGAAATCTGTGACAATGCCCCAACAGATTTCTACCAAGGTCACCAAAACTAAACTTTCAAAATCAAAGACAAAGAAAACCACCTCTGTTGTTTCTCAAAAGACAACAGTTGTAACACCAACCATTAACCCTGAGGGGAGTGAACAGGGTGTGAGTGGTGAGGGGAGGGGTGAACATCAAAGAAAACCCCCAGGATAAGGAAGGAGAGTTAAGTGCTTCCCAAGCTAGCCAAGCCACAGTTTCTCAAAAAGCTGTGGTGGTTGAAAAGGTATCTAGCACATCCCTAGTTGCATCCTCCCAAAAGGATGTTACTATTGAAAATAGTTCCCAACCAGGAACACAGAACAAACGAGGGAGGGACACTGAAGCCAAACACTCACCAACAAAAGCTTTTATTAGAAGAAAGAAGGCTAGAACCCAATCTTCTATACAGGGTGCACACACTGCACAGATACATCCATCTGTATCTATGCCTTCTCAAACTCAGTTTGATGTGGCTCCAATAAATGTGGAGTCACAGCCCCATTCTCTCACAATAATCACACATCAATCACCAAACACTTCATCACCATCTCTGGATGTGGATATGTTATTCCCATCAATTCCTGATTCTCCCTCTTTACAACTCAGGGAGGAGCCCCACTCAAATACAGGTGATCATCATCTCTTAGATGATTTGTTGGATCACCCGCAAATTCTTTTAGATATAATTGAAGGATCTGTGTCACCACATCTCAAATCAATCTACACAGATTCAACAGTTATATCACTTTCAATTTCAACTTCTTTTCCTTCTTCAACGGATATCACTCATCCGTTGACAAGTGGTTGCTCTTCAACGGATAAGCTTAACAGCAGTTATCCGTTGATAACATCAGTTTCACCTTTAACGGATATTCCACATCCGTTGATAGTCTCTCCACACATAACTGAATCAATTCCAAGTGTAGAAGACATGAATACTGTGCAATCACTCTTAGGATTGAGGGAAGGGAGTGAAAATTTGAGTGAGAGGCTGGGTTGCTCCCAGGCAAAAGGAGAGATTGAGAGCTCAAAAATGCATGCTATTTCTTCCAGCATGGCAAAAGTAAGTGAGAGGAGTACCACCTTAGTAGGTGAAGGTGAGGGAGTGAGTTGTGTGAGCCAGGGGGAGCCCCTGATGCAAGAAAATAGAGAAAAAGAGTGAAAGGCAGGTACAGTAGATATAAGGGTGGAACCAGCCATTGCTAGTGAGTCAATGATTGTGGATGATGCTGAAAAGGAAAGACAATTTCAGCAACATTACAAAGCTGTAATTGATAACATTTCCTTGAATGCTGACACTTTTACTCATCCTGTGTCAGCCTATCAAATGTTGGCTGCTCAGGGCGATGAGGAGGCAGAAAAGACACTACATCTAGTACACACAACAGAATCTCTTCAAAGGGATAAAGCTGCTATTAACAAGATGCCTTCTACAGCTGGTGAGCCATCTGAGGAATTTGGAGTAAATTCTGATGATGATGACTCTGTTTCTTTTGATGGAAGCATGAACTTAGGGGGAGATGAAGGCCCTAGTTCAATTCCAAATCTACCTGAATGGGCTTTGACAAAGGAGTATAGATCAGGGGAATTCAATGTATCCTTAGTCAAACAAATCAACACTATTCAACAGGCCATTCAGAACACTTCACATGCAAGTATCAAGGCTATCCTTCAAGCTCACCTGGACTCACTGCATCTCATGAAGTTGCAGCAAGTAAAGCAGAATCTGAGTATGGATGATCTCAGGAAGGATATTGCTGACTTGAAATCCTACAGTTCTGAAAAATTGGATTCAGTCATGCCCTATGGTACATTGCAGGACTTGGTTTTGAGATTGAAAAAGGAATCAGTTACTGAGAAAAGGCTGGCCAAGTTGGAAGACAGAGTTCAAGTTATTGAAGATTCTGTGGCCACCATTCTTCACAACCAACAATCTCAAACCAGTCTCCTAATGCAGCTGGCAAAAGCACAAGGCTTGACCCCTCTCCTTGATGATAACAAAAGGGGGAGAGTAAAAGGGAAGGGGAAGGAGAGCCATCTACAAAAATCAAAATATCTAAAGTGCTAGTTCCTGCCATCACTACTTCTCCAATCATTCAAATCAAAGGAAAGCCTGATGGAATTGATTTGATTCAGCTAGCAGCAGCTGAAATTCAAGTGAAAGAGCAAAGGAGGAGAATTGATGAAAGGTTGCAACTGTTGTTTGGCTCTACACAAGATAAATCAACATCTGTGAAATATAGCACAAAGATTGAACCAATCAACATGGAGCTCAAGCCAGTAGGGAGACATAAGGATGGAGAAGCTTCTTCCAAAGAACTACAAGCTATAATTCTCAAGCCCAATAAAAGATCCAATAAGGACTCTACAAAGAATCCTTTAAAAGAAGTGGACTTTCCTCCTCCAAAAGCTGATGAGAACAAGCTTTTAGGTAGGAGTATTGCTTATCTCAAAGAGACCATGGATGAGGCTGTAAGGAGAAATAGGGCTGTTATCTCTAGAGAGGGAAAGAACATATGTGTGATGCAAGGACATCCCAAATTCTCAATAGCCAAGAAGGAAGAAGTCAAGCAACTAAAGGCTGACAAAAGAGCACAAGCAAAGCTTGAACAACAGCTAAAGTCAAGTCAAGTTGAAGAAGAGAAAGGAATTGAAGTCAGGGGTGAAGACAAGATTGCAAACCTAGAAGAGGTTTTTGGGAGTATATTTGGTGAGAGTATGGAAGAAAGAGAGGAATGGCAGAAGGGAAACAGAAGAAAGGCCAAGGCACATAGAAGGAGTGAAGATAATACTGAAGTAACCAAATCTATATCTAAACCACTACCTTCCATACCTGAACCTCTTGTTTCTAATCCCACTATAAACATCCATGGTGAACCAATCATTCCAAAAGAGGAACCTATTGATTGGGACACCATCAAATTGCCTACCTTTCTAACCACTCTTCCACTACCAAAGAAACAGAAAAGAAAACCCAAATCTACACCTCCCATAACCTCTAAGAAATTCACTCAAAAACAAAAGCCTAAGCCTAAGCCATCCATTTCTAAAGATGATTATGTTCACATCTGTGACATAAAAGAAATTTCAGACATTGAACTCTATCTGGATGAGCTGGAGGATGTAAGAGGAATAGCTGCTTACAGACAGCTACCAGAGAGATTAGTGTTCAGATACAAAGGAGCTGGGGAAAGAACATGGCCTCTCCACAGGATTCTGAATGAAGGCTACTCTACCTTGATTAGAGTCTTTTCAGCTATACAAAAGGATTCTGGCTTTACCAGAACTGCCAAGACTGAAATTCTCAACAAGATTGCCAATATAAGGAAAACTTGGAGGGAGCCCAATGCCTTACCCAGGACTTTACTCATTCAAGAAAGGGGAATTACAATTCACAAATCACCTCATTGGTTGATGGAATTTAGAGATGATAAAGGAGTCAGAAGATTTTTCAGACTTGAAGACCAACTCAAGATTGGCAGCAATGAAACTCTCAAGGAAATGCAATCTAAGTTGGATATCAGTGTTGAAGATGAAGCTGAATTCTTCAGACAACTCCAACTTCAAATTGAGGAAAATGACAAAGGGCTAGGAAAGAAAACCAGGGAACAAAGAAGAAAAAGATGATTTGCTCAGGCTAAAGGAGTATCCTTGGAAATACTGTAAATCTTCAATTTCCTCCTAGTACATACATTTTTGCAGCATTTTCAAATTTCTACTTAGTTTCAATTCATATATCTGTTAAGTGTTTTGTTATCATCAAGTTAATCCTGAATTTATGCCTACAATTCTTATAGACATAAATAGGGGGAGATTGTTAGGAATATATGTGCATTAGTTTGATGATATGTTTAACAAAACACTTAAGTAGAAATTCAATGTCTGTAGCCTCAACGGATAAGACCACTTTGGCTATTCGTTGATGGTGTAGCTTTACTTAGAAATAAGTCTAGTGTTGTAGCATATTTCAGTCTCTGTATTTAAGATGTAATTTTTAGAAGTTGAGAGAAACTATGAGTCATGTTGACTACTAGAAGATATGCAGATAGGAAGGCCAATTGTAAATATTTCATGCCTTGTAATTTTGTATAAATGAAGTGGTATCAACGGATGACTTAAAGACCTTCAACGGATGAGAAGCTAAGCTTCAACGGATGTCTCTAAAGCGTCAACGGATAACATCCTTCAACGGATGAGTGCATCAACGGATGAAAGCTTCAACGGATGTCTCTAAAGCGTCAACGGATAACATCCTTCAACGGATGAGTGCATCAACGGATGAAAGCTTCAACGGATGTTCTGTTGATTAACCGTTGATAAGTGGTAGTTGTACCTACAAACAGAGGCACGTGGGTGAACAGAGATAACTGAAATGTGGCAGCCTAATTTCAGGAACATCAGAAAAAGCAGCCGTTCTACTCTAGTATAAAGAGACATTAAGTCAACAAAGTACTGGAGTGAACTGGAGAAGAAAGAAGTGGAGATCTTACTTTATTATTTTATTATATCCTTATCTTCACTTGTAAACTTGGTAACATATAAACCAAGTAGTAGCTAGTAATTAGAGAAGAATTTTTCCAGAGCTGTTTAGAAAAATCTTGAGAGAAAAATTATATAGTTTGTACTAGGATGCAGCTGTGATCAAATTCTTAGATCACAGAATTTCTGAAATACCATCTCTGGTGGAACAACAAATCCACCAGAAAAGTTTTTAAAGGTTTATTGTGTTCTTTACATTTGTGTTTGAATATATATCTGTCTGTATCAGCTTAAAGCAATTCACACACTTGTTCATCTTGAACACACAGTCTTTATAAACTGCTCAAAACTTGAAAAAGTTTTGAGATTTACATTCAACCCCCCTTCTGTAAATCTCATTGTTAGTTCTCTAGAAATAACACTAACCATACGGAGTCCATACATGTCGTATCAAATCCTTCTAAGGAGGTAACATAATCACCATTCATGATTCATGAAGAACACTCCTGATCCTGACATACATACATGACATGAAGCAGATAAATTGCAGAAGAGTTTCAATCAAAGCAACGATAGCAGGTTAATACCATTCTTAATCATACGCCCTAAATAGAAGACTTAACTCAAGGGTTCATCTAGTCCTTTTTGAAACATGGTCCTGGCTTATCTCAAGATAGTATCTTCTGAGATAGATAGCCCGCTCATGGCGATTACACGAATTAAACCTTTACCAACTACTATTACGGTTGGATATTGCACAGTCATCAGAAGGAATGTCAATCTTCTAAACCATAATACAACCTTCATAGCTTTAACCATTATCACTGTATTCCTTTGGCACAAGCACCAATAATTATCCTCTTACCTTTAAAGTGTGGGCCACCTCTTTGGCCTTTCCTGATAGTAAAATTTCCTTACAGTCAATGTCATTTTAACGACCTCCAAATAAATTTTCTACCTTATTTCAATCACAGCTTATGTGAAAAATGCTTTCCTTAAAATCTGATGAGTAAAAAAAAATTACCATTTTTCCATAAGTTATCCCCTCAGTCTTTAGAGGTTAATCACTGTCATGACTGACTCTCAATCATAATTAGAACATCTTTTATCTTAAGTCCTAATTGCCTGAACAATTTCGACCATTACTGGTTCGATCCATACTTTCTCGTGGTTTAAACACGTGCCCCACTTGGCAATATTATAATTACGTCATATTTCCTTTATCAACATTTCTATTCTTGAGAATTTTGAATATTACCTTTCTCCTTGTAAAACCTCTAAGGTTATCCTTCAATCGTTCCTCCTGTATTCCCTAGATACAGGGCATATCAAAATACCATTTACTATTACTAGAACCATTGTCTATATACTTCTGAAAATTTCTCCACTGATTCTTAAAGGTTGTTGTTACCTTAACCCCTTTCCAAATCATACTGGCAAAACTCATGATGTCCCTATTAAGGGTGAAATGCCAACCTTTATGCATTCCCCTAGGATTCATTTTAAGTTACCGATGTTCTATCCTTAATTCCACCTTTAAAAGGTACCTGCATCCTTCCATGGATAAATCAAGTCATATATCCCTGACAAGGGTTGTCTTATTCAATCATTCCCACCTCGATAGTATATGCCTAATTTCACAATAACATCTATATTCAAAATGGGGTCAATCAATATGGCCTCCAAAAGATAACAACGGTTATCCGCTTGTCTTGCCTAATTTGGTAACGATAACAAGGATTTTCTGGAAGATATTGGTCGTGTTTAACGTGAACTTCTTCTTAATAATTCCTTATTTACTTTTGTTGTTTATCTCAACAGTCATCTCAATGTTGGGATATCCTCATACCTGGCGTCTCCCTTTCTGGGTATCATGCCACCCGGTCTTACACTTCACATTCTTGAAGGTGACTTCCTTCATCCAATTTTCCTAATTTCTTACTTCTTTGTCTCCTCAGTCTATCCGCATCTCAATATTTATCCTTCGAACTATCTCAAGGTTTCCTCAAATCCTCCCAACTTACAGGGGATAAAATATATTTATCTCTTATGCCTTCAACCATCAATTTAACTCATGGTGAATCACCCTCATCCTGACGATTATATACTTTTCTATTTCTATTGCTACGAGTCTTTAGGGTTTCCTCATACCCAACTTCCTTATCATTCCTCAAACTCTATTGCCTTTATATTCCTTTCCACTTCAGTTTCTTTTTATTTTCCTTTCTCTTATCATTAATTCATGAACCCACTAATCATTGACTTACAACATCACATCGTTCTGGGATTCTTGTCATCCGAACGAATCTTGGACAACTTTTACAACTTAGCTTCATATTTCATCATACTCGTCCGCCTTTGTTCTGGCTCTAAAGATTTTACACTATCTCCATAACCTTGGGAATCACTTTCCCAAAAATAATTGACTAACTTTTAATCAGTTTATTCTAACTCTGGCTCCGTGCCTTTCTTGGGTCTTTCACCAGTGGTGGCCCTTCTCTTAGGAGGGTAAGTGACAAAAATAGTCTTTTGTGATTCGTCCATCATCTAGAATCTCAAATGATTCCTATATTTCCTTTAGCCAGGCTCTCGCCTCTACTGGGTTCGCTTGTTCCTTGGAACTCTGAGAGCTTAGCGACTTAAAGGTCCTGAAAGAATTTCTCACCGCATTGTTTCCTCAGGGTGGTGGTTGGGGATAATAGTCTAAGTTCTGTCTAGACTGGTCCATAAATTGTCGTATAGGAGTACCATCTCAGGTCTCCTTTCCTTACTCGACTTTCTGTTTCCTTAGTATGAAATGTTTCAACCTTCTCCCATAATCGGGGTTATCTTATACATTAAAAACCTTGTTTTTCACTCTATTATGTTATGGGTTCTTTCTTTCTTGATGGCAACCTCCCTGACTATCACATTCAGGGTTTGCCCTAAATCTTATTCCTCAAACTATGGCTCTCATCTAAGTTCTCATCCTTAAGCTCTTGAACTTTTGGAACCCAATTTCTGTAGGAACACCTCACTATCCCCTTATCATCTTTCTCGGTGTGGATCTCTTCTCCAGTCATTGACTCTCTGCCTTCATTCATCACTTTTTCTGGCACAATATGTTCTTTTCCAAAAATTCGGTCTGTATTGCAATCTCAAACAGCTTTTCGGTACCGACTCCGGTTACCTTCACTTCTATTTCCATTTTCTCAAAATCTCTTATAAACTATCCCAAAGACATTATCATCTTGGGTCTCTCCTTTTTACTAAGGGCATCAGCCACCACATTGGCTTTCCCCGAATGATAAGGAATCTCCCAATCATAATTCTGATTAGCTCTAACCGCCTCCTCTGGCGTATGTTGAGCTCTTTCTACGTAAAAATGTACTAGAGCTCCTATGGTTTGTGAATCTCACACTTCTCTCCATACAAGTAGTGCCTCAAATCTTTAGGGCAAAACTATTGCCATGAGCCCAAGCTCATGGGTGGGGATATCGAATTTTAAATTCCCTTATTTGTCTTGACGCGTACGCGATTACCTTGTTATGCTGTATAAGAAGCACCCTAGTTCCTTATGCGAAGCGTCAATACAAATCACAAAATCTCCTTTTTCCATCCGACAATGCCAACATAGGGGCCGTCACCAACCTTTGCTTTAGTTATTAAAAGCTTTTCTCGTATTCCTCTGTCCATTCAAACTTCTCAGTATTACGAGTAAGCCGCGTTAAAGGGGCTACTATCTTTACAAACTTGAACGAACCTCCGGTAGTGACCAGCTAATCCTACCTCTGGTAGTTTCCCTAACCATGGTCATCAATTCCTCAATGGTCCTTTATTCATTCTTGTTAGGATCTTCCACGAGATCCTCCTCAGCAACAATCCCATCTAGGACAACATCCTCAACCATTAACATCCTCAATATGAACATCATCCGAACCTGCGTTAGGACGCTCTATCGGATCCACAATCCGATCTCCAATTAGTAATAAAACATCATCGCGCTGTCACTTCTCAACCTCAGGGTTCGGAGTCCCGCTACCATATACGATAACGAACTACGCTACTATCACGATATTTATAAGGGTTCCCATAAGGGTTTTAACTGTCAGTACTACGTTAGGTAGTCCGACTATGAACTTGGCAAGAGTTCTTATTATCTTAGTGAACTTATTATCTTAACGTCACATCATCTCTGAGGTTTATAACGCTTAGCTTCTGATACCACTTCTGTAACACCCCCAAATCCGGGGTCGGGGATCCGGGTTGTCACGAGTTCCATTTCCCTCAATAACACCCAATCTTAATAATTAATCAACTACTCTGTACTGTGACCCCACAATAAACACACACACCACAAGTTATAGTCTCAGAGATGAATATCCAAAAATAATCACAAGTCGTTTTATTCCACAATTATATGTCAATACACCTTAAAAAGGTTTCTGAATAAATTTACATTTCTTTGCCATTATTACAATTCATAATTATACATAAGTCTGGTACATCATAAGTTGAAAACCTAGCCTATTGGTAGTTCCTACCTCAGCTACAGCGACATCCACGCCTACAGGAAACTGCGGAATGTTTCCTATCCGCCTGCGAATTGGGAGCTTAGTCCTGTTCATCTTTTCTATCTAATGTTGTGTGATGAAAGAAGAAAGCAAGGGTGAGCAGCAAGCCCACCAAAATAATATGTATAAAGATTAACAATATATGAGCCTTCTCATAGTACTCATGAAAGTCTTGGTCAAAAGAAATGAACCAAGTTTGATATCTTAATGCGATGAAGTCGCAAAATATTCAGTATATATACATATATACTTTTCAAAATATTGGAAGTCCTCTTCCATGCATAATACACACAGAGTTCCAGTGTATAACTGTATAAAAAAATATCGTTGCAAGGTGATCTCATATATCTAACCTTGTCTCAACGTTTTTCTGAAAATCTTTGTCATGCATAAGATAATCATTTACTAGATATAAGTTTAAAAGATGAAGTTACAAGATACTCCAATATACTTATATCAATTATAAAGTTACTTGAACTACCACTGTTCAAAGTATAACGAGCTTTCAACAGTTCATCACATAGATGAGACTACAAGACAAGATTTGAATAGATTCAACCTTTGAATATCATTATAAATAATGAAGTTACGAGATACTTCATCAAGTCCTGATATATATATCCATATATATATATATATATATCTCATACATTTCCTGAAAATCTCTGTCATGTAAAGTATGAACAGAGTTGTAATATCCAATGAATTTTGGAAAGGAAAAGAATTTTGGCATAAACCCGATATCTTGCTGATCAGGCAAAGATACCAATAAGCAACCTTTTCTACTAGTAGATGGACGAATTCCCCACTGGTCATCACCCTGGTCGCAATAGGACCTTATGCTGGACTGCCACTCAGCCACTTATGCATTTGATGGACTCCCACTGAGCCACTTACACTGTCATAGACGCCCCACTGAGCCCATGTTGCTTATGCCGACTCAATAGATGGACTTACTTCCCGAACGTTGGGTAAGTAATCAATTCATTTATCAAAACTGCAACCTTGTTGCGAATATAAAATACACCATAGAGCCGGATCCCTCAGGTTTTGAGTGAGTATTTAAATTCCCTTTTTAAAAGGAAGATCTTAAATATAAAAATGAGTTTTGGGATCCGCTCTAACTTTTAAAAATCATTTTGAAGACTCGGAAACACTTTAAAGAGTGTTTGGAGTAATGCTGATTTAATGAAGTAAATCAGTCCCAATATATTTAGAAAATGTCTGAATATTATTATTTAAATAATATTCTCATAAAGATAATCCTTATAAAAATAATCGAAGTAGAAGTATTAAAACTTATACTTGAAATGGATATTAAATAACCAAAGATGTACTTATATGAAAGTACTATCTTTATTTGAATAATCGAAAATAAGTTTGATTATTGACACCTTATTCTTTAATAAAATAAAGAATATATTTCAGTAATAAGCGGAGTCATAATACCTCGAATGAATATTATAAATAATATTCATTAAATAAAATAAAGGAGTCATACATCCTCAAATGAATATTCAAATAATATTCAATTAATAAAATAAAAGGAGTCATAAGTCCTCGGATGAATATTCGAAATAATATTCAATAATAAAATAAAGGAGTCATAAGTCCTCGGATGAATATTCGAAATAATATTCAATAATAAAATAAAGTTATCGAATAAACCTTATTCGATTAATAGTTTTGAAAACTATAACCATATATATATAAATATATATATATAAAATCTACTCGGGATCCTCGACTCCCGGTTTTAGAAAATGTTTTCACCTTTGGGTCCCTATACTAAGGGTATATGCAAATTACTGCTATTCTCTAGCATAGGTATTATCAACTGAACCAACAGATATATATGGCAAGAATACGAAATAGACATGCATATATATACCATAACAGCATGCTTCAATATATCGCAACATTTGCTAATTAACCAACATGCATCTATCGCAAGATAATGCATATACATATATACATCACAACAACAGTATAACGGATAGAAAACTTGCCTGAGCGACTGGGGTTACGAATGGCTCGGGACGAGTCTGCTAACCTATAAGCAACAAGTAAGTTGGAATTAAACCAAAGTCACTTGTAAATCTATACTCTAACCAACTCAGACTCTAACGCTCGTTTTGCGCTTAACGATTTACTTAAGTCGCTCGAGTACCCTCGGCTCCACCATTTTTAATAAATTACCCATTACGAGTTTTAAAGCGATTCTTTCGCGAGTGCCTTACCATTTGCCTAATACGCTTTACATAAATGATTAATACTCCAATTAGTCCTTTAGGGTCCTTAACCAATGTTTCAAAGTAAGGCGAGGGATAATGTTTTGTTCGCGAAACGCCGTTACTTAAAACGGTCGTTTCTCCTAAACCGTGCATCGGAATCGAACGAACTACATATCAAAACGAAGCTCGTAACACGAGCTATCTAGACATGGCAATGGTCATAATCTAGCAGGGGGTTCTCGGGTCCTAATGTTATGCACAAAAACAGTCTAAAGAAAATCGGACGTTACGATGGCTATGTTACGCGATTTCCCAAATTTAAACCAATTCAAACAACCACAATTTCAACTCCAATTCACAACCCAATCAACCTCCATCTAAACTACATTACAACGGCCCCAAATCAACTCAATTTTAACATTCATACTTATGCCTAAGCTTGAATTTAACTATACTACATTCTTTTAACCAAAACAACAAGATTTTACCATCCCATTTCAATACCACTTCAACCCAAACTCTAAACCACAAACATTAAGCTACAATATCACCATAATAATCAAAATCATCTTATTAAACATAGGAATCTAGTGTTTGGAGATGATATACCTTCCTTGAAGTGGTGGGAGTAGCTAGGAAGCCTTAAGAAGCTTTGAGAAGTCTTAGGGATGCTTGGATCTTACAGGAAAATAAGAAAAATTTCAAGTTAAAAACTTGAAAACACTATTCATTGTCTTCTTCATTGATTTAATGAAGAAGATTGAGAAAGAATTGATGGCTTAAACTCATGATATAGCCCAAACTATGCATAAGGATGATTAGGGAATTAACTCACCAATTTAGGAAGCTTGGATCTTGAATTTGTGAAATTTCTTGCCTTTGGAATAGTAAAAAGCCGAGAGCTAATGAAGAAAATAATGCCTTTGTTTCTTTTTGTTTTGATGAAGAATGAATTATTTGGCTTGGTTGATTTGGTTTTGTTTTGTTTTGGTTAATTACCAATTTAACCTTGATTTTGTGTGGTTAATAATCCACCACATCTCCTTCCTTCCCATGTCATGCCTATGTCATGTTGTGATGTCATATTTCCCTCCTTGTCCTCTTCTCATTGGTTGGGTGACATCACTCTCTCTAATCCCTTTGATTAACTTCCTAATTGTTTGCCTAATGACCGCTAATCTGTTATACGGTTCGCTTAACTTTCGTTTCGTTTATCGTTTGAAGGATCATACCCGGGATCTTATTACTTAGGTTCCCTTAACCTTTCTCAATACATTATATTCCTTTTTATGATCCTCTCTTATAATCCTTTAATTTAATCCTTCTTATCTTGTTACCTTATACTCAATTCTTTTCGTATCTAGTGGATTTCCGGGAAAAATCAAAGTGTTCGGAATTGGATTCTGACGATCTTTACATACACTTATATACCATATAGAGTACTAATAAAATCTCAGAATATCCATAACAGAACCCATACATAGTGTGGCATGAAAAATTTTCTCATTCAGCAAAAACACTATTCATAAGGGTTTCAAAATTTTCCAAAAATTGGGGTTATTACATGAATTTTATGCCATTGTCACTCCTTAATCATTTCACACAATTCTGATCTTCAGCCTGCTTCTCAATCTTCTTGATGTGCTCAATTATGTTGTGTGGAGTCTCGCCTTTAGAATGCATAAATTCTACCCATGTGTACCTTGAGTAGTCATCCACCATCACAAGTGCATACTTATTTCTTGAAATTTATACGATATTTACTGGTCCAAATAAGTTCATGTGAATAAGTTACAAAGGTGCACTTATGGAATTCACTGTTTTACTCTTGTGACTTGATTTCTTTATTTTTCCTTTTTGACAAGCTTCACAGACATCATTCTGAGCAAACTCCAGATTTGGCATGTCTCTTACTAACTCCCTTTTAACTAGAGTGTTGATTTCCTTGTAATTCAAGTGAGAGAGCTTTTTATGTCACAACTTGCTTTGTTCTCCAGATGTCTTGGTGTAGAAGCAACAAATTCCATCCTCATTTGTTGAGTTCAGGTCTGCAACAAATAAGCTTCCTTTTCAGAGCAACTTCATTAGTCTTTTTGCTAATGATTAAGCATTCTCCTTTTTCAAATTTAACATTGAATCCTCTATCGGTGAATTGACTGACACTTAGGAGATTTACTTCCAAACCGGCAACCAATGCTACTTCTTCAATGACAATATTTCTATAAATTAATTTTCCATATCCCATAGTGAAACCTTTGATGTTGTCTCCAAAAGTCACTAATGGGCTAACCATCTCCTCAAACTGTGATAGCAAGGCCTTATTACCCGTCATATGTCTTGAGCATCCACTGTCTATGATACATATGATTTTCTTCATTTTTCCCTGCATACAATTAGGATTAAGTGTTTTTAGCTACCCAAACTGTGTTGGATACTTTCTTCTTGTTAACAGAATGTGCAGAATTAGAAAGAGTTGATTCAGAAAGAATGGTGTTCATTGCTTGATTTGCATGTTCCTTTTTAGCTGTAGACCCAATATTGATTTCTTTGAGGTCTACTCTTAGCTTGTAGCAACTTGTCATTACTTTCATGTTGCAAGGAATACAATCAAACTTATCACAGAAGGAATAGGGATCCTCAGTCTTTACTTCATTACATTTGCATGCTCCTAATCTTGGCTCACTAACAGCCTTTTTACAAAGCTAACTTAGATGATTTGTAGAGCCAAATTTCTGAAACTGTTTTCTAGGAGAATCTGCAACAAATGCAAGTTATTGCTTTTGTTTATCCAATCTTTCCATTTCTGTTTCTCTTCTTCTTTCCTGCATTCTCAGTTTTAACCTCCTGATTGGCTTCTTGGAGTTTGATCAACCGTGGGCTTCTTCTCAGCTTTAAAATTTAGAGTTGTTTCTGTACATTTCTTTTCATAGTCTTCATTAGCCAATTTCTTACTTATGATCAACCGTAACGACTGGAAAATTACGATTGTATTATATCATAATAAAGGTGAAATTATGTGTTTTATTATATCATTAAGTGTATTTAGTCATAAAAGCCTAGCTGTTATGTGCTATGTGTGGTTTTGTAACGTCAGGGTATTTATCGGGTATTTTATTTCGTGTTAAAGCTTTCATATAAAAAGTTATGCGACCCAAATATTTTTTAATAGCTGATATTTCAAATAAAATAATTTACCTTATTTTTCCTATTATGGCTGTACCATAGCGTTATTCTGAACGTCCAGTTATTTTAGAAATTTTCTCATTTCGCGAAAAATGACTTTTTCGGGCCCCTTCGGGTGTCAAAACCCCCACAAAAATCATATTTTTATTTTTATAAACTATGGGACTTTCAAATATTCCATATCTTTGCATTTTTGAATTATTCAAAATTTTTTGGTAATTTTGGCATATATATTGTATATATTAAATATTTAAAAATTAAAAATTGATACCAAAAATTATTAATTAAAGGGCAATTAATTTTATTAGATGTATAATTGGGGTCTTAATTTTAATTAGTAGTAATATTTTTACTTACTATAAATAGCCTAATTTTAATTTAATAATTTATAATTAATTATTAAAAATAGTTAAAAATCAGAAAATTCTCAATTTTTCGGTTCGGGTTTCCAGAATCGGGTCGTAGAATCAATAGGTGATTTTGATCGGTTCCCGGCATCAAACTCAGGTGTGTGAGTACTCAAATCAATCCTTTGATCCGTTCTTTCAGTTTTTAAAATCAATTTCATGATTTGAGTCGTTTTTAAATTTTAAATTCTAGGGTTTATGTCTGATTTGGGTCTTTTTATTTCAGAGTTATCTGATGAAATTGATTATTTAAATAGCTTCGTATGATAGTTTATGATTGATTTGTATCAATTAAATTAACAACGATAGTTTGAATTGAAAGTTTGAATTCTAGGGTTTATACTAATTTTCGATTTATACATTTTTGAGTTTGAGTAATTTTTGGTTTGTTGAAGGTTAGGGCTTTGATTGTATAGTTCATAAGCTTTGATTTGAGATATAGAACGTAGTGTTTCATGTACAGATAAGTGAAATCGATAGTTGGCGGAAAATCGTCGGGTTTGATCGGAGATGGTGATTCCAGGATGATTCTGGTGACTAAATGGTGTATTTGAGATTTTGAATCGATTTGGAATTGATTCCAGTCAAAAAACTGACCAACGATATTGGTTTGGCCTGAATTTGACTGATCGGAGTCCGGGAAACCCACCGTAAACTGGGAATTTTCCGGTGAGTTCTTCCTGACCCGATTTGTTCTTGGTGACCCGGTTGCAAACCTATTTTTCATCCCGGTTTCGATCCATTTGTCAATAATTTTTTTTCTAACAAATGTCTTCTGGAATTTATTTTTATTTTTATTATTATTAATAATAAAAAATTAGGTTTTATTGATTTTATAAATTGATTAATTAATTAATTAATTTAATTGATTTATTTTATAAATAAATCTGAAATATTTCTAAAAATCAAAATTAATTATTTCTTTAATTATATATTATTATTATTATTTAAAATGATTAATTATTTTGATAATTAATCAATTTATTTTCAATAATTCAAAATAAATTAATTTTAATTCCAAAAATTATGGAAAAATTATTTTTAATTCCGATTTTTCCCCTAAATAAATATTTAAAATATTTTTAAGGTTCAATTATTATGAATAATTAATTATATTGAAATTGGTTTATTCTTATCTATTTGAACAATAATGAACCGTTTATCCGATTTAAAAAAAATGAAAGCCACCTGACTCACAAAATGATCTGTTTTCATTAAAAGTATCAAACCTTAATTTCTTTTGGAAATTGTTGTGCAAGACATGCCTGTACTATAACAAGACTAAGTTAATTTGACAATCCTAAGTAAGTTGTATTGTAATGTTAGTTTGCATTTTGTATTGTAACATTAAAGTCTATAAAAATGTCAAAGAGCAGACTAGAGTCTTTATCTGTAAACGGTATCAAGCCTAAGAGTTCTATTTGGAAGAAGATCAAGAAGATGATGCCTAAAAAGAATTATGAAGAAGTCAAGATCTCTACAATTCGCAGATTTAGTGTTTAAGAGAAGTCATTCGAGAACTCCAGAATGACTTATAGAGAAGTCAGGAAAGCTACTAGAGAACTCAGAGATATCGACAAGAAAATTTAATACATGAAGATTGGAGATATCGACAAGTCATTTCTTTATTAGAGAACTCAGAGATATCGACAAGTCAAATTTCACTAGAGAACTCAGAGATATCGATAAGTCAAATTTGACTAGAGAACTCTGAGGATACGACAAGTCAAATATCACTAGAGAACTCTGAGTTATCGACAAGTCTATAAGCACTAGAGAACTCAGAGATATCGATAAGCCAAAGTGAAGATATGAAGATGAGAGACCACGACAAGATAACTTCTCTTATAGATAACTCAAAGACCTCTACAAGTCAAACAATCATAGAGTAATGAGAGATCTCAATAAGCCATTATACTTATGAGATGTCAAGTTCTCTATATACCAAACTGGAGATCTCGAGGTAACCTCAAAATACAAATGTAGACCAGTTCAATATCCAAGATTGTCAATCAACAAACATCTAATCAAGTTGGATTGACAAGTCTACAAAAGCAGCTTAAAGAGTACAAGATCAAAGGCCAAGATTAACTGGCAGAGTAAAGTCATAGGCGTGCAATATTAGCAAGATACCACTAAGCCAGATATAAAAGATTGATTATCCAAAAATAGGGCTTTAGTACATGTTGTTGCATGCTGTGTAATAACCAGTGTTTACTGTTCTTTAAAGTAAACACTAGATGTTTTTGTCAACTGTAGAAATTGGGATTAGAAAAATCATGTATTCTCTCAAGGAAGAAGCTAAGCTCTTTATCAATAAGAGTCTAGAAATTTTGTAGCAAAACATTCTTAATTTTAATATAAAATTAAGTGAGTTTTGAAAGATCTATTTTCCTTACTGTTACATGCTTAATTACAGTTTTAACACATTTCACTACAGGTTTAATTTACTTTGTTCACGACCATAACACAATCAAGAAAAAACAAAAAAACACTAAAAACACATTCACCCCCCCCTCTGTGTTCTATTCATTACCTAACAAGTGGTATCAGAGCAAAATTTAAAGTAAAAGATTCAAGATCTTGGAAGAATGAATACACAGAAAATGAGTAGCATTAAATTCCCTACCATTGATAAAACTAACTACACTCTTTGGAAGAAGAAATGTTGTTGTTTATCAAGATGGCCAATCACTATACATTCAGATTCTCAAAAATTGGCCCTTCACTCATATGGTTGGAGTTGAGGAATCTACAGATGGAGACATGTCATTCCAGCTCATTATGCTCCTAAAGATCCTTCAGAGTACATTAAGCCTGAGAAAAGAAAAAGTCTCCCTGGGACAGTGGCTTGCAGTTGTTCCTAATGGAATCACTTGACAATGTAATGTACTACAGCACTGTCAACTGTGACACTGCCTAAGCAGATCTGGAAAATATAGAAATAATGTGTGAAGGAATTGAGGAAGTTAGGTCAAATCAACTAAGGATACTGATTTCACAGTATGAGGGTTGCATGCCCAAGCCAAAAGAAAGTATTATTGATGTGTTTGAAAGGTTTAACAAGCTGATCAATGACTTGCAGCTTCATGACAAATACTATGAAGCTGAAGAAGTGAACTTGAAGTTTTTGCTCACACTCCCTGACCATTTGGAACAGAAAATTTCAGCAATCAGAGAAGGGAGAGACTTGAGTAGGATAGCTCTGGAAGTTTTATACGGAATCTTAAAATAAATGAATATTAAATGATTCAAAGGAAGTCATTAAGGGCTGGTCAAGGGCATGTTGTAGATGGCTCAAGTGCTCTAATTGTCAATAAAAGCCAGACCTCTAATGATTAGCCAAGATCACAGACTTCAGTTGTGTCAACAATTAAGCAAAGAAACAATGATTCACAGGAACAAGTCATTCTGGAATTGGAAGAAGATGAGTTCTACACCTTGGATGAACTTGATGAGCCAGATCAGTCAATAGCCTATTTGGCAAGAAAGTTATCTAACATTAGAATAAAGAAGCCAAGATTCTTCAAGGGTAAAGGACAATCATTCAAAAAAGACATTAGCTGGAAAGGAAAAAGGGAAGTACACATCTGATAGCAAAAATGGTTACAAAACTGGATCTGTTGAAAGATAAAAATAAGGTGCTTCAATTATGATGAGCTAGGCCATTTTGCTACAGAATGCAGGGAAACCCAATAAATCAAAGAAAGACAAAGCTTATCTTGAACTGGAAGTAAAGTATGAAGCTGAAGAGAAACAACAAAGCAAAGCTTATATTACAGAGAGAAAGAGTTGGGATGATTCTGATAGTGATGAAGATGAGGAAGTTGGAAATTATGCACTATGGCCTTGGAGCAAGGAGAGTCATCCTCATTAAAAACACATGTATCAACTCTTACCACCATTGATTTAAATGTGAGTCAATATAAGGAAACTGTTGAAAGGATGAGCACAGAAATGTTTCACATTCACACAAGTATGGTTGCTGCTAATAAAGAGGTTAGCAGAATAATAATGATAATGGAGAAACTTGAAAATGAGAAACAAGAAACTGAGTTGTTGCTAGTAGAGCTTGAAGCTGTGAAAACAAGAAAATGCATTTATGAGAACAAGCCTCAAGTGTGCAAGTGAAATTGAAGCAGTGTTAGGGAGAAGCTGGAAAAGAATGAAGTCAAGTTAAAATCTTTCAGAAATGCATCTGAGTTAGTTGGACAATATATGAGAAGAACATTCCATGTGCAAATATTCTATATGGTCTTGATTATGATTGCCTTGAACAACAAGAAGAAAGCTGTAAGTGATAAAGGGAAGGCAAATGAAAATGAAGATGTTTCCAAGTTACGCATAAAAAGGTTGGCTCACCTATGTCAAAGCATGTGAAAAGAGATTTCAGTGAAGAGAGTTGATCATTAAAGCAAAAAATTGATGATGAAGACAAAGAAAAGAAAAATGCAGAAGAAACAACTCCATCTTCCAAAGCTGAAAAGAATCTCATGAACAACCAAGGTTCCAAGACACGTGTCAAGGAACAAAAACTGAAGATGCAAGAAAGAGAAGAAAAATAGAAATGGGAAGATTGGATAAACAAAAGCAAATAATTTTGCTTATGTTGCAAATGCTCCAAGAAAGAAATGTAAGAAATGTGGCTCTGTGAATCACCTAACTCACCTTTGTAAAAAGGCTGGTTAGCAAGCCAGTTAAAGGAGCCTACAAATACAATGTAGCTGATTCAAATGATCCCTACTCCATTCTGTGACAAGTTGATTACATCCTTGCAACTTGAAAGTGATGAACAGTTGCCACAAGCTGAGAGTAGAACCTCAAGAATAACAATTGGGTCTACAACAAATAGGGAAAATGCACAACAATTAATGAATTTTATTTTATCTGAAATAACTCATTCAACTTCTGCTAAATCAGTTAACAAGAAGAAAGTGCCCAACATTCTTGGGTTGCTAAACATACTTAAAACTAATTGTGTGCAAGGAAAAATGAAGAAGGTCATATGGATCATAGACAGTGGATGTTCCAGACATATGACAGGTGATAAGGCCCTGCTATCACAATTTGAGGAGAAGGTTGGCCTTTTGGTGACCTTTGGAGACAATGGAAAATGACTCACATGGGATATGGCAAGATTATTTTTGGAAATGTTGACATTGATGATGTAGCACTAGTAGTTGGTCTTGAAGTTAATTTTATCAGTGTTCGCCAATTTGCAGATAAAGGTTTGAAGTTTTATTCAACAAAGAAGAATGCACTTTTATCAGCAAGAAAATCAGTGAAGTTCTCTGAAAGGGGCAAGGAAAGGAAGCTTATTTGTTGTAGACTTGGACTCAGCAAATAAGGATGAAATTTGTTGCTTCTACACCAAGGCATCTGTAGAACATAGTAATTTATCGCATAAAAAGTTGTCTCACTTGAATTTCAAGTCAATTAACACCTTGGTCAAAAAGGAGTTATTAAGAGATATGCCTAATCTGGAGTTGTGTTGAAGTGTGAAGTTTGTGAAGCTTGTCAGAAAGGAAAAATGAAAAGATCAAGTTACAAGTCAAAAACTGTGAATTCTATAAGTGCACCATTACAACTTATACACATGGACTTGCTTGGGGCAGTAAATGTGTTATCAATTTCAAGAAACAAATATGCACTTGTGATGGTGGATGACTTCTCAAGATACACTTGGGTAGATTTCATGCATTCTAAAGATAAGAATCTACACTCATAATTGAGCACATAAAGAAGATAGAGAAGCAGGATGAGGAGCAAAACTGTGTAAAGAGATTGAGAAGTGATAATGGAACAAAATTCAAAAATGCAACATTAAGTGAATTCTGCAAAAACAAAGGCATTGTTCAAGAGTTCTCTGCTGCTAGAACACCTCAACAAAATGGAGTAGTTAAAAAAATGAATAGAACATTAGTTGAAGCTGCAAGAACAATGCTGCAAGATTCCAAGTTGCCAACAAGTTTTTGTGAAGAAGTTTTAACACTGCGTGCTATACTCAAAACATATATCTCATTAACAAGGTTCATGAAAAATACCTTACTCAATCATGTTTAAGAGAAAGCCTACTTTAACGCATCTTCATGTGTTTGGAAGCAAGTGTTACATTTTGAAAGACAACTTTGAATATGTGAGAAAATTTGACTCAAAGGTTTTTGAAGCAATTTTTCTAGGATATTCATTGGAAAGAACTGCCTACAAGGTTATATATTGATCAAAAGAAAAGCATGGAAAGCACAAATGTAACTTTTAATGATGAAAAGTGTCCAGGCTTGGAATTCCTTGATGATAATGAAGCTGAAGTCCTTATATTTGAAAACCTCAACATTAACAGTGATTCTGATGAAGAAGATGAAGACAATGCACAAAAAATGTTAAATGAAGAGATTACTGAACAAGAAAATCATGGGAATGGAAGCTCATCTCATACACCTGAATTTGATAGCACAAACTCAGGGGGAGAAAGAGAAGAAGGATCTACTAGTCATACCAATAATGAAGAAACTGATGAAGGCACAAGTCAACAAACTCACACAAGAAAGCGGGATAGAAGTTATACTATAGAAGCAATTATTGGTGATCCAAATGCTGGTGTGAGAACTATAAGTGCAACTTCTAATAAGTGCTACATGCATGCTTTCTGTCTCAAATAAAGCCCAAGAAAATTGAAGAAGCTCTAATGGATCCTGATTGGATATCTTCCATGCAGGAAAAACTGAATTAGTTTAAAAGAAACAAAGTTTGGGAGTTAGTTCCTGCACCAAAGAACAAAAGTGTAATTGGAACAAAATGGGTGTTCTGGAACAAGATGGATGAAAATGGTATAGTTACCAGAAACAAGGCAAGGTTGGTTGCAAAAGGCTACTCACCAGAAGAAGGAATTGGTTATGATGAAACTTTTGCTCCATTTGCAAGACTTCAAGAAATAAAGATTTTTCTAGCATTTGCTGCACATTCTAACTTCAAAGTGTATCAAATGGATGTCAAGAGTTCCTTCCTAAATGGTGAGTTGGAAGAAGAAGTTTATGTGCAACAGCCACCTGGCTTTGAGATCCAGAATTCCAGATTTTTTTGTACAAGTTACTCAAGGCTCTATAGGACTAAAGCAAGCACCTAGAGCTTGGTATGACACGCTAACAGATTTTCTTCTTAAACATGGTTTTACTAGAGGCACTATAGAAAAAACTCTCTTCTACAAGAAGCATGGTGATGATATGATCCTAGTTCAGATTTATGTGGATGATATCATCTTTGGTTCTAAAAATGAAAAGCTTTTCCAAAGATTCTCCAAGCTTATGCAGAGTGAATATGAAATGAGTATGAGGGGGAATTAAGTTATTTTCTTGGACTTCAAGTCAGTCAAAGAAGTGATGGAATCTTCATCAGCCAAACTAAGTATATCAAAGATTTATTGAAAAAGTTTGGTATGATTGATTGTTCACCTGCATCTACACCTATGTCTATAGCAACAAAGTTGGATGAAGATAAAAAGGGCAAAAGTGTAGATATTTCAAGCTACAGAGGGATGATTGGATCATTGCTTTATTTAAATGCAGGTAGACCAGACATCATATTGTTGCATGTCTATGTGCAAGATTTCAAGCTAATCCAAAAGAATCATATTTGATGGTTGTGAAGATGATTTTCAGATATTTGAAGGGGACTCCAAACTTGGGATTATGGTATCCTAAGGGAACTGGTTTTGAAGCTGTTGGATACACAGATGCAGATTTTGATGGATGAAGGGTTGACAAAAGAGTACTAGTGAAAGCCGTCAGTTTCTTGGACAAAGACTTCTATCCTGGTATAGCAAGAAACAAGAATCTGTGTCAACTTCTACAGCTGAAGTTGAATACGTAGCTGCTGGAAGTTGTTGTGCTCAAGTGTTGGATCAGAAATCAGCTAATGGATTATGGCCTAGTGTTACACAAAATTCCAATCATGTGTGATAATACTAGTGTTATATCTATTTTGGCTAATCCAGTTAATCATTCTAGGACAAAGCATATTGATGTAAGGTACCATTTATTAGAGAACATGCTGCAAATGGTACCATTGAGCTCATTTTTGTTCCAACAGAAAAACAATTATCTGACATTTTTACTAAACCTTTGGATGAAGCAACTTTCATCAAACTTGTAGGTGAAATTGGAATGCTTAATTCTTCATCCTAAGGCAAGAACTCAGCTAATATTTTATAGCAGACTAATTTCTGGTAAATTAATATTTATTGATTTAACTGGAAATTAACTGAAATATGAATTATAAATATTTCAGAAATCCCTGCAAATTTATTTTTCAAAAATCAGAATTTAGCTTGGAATTTTTCAAAATTCTGAGTAAATGCTCAGTTGTTAATTTACATTCTTAATATAAAAAATTAACACAAGGCAGAATCAAAGTAATCAAAATTATATAGAGAACTGAGTTCTCGATAAGTTTAACTGACTTTTCGACAAGTCATTTTGAGACTTCTCGAGTGAATTCTTGATAAGTCAATTTACTGACTTCTCGAGTGACTTCTAGATAAGCTTTATTATGACTTATCGATAAGTCATTGTGGAGTTCTCTACAAGTGCTAACTCACAGAGTTCTCTACAAGTACAATTTAGACTTATGAATAACTCAAAATTCAAATAATTTAATTCATAAATTATTTTGGTAAAATACTTTTGGAAAAATTTGTTCTGATTTTATTTTGATTTATTCAAATAAAATGTGGAAACAATTCAGTCCATTTTGGACAAACTGGGTATTTATTTGACATCTCGATAAGCTTATTTTAGTTCTCTACAAGAATAAATAAAATGACTTATCGATATGTTTTTCATTTCATAAAATGACTTCTCGATAGAATAATTCCAAACGTCTATTTTTGACTTCTCGATAAGTCATTTTCTTTTACTATAATACCTAGACATCTCGATACATATACATACTTACACCTTCGAGAACTCTAAGTGACCTAGCTTTTTTAATCCAAAACCGATTTCTCTCTCGTTTCAACTCCTTTTCACTAATTTTTCTTGCCCACTAAACTTTATACTCATAACAATGGCAGAAAACAATATTGTACCCTTCATCCCAAAAGAGACTAACTTCCTTGCATTCTTAGATGCAAACAAGCACCTGAAACTTTCAAATTTTTTGTCAAGTTCTTGTTTGAGACCTACTTTGTAGGGTGTAACACCCCAAATCCGGGGTCGGGGATTCAGGTTGTCACGAGTTCCGTTTCCCTTATCAATACTTAATCTTAATAAACAATCACTACTGCGTATTATGACCCCACAATATACACACACACCATAAGTTATAGTCTCAGAGATGAATATCCAAAAAAAACACAAGTCATTTTATTCCACAATTATAAACCATTTCACCATAAAAAGGGTTTCTGAATAATTTACATATTCTTTGCCATTATTACAATTCATAAATATACATAAGTCTGGCACAACAAAAGTTGAAAGCCTAGCCTACTGGTAGCTCTTACCTCAGCTACAACGGCATCAACGCTACAGGAAACTGCAGAATGTTTCCTATCCGCACACGAATTGGGAGCTTGGCTGTTCATCTTGTCTATGTTGTGTGTGTGATGAAAGAAGAAAGCAAGGGTGAGCAACAAGCCCACCGAAATAATATGTATAATAATTAACAATATATGAGCATTCTCATAGTACTCATGAAAGTCTTAGTCAAGAAGAAATGAACCAAGTTGATATCTTAACGCGACAAGTCGCAAAATATTCAGTATAATATACTATATACTACTCAAAATCTTTGAAATCTGACATGTATAATGTACACAGAGTTCCAGTTTATAACTGTATAAAAATATTGTTGCAAGGTGATCTCATATATCTAACCTTGTCTCAATGTTTTTGTGAAAATCTTTGTCATGCATAAGATCATTAACAAGATATAAGTTGAAAAGATGAAGTTACAAGATACTCCAATATACTTATATCTTTCCGAATACTACTTGAACTACCACCATTCAAGTTATAATTAGTTTTAAAAGTTCATCACATAGATGAGAATACAAGATAAGATTTGAATAGATTCAATCTTTGAAATATTTCAAAAGAAATGAAGTTACGAGATACTTCATTAAGTCCCGATATATATCCATATATATCTCTCATACATTTCCTGAAAACCTCTATCATGAAAAGTATGAACAGAGTTGCCATATCCAATGAAATTTGGAAGAAAAGAATTTTGGCATAAACCTGATATCTTGCTGATCAGGCAAAGATAACCAATAAGTAACCTTTTACTAATATATGGATGAATCCCCACGATAATCACCCTGGTCGTATAGGACCTTGTGCTGGACCGCCACCTGGCTCTTACGCGTTGATGGACTGCCACCCAGCCACTTACACTTTGATAGACCGTACCCTGGCCTGTCGCTTATGACGACTCATTAGATGGGTTACTTCCCGAACATTGGGCAAGTAAAAATGTTTCTCAAAACATCAACCTCGTTGCGAATATAACACCACAGAGCCGGATCCCTCAGGTTGAGCGAGTATTTAAATCCCCTTCGAAAGGAGGATTTAATATAAAAAATA